>NW_019154096.1:73005907-73467011 GCF_002288905.1 Enhydra lutris kenyoni
CTGTAATGCACCTAGGAGTTACCAGTACACACCAATTGCGTCCAGTACAGCTCTTCTGCAAGGTAAGTACTAGCATCCTCGTCTCGCAGAGCTTCCGCTGTAATGCACCTAGGAGTTACCAGTACACACCAATTGCGTCCAGTACAGCTCTTCTGCAAGGTAAGTACTAGCATCCTCGTCTCGCAGAGCTTCCGAGGGGAGATGAGTTACCTAAGGTCACAGCAGTAACAACTGGCAGAATTAAGGGTTAGGGTCAGTGTCAAGCCTGTTGGCCATAATTTAACCTTGCAGCCAGGCTGTGTCACCAAAGCCTAGGAACCAGGCAACTGGGAATGTAGACATGCCCATCCACAGGGTGGAGGCCCAGCCTACTCCCTATGCCCAAGCATCTCAGTGTAAACCCCGACAGAGCACCCCAATGCCTACGGATAAAGGCAGGTAGAAGTAGTGGGGTTTTGTGGGGTCATCTCTGACCACTTGGCTGATAGCAGCTTGGGTAGACCTGGAGCAGGGCCCAGAGGCCATCAGCTCTGGCAACTGGAGCCATCAGTAGAATTGGTTGGCACAGTGCAGACTGTGCAGCAAATACCTTTCAGAAAGATGGTTCCACCGACTGTCCCAACCAAGGAACCACTTGTGCTGCACCATGGGGCATGTCAGATGACCCTGGAAAACATTCAGAAATCTCTACCTTCACTCTTACTGGGAGTCACTACCTTCTATCACATTCACACTGGCTCCCATGTTAAAGCCCTCATGGGTCACATTTGACTTTTTCCAAGTGTTTGAGCAGGGTCTGAAGATCTGCACAGATTCTCATCCAAAAGCTCTAATTAAATTTTTCTGAATTCAAATTCACATGTCTAGAAGCATTCGTAAGGCTATTATCTCTGCAGCGACATAGGCTTCCGAATAATTACGGTTGTCCCAAATCACCGGAGGGCGGCTTGGAAGCGCTAGTGGGTCTGACAGCACCGTTGTTGTGGCTTTTCAAAGTCATGGAATTATGTAGATGGCAGAGGGGTTTAATATGCAGGAAGTTGTCCAGCGTTAGTATTCTTTTAATAAAACACCTTCCGCTCTAATATCTCATGAAAAGGTAAAGTGTCAGCTTATTACTTACATTCAAATACACACATTCCCCAGGGGTCTTGGAAAGGCATCAGGCTGGCTTCCCAAAGACTGTTCTGTGGCCCACGTTGCCTTGGGTGTACAGTATGAGTGTGTGTGTGTGTGTGTGTGTGTGTGTGTGTGTGTGTACATGCGTGCGTATGCATGGCAGCAGGGGGAGGAGAGGTGAAGGTCTTTGTACCCTGGAACCGGGCCGAGGAGCTGGGACGGGCATCCTGGTGCCAGGCAGGCTCATGGTCGCCGGTGCCCACAGCCCAGGCTTCGGATCCTGGTTTTTCCAGGCCATGTGGGCGTGGCACATCACCACACCGTGGTGTCTCCTCTGTACGGGGCCTCTATCAGGGGCTTAAAACAATGTTTGTGAAGCTGCCGTCAAAGCCTTGAGCCCTGGGGTACCTGGAAGGGGAACTGGGTCTACGGATGCTGCTCTTACTGGTCCTGTCCTCACCCCAGAATTTAGTTTCCTTCAAGATTCCCACTGTCAAAAAAAAAAAAAAAAAAAAAATTCCCACTGTCGAGCAGAATGGAGACACAGGTCTCCCTGGAGGTTCAGAGAACGTCTTGGAGTTCTGGCAAAGGTACCCCATCCTCCCTCCGGGGACCAGGACCGCCAGGCTGTAGGGTGAGGATGAGACCTAGGGGTGAAGGGTGAGGGGACGGGGGCTTTCCGGCCTCGTCAGCCCTCTGCAGTGACAGCCAGCACAGGGACCTGCCAGTGCCCTGATCTGAGGGCTTCCTGCTGAGAGAGAGGAGCGTGGCTCCCCCTACCCCAACAAATACAGGGCACAGGGGAGCAGAGGAGGGCCAGGCACCTCGGACGGGTGGAGTGAGATACAGGGAGGGCATCTGCGGGCATCTGCTGTGCGTCACCCTGTAGAACGAGAATCGGTTTCTGGGCTCTGCTTCCTATGTGTGAGCAGACCCCCAACCAGCAGCATTTCACAGCTCCCCCCACACTGGCAGTGTTTGGATCCACCCACCACCCCCCCCGCCCCAGGGTACTTGCAGGGCCTGCCTGAAGGACCCGCTGCAGAAGCATCTGGAATGCGGGAAAGCAGGCTCCTGCCCCTTTTCCCCTCTCCCCAGGCTGCCCTGCGGACCCAGAGTGCGGGCTCTCAGTACAGGGTGTTTGAGTGGGGAGCTGTGTCAGGCGGTCGGGGGCGGGGGCAGGCCTGTGCGTGTTGTGAGCGCAGAAGCATAAACGTTTTCCCCCGAGTAGAGCCCACTGGCAGAGGTTTCCCTGGTTCGTATCCTAGGCAGTAAATACACGGGGAGTCACTTTGGTGCCTGATGGAAGTCAGGGATGGGGGGCAGGGAGCTCTGCTTTTCAGAGGTCGAAGACGACTAGGTGCCCAGTGCTGCAGCTTCAAACCCTGGGCTCCGGCTCGCTGCACACAGGGCTGTAGGAACGGGGCGGGGACTTGGTGCTCTGCTGTGTTGTTACGGCCACAGACAACCGGCCCTGCCTAACCCACCCCTGCCTCCCTAGCGGCTTCCTCACTGGGTGTGTGTTAGTGTCCCAGAGCTGTCGGAGCCAGCTACCGATAACTGAGAGGCTGAAGCCACAGAAGTGTATTGACTCCGTTCCAGAGGCTGCAAGTCCAAGATCGAGGTGATGGCAAGGTTGGCTCTTTCTGAAGCCAGGGATGAGGGAGAATTTGCTCCAGGGCCCTCCCCTGGCTTCTGGGGTCTGCTGTCAGCCTTCGGCATTCCTTGGCTTATGGAAGCATCCCCCAGTCTCTGCCTTCAGCTCTGCATGGCCTTCTCTATGCGTGCCTCTGTGGCCAAATTTACCCCTTTTATAGGGACACTGGTCATGTTGGGGTGGGGCCACCCATCTCCGGGCTGAATCCGTCCTAACGGATGACATTTATAACAACCCTACTTCCAAGTAAGATCACGTTCTGAGGTCCTGGGGGTTAGGACTTCCACATATGAATTTCGGGGAGACTGTTCAACCCACAGCAGGCGACACACCAAAGGGAAACAAAGTACCACCTTCTGAACACCTACGCCCAAGAATCCCTAAATTCGGGGCACTTGGGTCAGCCTTCCGGGGCAGGAGCGGGGAGTTCATTTGTCTACCATGTGCTTTTCCCTTTCAGTAAAGAGAAAAGAGGCACAGCATGGCAGGAACCTTTCAGCACGCAGTGACCTTGCCCACGCGGAGAATAAGACTGATCAGAACAGGAACGCCCCTTTCCTGGAGGGGAGGGCGCTTGGGGGCCTGAGCAGAGCTAGATCTGGCATAAGAGGGGCTGGAGGTTCCCTCCTTACAGGGTCATCTGTAAGGGGCCATGTGGTATCCCTTCCCAGATCTAGAATGAGAAAGAAGCAGTTGCGGCAATGTGGAAATCCCAGTGCCTTCTTGGTCCCCTTGAACTGGGAGAACTGGGTCGATGCAAAGCCAGTCGCAACAGGTGCACAGCGTGGAGCAGGGGTCCACGCACTCAGGAGGTGCAGGAAGTGGGTCTGCCAGCCACATCTGAGCACAAAAGGGGGCGCCGCCCCAGCAGCCTGGCCCAGCAGCCCCCACAGAGCAGCATCCAGGCTTGTGCTGCCCCAGAGTCTGTCTTTGCCTGAGGCCCTGATGGAGGCCACACACTGGCTTTTCAGAGCAGGAGTCCTCGTGTGTGCTGTGGCTGGTGGCCGGTGCCGAAGTCCCAAGCAGCACGTGGAGAAGGGCTTCTCGGGCTGGGAGAGACGTAGGACTAATCTTGTCCCATCTGCCGTGTGGGATCTGAGCCCCGGCACTCAGGCTGCAGTGGGTGGAACCGGGTTTCTGTGGAGGAGCTGCCGGCTCGCTGAGCCTGGAAATGGGAATGACACCGGCTCTCCAGGATAATTGTACATCAAGTAATTTGCCCAAAGGAGACATGCAACTAACTGGAAATTATTACTGAACCTGGCGGAGAATTGAGACTTTACATTAAATCTCTGAGAAGCAAACAAAATAGATTTTATCTATTAATTATCTAGTGGTAAAATTTTACATTGTCCCGAATCATTGTATTCTGTGACATCTACAGAACCTAAAAATAGTAATGTTGATCTTGCCGGATGGCTTAATGACATTTGGCTCTTTAATAAGTCCTCTTGGGAAAGCCAAGAATGCTAAGACTGAATTTAGTGACACAGAGGAGAGCAGACATTTTGGTAAAGCCATTTGGCATCACATAGCAACAATGTGCTGGCATTCAGCTATTATTAGGTGTGAATTCTAAATTCAGGGTTTTTGTCCCCTTAAAGTCATCACTTCCCAAAATAGGTTTCTTAAAAGTGCAGCTTTCCCAGATGCTAACAGCTCCATTCCCCCATTCGGGCTAACGAGGACATGAGCAGAAATGAGGCCACATTTTCCCACGAGGTCAGAGGGCAAGGGTAGCCGGTGTTTCTGGAAATAGGAAGCCAAATAGGGGGGTTCATTAAGGGTGTGTTCAAAAAAGGGGCATTGTGGGACCCCTGGGTGGCTCAATCAGTTTGCATCTACCTTTAGCTCGGGTCATGATCCCAGGGTCCTGCAATTGAGTCCTGCTTCAGGCTCCCTGCTCAGCGGGGAGTCTGCTACTCCCTCTGCCTGCTGCTCCCCCCGTTTGTGTGTGCACTCTCTCTCTTTCTCTCTGTGGCAAACAAATAAAATCTTTTTAAAAAGGTGGGGGTAGTTATGACAATGGAGGCTTGAACTCTACCACCTTTCCCTTCCTTCCCTTCATGAGTTTGTCCTTACCACATTGGCCCAAAGAAAGCCAGGGAAAGCACTCAGGTTGGCCGCACAGAGTAATGGCCCAAGCTCAGTCTCTTCTGGGGACTCCCCTGGGCAGCACCCCACCCTGAGAACCACGGCTGCCTGCTGTCGCGCACACACCTCTACCTCGGGGGGAGGACAGGGGCCAGAACCAGGGGAGCGTGCAGGTGCCGGACCTTCTCTCTCACTTCCTGCTGGGTGACCCCGGGTGATCCCTTCTCCTCTCTGGGCCTCAGTTTCCTCATTTGGCAGTGGGCAGGGAGAGGGTAACTTAGGATCTCCAAGCCATGGCCTTTTCTACCTTATATCCATGCTGGATAAGGTCCAAATAGGGCCACTGGTGCTGGAGACACTTGAGAGTAAGCGGCTTGATCTGGGGTGGGGTTGGGGGGATTCCATTTACACAGAGGAAGGCTTTCACTTCCTCACAACCTGGTACTAGGACCCTTGAGTGGAGTTGTTTGATGGGCACCAGGAGACTTCCAGAAAAAGGCCCCTTTGAGACATGGGCTGTATCTCCCCTGTATCATGAGGTCACTTGAGGGGACCCTGACTATGGCTGTGGCCCAGGACCACCAGAATCGAAACCCTGGGAAGAGGCCTTTGTCACCTGTGGATTCTTCCTGATGTAGGACGTACGCTGAGCTTTGCAGAACGGTTGCAAAGTTATTCTCAGCCCTCCGTCCCAGGCAATCTTCTTAGGAGGGCAGAGCTGGATTTGAAGCAAAGCACCAGTGTCTTCTAGTTGGAGAGGTGACCTTATTCGGCTGCCTCCTTTTCCATAGCAAACCAACAGGCCCAAGGAGGGGAAATGACTTGCCCCGGGTCCCCTAGCAGGACAGGAGGAAAGTTGGAGCCAGGGGCCATGTCACTATTAGCCACTAGTCTATTACTTAGGTATGCCTGGATTCCAGAGTCAGGCAGACTGGGGTTCAAATCCTGCCTTTACAGTTTACGGGCTGCGTGACCTTAGGCAAATTCCTTAACCTCTTTGTCCATCTATTGCTTTATATGGAGCTAGTCACATCTCCCTGGGTCCCACGGAGTCACACGTGTACACTGCGCTGTTACTCCGGAGCTAGAATGAACTCAGGGCCCGTGGAGGCGCACCTCCCCTTCCTGTTGCTGCTGTAAGTTGCCGTGGAGGAGGCAACTACAGCAGAGAGCCTGAGGCTTGGCCAAGAGGCTGTGCTCTCGGTAACGGGCTCCCGTGTCTCCGCAGGCTGGTGGAGCTGTCCTCCTCGGTGTCCATCGGCTCCCACTGGGGGGTGCTGTCCAAGTGCTTGGCCTACAGCAAGGCCGCGTCGGACCCCTTCGTGTACTCCTTACTGCGACACCAGTACCGCAAAAGCTGCAAAGAGATCCTGAACAGGATCCTCCACAGACGCTCCCTCCACTCCTCGGGCCTCACGGGCGACTCCCACAGCCAGAACATTCTGCCGGTCTCCGAGTGAAGGACGCCGCTCTTGCTGGAGATGGAGGAATGAGACAGTTGGTGAGAAGCAGGGAGGGAGGGCTCGGGGTCCTGGGTGGACTCCCCCAGCTGCCACCCCCCTGGCCGGCCCAGCGATGCCTGCTTCCTGGTTCCTCAAGGGCAGAGGTTGGACCGTCCCTGTTTTGCACCAAAGGATGACCATGGTTACTCGCTCTGAGCTTTCCTTTCAGAGGAGCTCCTTTGAGCTCCTGGACTCAACCAGAGACTCCCCAGGAGTGACAACAAGTCTGGTCACGATCAAGGACATGCAGCGCTGGTGGCAGGTGGGGAAGCATGGTGTCCACCTGCTCCCTAACCACTGGGCATTGGGCTTCACGCTGAAGAGTGGTGGTGGTCTCCATGGGATGTGAGTCATGCTGAACGTGAGGTTGGCAGCAGCCTTTCGGCCTTACCTCCAGCATGGCTGCTCTTCTCCACGTGGTTGTGGTGGCGGCTTTAACCCAAATATCATCCAGCTGGTAGTCACCAAATTGTGCTCAGCTGGGACTCGGGACCCTGAGTCCCAGGGGAAAATGTTGAACAACTCGCAGCTGCCCCATTGTGGCCTAGCAGTGGTCTTAGAAATGGTTCTGTTGGGTTGAACTCTGGTCCCCCACACGCCCACAAGAGCCAACATTTGCGTGTGTAGACAATCTTAGCCTGAAAATGGTTTAAATAGGCAGTCACCTTCTTCTGATTCACCTGTCCTAACCGCTGGAGCCAAGAAGAGGCAGGAGGAAGGAGGCTGCCTGGTGCCCCCACCCCTGGTTGTGACCTGAATTTGCAGGAGGCCCTTTACCTCCTCTCATGCATCTCGTCTACCCGGTCCTGTGAGAGGCACCTACAAGAACTGACCCGAGCAGGGGTTTGATGGGTTTGATATTAGTTCTAAGGCCCTGGGTTCCGTGATCCCAGTGGCTACCCATCTGGTTTCTGTGAGTCTATCAGCAGAAAGTCGAGGCTGTTCCAGGTGATCAAGAATGCACCCTGTGCTAGTGAAGGGAGGGTAACATTTTTATGGAAAATGATAGCTTCAATACCTTTGCCAAACCATTAGCAGCTCCATCTTGATTTACTAAAGCCAAGGTGAGTGGGCCGTGCTCTCTGCCCATCTGTCTTTGTTTATCATTTTGGATGATGTGTGAAGGCCAAGAGGGTTATTTCTCCGTCCTCTGTTCTGATGCCTCTGGGGTAGAAAAGACGGGGAGCCACAGACGCTGATGGCTAGTCCCTCTTTCCAGCTCTCTGTGCCCTAGCTTTGGAAGTACAGTGGGAGGACACTGTCCAGCACAGACCAAGTGGCAAGAGTCTAACATTTTTTTCTGCCGAGGGCCCCAGTATGGAAAGACAGAGAAGTGTTGTGCACATTTCCTTGAAAAGATGTTGTGGAACTTACCTTAGCTCCCCATTTAGAAAAGAGATAGCTGAGCCTAGCCCAGTCTTGCCTACTTCCCAGGTTTTCATGGGACGGGCATAGCCTCCCAGGCCTTGGCACCTGTCAGTTATAGTTGGAGGTGTGCTCACACCTGCCTGGAGGAGCCCGTGGGGCACATCCCTCCCCAATTCTGTGTTGGGGGACATCACGTTGGTAGCTTGAAATCAGCCATGATGGGAATACTTATGCCAAGAAAATCAGCAAAATCTAAAACCAGGACTTTCGCCCTGAGAGCCGGTGGTCCAGCATCCCCCAGCACACCACTGCCCAGACATGACTTTGTGCTCTGATTCACAGCACGTTCATTTGAATCAAGTTTGAATCACAGCAGACATTCATTTTGGTGGAACTTTCCTAGTGACAAGCAGCTGTTCATGCCCACCCCACGGTCCCAACCCCAAAAGTACCAATGAGGTTGCAAACAAGAATGGAGCCAAGAAGGTAGGCACAATTGAATCCTACAATCTCCCTTTCCATGCAAATATTCTCCAAATTGGGCGACAGAGGAGTAGTGACCTAGTAGATGAGGCTAGTAGACAGTCAAGTTCAAGCAACAACCTTGTTTCATCTGAGTTGGGGAATGACTATGTCAAATTCTCTTTCTTCTTGTTCTATGTATGCGACCTGTTATACTCCCAGAGGCAAATGGATCTCTTTTACCTCTTCCTGAGCTAAAAAAACAAAACAAAACAAAAAAAAAACACAAAAGATCTCTTACCCACAATAACACGAATCTTAGAAAGATACATATCATAATTTTTGCCAAGCTCCTAGGACTGCTAAAGTAAAAACACACACCGTAAAACCAGTTGTGTTGGCATCATGTAGACAAAAGACCAAAGAAGTCAGCCGAGGGGGTGTTTTCACTATTGTTCAGACAGGCATTAAAAGGCAAGGAGAAGCAAGGAGAAAACATTAGCGGTCAGCACCAACCAGCTCAGCTGTAATTACCTTTAGATGAGTGTTGGTGTTCATCGATACCCAGTCTGTAAAATTCTCCCCTGGCTTCGTTATTCCCAGGTGAATTATCTACCTCATTTGCTAATTTAATTTATCAAATGCAACATGGGTTTCTCAGGTAAAACACTCAGAAACAGCGAGATCAGAGGGTCTGGGAATCCTTACTTGACTTCAGTCTAGCGTCAGGCTCGATGTGTAAGGCCCAGACTCTGGTGGACGCTGAATCAGGTGGGAAAGAGCTTCAGGAAGCTTGGAACTGAAGCCTGGCCTGGGTGAGGGGCGGGAGTCTGATTCCTGCCCCTCCCCCCAACCAGGGCTCTGTCTCTGGCCCTACACAAGCAGAAATGTAGATTTAATTCCTGCCCTGCGAGGCTTTTTCAGTCACCCTGCAACTACTCTAGCTTTTTCTTGTACTTCCTCTAGAAAGAGAGGACACCAGAGCCCTAGGACCCCGCCTGACGGACCACCAGCTCAGGTGAGGGTCCTGGCATCTGGGGTTTGTGTGTCTCATGGTCAGCTGACCTCCGGGAGTGATGCTGCTAAGGGCCAGCCTGTTTTTATTTAAGAAGCGGCTGGGGCATGAGGGAAGTTGACTCGAGCCCCCTGATACCAACGGCCCATGCCTTCTGGGGTTTAGCTCAGTCTCCTGTCACCCTGAGCAATAAACCTCTCTCGTGTCTCTGAAATTAGTTTTCTTTCTCATGGTGCTCTTCTCTCTGAGAGAAGACAGACAGGACAGGCCATGCCCACGTGCAGGCAGGGAGACGGTGCCTGGGGTATGGCCTATGGCAGTGCATTTCTAGAATGTAACCCAAATGCAGGATAACTCAGATGGCCCATGGTCTTAACGAGGATATTTTATCAGGTGCCAGAAATTCCTTGCATCGGCTCCTTTCCTTTGGACCATGAGCACCCCAGGAGAGAGTGAGGTCCTGGATATATTTGTGGCTCCCGCCCCCTTTCTGGAAGGTCTAAAGCACCTGGAACAGCTTTTGGTGTGTGAACTTAATTATCCACAGGAAACACCAAGGGAGTGTGTTTAAGATGCAGATTCCTGTCCCCCTCCTCAGAGATTGGCCCAAGGCAGCCTGGGATTCTGCATTGTCGAACCTCCGTGCCCCGGCGACTGCAGCCCGTGGCCTCCCAGCTCTCCCCTGAGAAGGGGATCTGGGACACATGGACAAACTCTGTGGAAAGCTGGGCCTTTCTAAATATCTCTGTTTGTCCTGTAGCTTTCCCCAAATCTCCAGATAGTTCAATCTTCAGCCTCATTTAAGGGCTGAGTCATTTTGCTCTCAGAGCAACAGAGCGCTCACTCCGTGAAATTCCGAAATTCTAAAAAACCCGTCTTCAGAGACTCTGGTGGAAGAGCTGCCACCCTCCCCTCCAGAGGTATTTGCAGAGCAGCCTCATTCCATTCCCAGGGGCTCCCCGGTCAGAAGTGCGTGTGTCCGCGGGGGGTCGGCAGAACATAGCAGCACCAGCCGGGACACTTTGTTAGAGAGCAGGAAGCTGGCTCTTAGAGGGTCCCATGGGGACACGTGCTTGGGTCTCCTCTCCACCTCTGCCTGGGCAGCCCAGCTGTGGGATCCGATGGCCTCTGGGTCCTCTGCTGCCAACCACAGCTAGCCCAACACCCTTCCCACCCAGCCTCACTCCCTGGGGAGCCAGGCCAAGGTCAGGCCAGAGGGAGACAGTGCTGGATGCCAACCCCTGGGTGTGGGTCTGTTTTTGGTTCCCCACTTCATCCAGCAAGGCTGACCCAGCCTGGGCCCCCCCGGGAGCAGCTCCTCATAGTGATCGTGGTCCGTAGCCCTAAAGCTCGTGGGTACTCAGTGAAACTTACAAGCCAGTACTGTGCTGAGTGCTTTCGGGTCATGTTTCATGGGTCATCACCATGACCCTAGGACGTAGGGACTGGCATCTCCTTTTCAGACTGCTGGGAAGGTCTGTAAGTCCTGGAGCAGCAGTTAGAGATGTGTGAGGGGCAACACAAAACAGACCATGGGCTCCAGAAGGGCAGGCTAGTGCCGATAGGAAGTCCCCAGCCGCACCCAGCTTGGGGCAGCTGGAGGCACAAGCGGGCATCTTTCCATGCCCAGCAGAGAAGCCCTTGCTCCCTCACCCCCCAGCCAGGCCCTGGGGCCCCTCCCAGCGCATGGCCGCCCCTTGCTTGGGAAGGACCCCTCTAGACTTCTCTTTGTCTAGGGGAATTCGGTGGGAGTGGGGAGGGGCTGAGCAGCCACTTCTGTACCCGGGATTTATGCTTCCCAGGCCCTTTAAACCTCCAAGAAATCTATCTGACGAGATGTCTTAGGTGTTTGAGGACTCATTGTCAACCTGCATTTTCCTGAAACTCTGGGCCAGTTGCCCTTAGGATATCAGAACAACACAGCAGTGTCCTGAAGCCAGACAGGTTCCCGTGGAAGACCCTGGTGTTGGCTTCGGACCCCAGGCTGAGCTGGCCGTAAGGAGAGGTTGGATGGAGGTGTCCTCCCCAGTTTGCTTTTTGGGGTTCGGAGGAGAAATGTGGCTGAGGTGGTGTGGCTTGTAAGCCTCTCCACATTCCCAACAGCCTCCCACTTTCTCTCAAGACCAACTGCCCTTTTAGCCCCAAAAGAGCTAGTCCGACCCTTGGCCAGCTGCCTTTGCGCTGCTGCTGGCCGAAGCCTTGGCCCTAGGGGAGGGAGGAGAACAGGAATCTCAGGCTTGCTGTTGCATCTCCAATTTGGACAGAGTTATGACGTCAAAGGCCTCCTCGTGCCTCCTTCCATAAAAACGGGCCATGGACTTGCTCATCTTCCTGGGGAATTTGTATCAGGACAGGGAAGTGGCTGGGACACGTGGCTTTGGGCAGCCTGACCTAGATAGCATGGCACATGCGGTGGTATTGGTTGGGGAGGCAGGAAAGCAGAGTCCTGGATCCAGGGAGGGAGGGACATGGGGCAGCTGCAGGTTCCAGCCCAGAACTGCAGAGACACACGTGCCTGTCCCTCCTTGGATGTTTCCTGAGAACCTTCTGTGTGCCCAGCCCCACGCTGTATCGGCCTCTGGGGGAGACAGGAAATTATAGTGTAAGATGGGGCTGCCCAGGAGGGGTGAGCACACTGCTGAGGGGTGCAGGGGGGGGCTGAAGCACTTGACCAGTGGGGAAGGAGGGTTCTGGAAGGCTTTTTAGAGGTGAGGACAGTGGCCCAGAACATGTAGTAGGGAAAAACAGAGACAAGACACAGAGGAGAGGTGAAAGTGCCTGGGAAGGAGGCTCATGGGCTCAGAGCTTGGTGCGTGTCCAGGATTGGTGTCAGGTAAGTCCAGAGGAGAGAAGGTGCCTCCTGGGAGAGTGACTGATCTGTGGACCATGAGAGATGATCCAAGTTTTGAAGTTAGGAGTACTGAAATGAGATCTCTCAGAGAGAACGTGGAGGGAAATCTACATGCATTTAGCTACTAAAAAAAGAAAAGGAACAGAAGAACGAAGGAAGGAAGGCAAGAGGGAAGGAAGGAAGGACGGACGGAAGGACAGATGGACAGAAGGAAGGAAGGGCCAAAACGAATTGCATTTATTTTAAGGGACGTCTATATTTATTTTAAGGGACGTCTATATTTAACAGTGAGTGGGAGGAGGGCGTATTTCATTCTTCACAAACCAACCATGTTGGCCAGGGCACCTCCCTGACAATATGCACGAGGGGCACAAAGGTGTGTCTTCAGTAGCGAGGGTACATAGGCACTGTCACCGCAGGGTCCTGACGGCCACTGCCACGCACCCCCGGGGACGACTGGAGGAATTCGCACACCAGGAGCAGCCATTTTGCGAAAGCTGTCCTCGTGCCATGTGGCAGTTCAGCCACACTCCGTTCACACCCACACCGTCACTGGGCTTGTACCGTTGGCTCGCACAATGTCATGTAAAGATGTCTCTAGCATTTCAAGGTCAGTCGTTATGAATCCACTCAGTCTTACTTAGCAGGGCTGGAATGGCCATATTTAAGGATTTTTAAAAATAATTTAGATTGTGGACTCAAAGGACTGTGTGCACTTTTGGGAATGCGTGTGCTCCTAGGAAGACCGTCGTGGCATTTCCTGAGTCCTTTCTCCCACGGGCCGGTGACTCTAGAGTCGGGATCTTATTTCTCCCCTGGTGCAAAGGGCTGTGGCACGTATTCAAGAGAACCTCAGGTCCATATTTCGATAGTTTCAAAGAACCCAAGATCTGTATTTGGACACGGAAACCCACTCTGATCATCCCCATAAGGCCTTGGTCTTGATATCACCCCATCCTGTCCAGAGGGAATGTGTTTGGGAGAGAATCAGATGCCATCGCGATGGCACAACTTGGATAGCTTCATCTGAGCCGGTCCATTTCCTGATCACCAGATACCAAACCCCCAGCCCCTAAAGGCTCAGCCTGCCATTGCCTTGCCTCCAAGTCTTTTAATACCAAATCCTTGCTTGAATTACTTTTAACCAAACCCTATGCTCTAAAAACCTTTAAATGCCAAGTTCCCCTGAAAATTGAAATCATTCCAAACCTCAACAATCCTGTTTTACAACAAGCATGTAAATAGGACCTTTTCTGGAACATTCGAGGGACATTTAATGAGGATGGTGTCTCGCCAAGCCCATCTGGGTGTCCCCAGGGGAAACCCGGTTAATTGCAGGTCACATACAGCATTGGCAGCCCAGGGACACATCATAAAGGTGCCTTGTCTTCCCCTCATTACCACACAGGGCATTTTTCTAGATATTGGAATAGGCCTGTCTTTACATTTGTAGGATCATTTGGGAGAAGAGATTGAAACCCTTGCCGCTTGGACATGTGTTACCATTTTGATGAGACAGCTCCTAGGAGGACATGAATCTGTCGCTCTGTTGAGGTGTTCGGTGGAGGCCAACCTCCCTAATTCATCTTCCCTCATGGAGCACGCCTGTCTCCCACCCAGAGACTTTACCCTGCTCAGTGCCCAGCTTGAGAGCACCAAAGTCAAAATCTCAGCTGACCTTGAGTTTTCATAGGTTTCATTATTTGCTGGTGTCTGCGCAAAGTGGGGAGGGGGACTTACGTTGTCCATAGCTTGGGGCATCCAGAGAACAGGCCAATGGATGACAAAAGGGAGCCCACCTTAAAGAAACCTAAGTATGTGCCACCTCATTTAGCATTCCACATGGAAATGTACGTTGTATGTGGACACTTGAAAAATACTTTCGGAAACCAGGATTTAGAAAACTAAAAGAGATTTCATTCCCGGAGACAAAGTGATCTGGCTCCTGTACCATGTTCTATCCCTAACATCAAATGGAGATGTTTCTGTTGGAGCAAATGTGCCCATGAACACATGTGTTGTGCTTCTTTGTGCCCATGAGTATATGCGTATGGGTCAGTGTTCACAGACTCAAACAGCTGCATACGGAGTTAAAAAAAAAAAAAAAAAAAAAGAAACAAAATTTTAGCAACCTCTAATGTTTAACATTGTATTATAGCTTTAACTTTATTTTTTCCTAATTTATTAAACGGAAATATAGCTCCATTATACACATGCACACACACACACACATATTATTAGAAGCCCCCCAATGTGACAATATTACCTTTCATGTAATACACTTGCCAACACTGTTTTTCTGTTGCAACAGGACTCAAGAATTTTGAATCCAAGGCCAATGTTGCCTGCTCTGTTTACAATGGCTTGTGTTTTGTGAAAACATATCAAATGTTGTAATATATTTTTATGATAGAATCGATAGTTAATACGGGGGGAGGGCTGGGGAGGGAGGAAGTATATATTGTGATTCTGTCCAATAAAGCCTCCTGTTATAAAATCTTGTCCACACTTTGATGTCCTGGTATGAGCACATTTTTATCATGTACAAGTTAATTGTCAGAAATGTTGGCTTTAGGTTGCTTCACAGTGGGACATAAGTGCATACGTCTTTTCTCACCTATCTTCCTGCATCGTGTTCTATTTTCTCTCCCATTTCCACTCTGCAGATGCCTGGGCCCTCACACCTTCTGGGGTAGGTCTGCATCCTTTGGGACCATCTCTTGACTCACCCAAACCCACAGTAGTCACACCTCTCCAAACACACTTGCCCGGGGGCTGACGGCCTGACACTGGGACACCAAATACTATGAAACTTTGCCACTTTGGGTCTGATTCCTTAGGCTTGGCTGACGGTGACCAGGTATGGTCTGGTGTTAGGTATCCCCACCACCCCCTCAAGGACCCACAGTCCCTGCCCTGACCTCTCTGGGCCCATAGATGCCTCCAGAATGGCCACAATGCAGGAGGCATCCTTTCCCTAAGTGAGCTTAGGGTGAGTCCCACAGACAGCCTTCCAAGGTGTGGGGTCCAGGCCACTGCTCAGATTGGGCCTCTTTGGGCCCTGTGGAGCAGAGCTGAGCACCCAGCAGCCTCGAGGAAGGCTGCGGTGGCCTCAGGGGAGTGGCATGTGAGTTCCAGGCCAGCCCTCAGGGGAATAAGGAAGAAAGAGGAGTTAATTAGAATGTCCCAGCCGACAGGAGCCTCGTCACCACCAGGGGACATCTCCGGTGTTGGCTGCAGGACACCCTTATGCTGACTAAGGGTGGGAAGAGTTTCAGGTCCTGAGAATCTCTCGGAACCTCTGTGTTCCAGATGCTGAGCTAAGTCCTACCAGAACATCGCCTTCTTCAATGCCCTAATACTCCTGCGGGGTCGGTTTTCTTTCTCATAACCATTTTCCAGTTGAGGAATTGTTTTGGTTAATTTCATTGGTCAGCTTGACTGGATCCTGGGGTGCCCAGGTATATGGCTGAACCTTATTTCTGGGTGTGTCTGTGAGGGAGTTTCCAGCCGAAATTAGCACTTGAGTCAGTGGGGCTCCGTAAGACAATGGATCTTCCCAGGGAGGGTGGGTCCCACTCTGTCCTGCAAGGTCCTCATAGAACAAAAAGGAGGAGCAAGGAAGAATCTGCCCCTTCCGTCCAGACTGTTTGATCCAGGACATTGGTCTGCTCCCGCCCTTGGCTACTCTGGTTCTCCAGCTCTTGGACTTGGAGCGAATTGCACTGCTGGCTCTCCTGGGTCTCGTGCTTGCAACAGCTGATCAGAGGACTTCTCAGCCTCCATAACTGCATGAGTCCATTCCTGAATAAATTGATGTGTGCGTGTGTGTGTGTGTGTGTGTGTGTATCTCTATCCTGCTGGTTCTGTTTCTGTAGAGAACCCTGACTGACACAGGAACCTACAGGGTTGGAACAGCTCATGGAAGGTCCCATGGCTGCTGTGCGGGGAGCCCCCTCCAACCCCACCGGCCTCTCACTTCTGCTGGGCCCCCACAGTCCGGCTGGTGGGCCCTCAGGCAAGCATTATCCTTCAGCATCAATAACCGCGTGACTATTTACTATTTCCTTCTTTGTTGACTTTCAGCAAGAGTCAGCGATGAATGTGGACAAGAGGCATGTTACTTGGTTTGATCATGCAAATCTCTTCCCTCTCCCGGATCTGGATTTCTCATCTTCAGAAATAAAGCTGTGGTGTAAATCAGGCATATAAATCAATGGAGAAGAATAGGGAGTCTGGAAATAGACCCACAGATATATGGTCGATTGATTCTGACAAAATCGCTAAAGCAACTCAGTAGGAGAAGGTAATCTTCCCAGGCGGATCATACTGGAGCGTCCAATATTCACATGCAGGAAGAAATAATAAACCCGACCCACCCCTCAGCCCGTGCTCTAGGCTTGCCCTTGACATGCACCCTATACCCAAATGTCGTAAAGACTAAGTCCATGCAGCTTCCAGAAGAAAACACAGGAGAACAGCCTTGCAACTTTGGGGCAGGCCAAGATGTCTTTGATGCAAAAAGCAGGATGGCAAAAAGTCGATGAATTAGATCTCATCATGGTAAATGGTAAGAAAGTAAAAAGACAAGCTACAGCATGGGGAGAATATTTGCAACACGTGTCTAGCAAAAGAACTGTATCCAGAATATATAAGAAGACAACCCAATAACAAGGTGGGGGGGGCAGTTTCAGATAGACCCTTCCAGAGAAGAGCCAACGAGCGCACAGAAAGTGCAAATTAAAACCGCGTGAGATTCCACCACCCAGGGGATGGCTGAAATGAAAGCTTAGCCATGCCGAGTGTTGGGAGGACTGGAGCGGCAAGAAGTCCCCTCCACTGTTGGCAGGAATGCACCATGACACGACCACTTCGGGGAGCAGTCTGGCACTTTCTTGTAAAGGTGGACTTACACTTAGGACAGGAGCCAGCACTCCACCCCTCCAGCTGCCCAGGAGAAATGAAAACACGTGTCTGCAGAAAGACCTGTGCCCACGTGCTTGTAGAAACTTCATTCGTCACAACCTCCACACTGGAAACAACTCGAACATCCAACAACGTGTGAGTAAAAAACTGGAATATTCTGTAGGATTCCACTGATATGAAATGGTCCTCCCCCCCGCCACACACAAAAAAGACAAAACTAGTCTACAGTGACTGGGTGAGCTGGGTTTGGGGTAGGGGGCTTTTGAAGAGGCAAGAAGGCACATTTGGGAGTGATAGAAATACTGTGTATTTCATTGTACTGATGGCTCCGCGAGTGGTCATAGTTGTCAGAACTCCCGCAACTGCCACGCTTCGGATGGACGCGTTTGACGATGGTGTGGACATCCTTAGCACAGCTGAACTGCACATACTTGAAAATGGTTCAGTGGTGGTTCAGCTGGTTTGATGTCCGACTGTTGATTTCGACTCAGGTCATGATCGCACGTTGTGAGGGCTGTGAGATGAGCCCCGCGTTGGGCTCTGCACTGTGCCTGAAGCCTGCATAGGATTCTCTCTCTCTCTCTCTCTCTCCCTCTCCCTCTGCCCCACCCCCCAGCCTTGCTCACAGGCTTGCACTCTCTCTCTCAAAAAAAAAAAAAAAAATTGGTTAAATGGTAAAAGTGATGTATTTTTTGGGCACAATTTTATAAAAATAAGCACACTGAAAAAAAATGGGTGCATTTTATTAGGTATACATTTAAGCTGAATAAAGTTAATTCAACAACCAGGAAAGCTGTAAATCTCTAAGTTTCCCTCCAGCTCCTGGAAATTTTTTTTTTAAATTTTATCTATTTATATGAGAGAGAGAGAGAAAGCACGAGCAGGGGGAGGGCAGAGGTAGAGGGAGAAGCAGACTCCCTGCTGAACAGGGAGCCTGGTGTGCAGCTCGATCCCAGGACCCTGGGATTACGACAGGAGCCAAAGGTGGACACTTAACCAACTCAGCCACCAAGGCACCCCCCAGCTCCTAGAAATCTTGATCAATACACAAAATGTCTGTTTTTACTATTACCAAAAATTCTTTGCTTCTGCACACTGCCCCAAATTCTCCTAATAAGAGGAAATTCATCCCTATTAAGTCTTCCTTTATATGCCTTTATATGCCACGGACTTATTGGCAGTCTGTGAACTTTGGGGGCCCCTCCTACAAATTCTAACAGTTTTTTAAAAGAAGGAAGTAAAATACAGAAGACTTCAAAGTAAACAAATTCTTATTAAAGCATAGTTTCCAAACTGTTTTTAAAATATATGTTTGCAATATAGTAATGTGTGTGCTTTCTTGTTAATAGATTGAATGATGAGCTCTAATGGCAGTCTAGGAATTACTATCATCTTAAAAGATGAACCTCAACAATGTTTCGAGTATCGGCAACAACTGAAAAGTGATAGGAAGATGCCTGTGGTTTCCACTGGTGACAAAGTCACAGGCAGCAAACACCCCGTCCACATTTATAATTGAAGGTGCTACTGAATTTCAGCCAGAGGTTAGTGAAAACGAAGATGGCAGTTTTATTTCTTTTTTTTTAAAGATTTATTTATTGGGGGGGGGGCAGAAGAAGAGGGAGAGAGAGAATTTTGAGCAGACTCCCCACTGAGCGCAGAGCCCAGCACAGGGCCTGAAGAGCATCACCCCTGGGGAGGAAAACAAAGAAATATGTGTTCGTTCAAGAAAAACCACAGCCTTGATCTACCCCCTCTTTATTTTATTGGTTTAATCTAAACCTCAGGAGAATGGTGAGGGGTGTTCACTGTATCCACCATTATTCTATTCTCCGATTCTCTCCATGAGATTTAAAGGAAGAGGCTGGATCTTGCTCATGTCTGTATACCAGGTGCTCAGCACGGAGCCAGGTACACAGAAGGTACTCAATAAATGTCTCTGTAATTGAATTTCCGTCATTAGCAACACTGTGTGATGAGGGGCACTTTCATGACATTCTTCTGCCGCCTCTTGACTTCTGCAGGCGTTAGGAGTGCTGAGAATTCTGGATTTCAAGTCAGACTAGTCATCAGGACATATGTTGCGCGGCATTTCCACAATCCGTCACCACCCCATCACGAGCTTGGGCAGGAGAACAAGCCTCTCTTGGAAAGGCAGCCTTGTCCTAGCCGGGTCAGAGCTCTGCCATGACACCTGGTGGCCTTTTCGGTACTTGTCTGTTGACCATGACCAGGAGGGACTGTAAGCCTGGGAGCACTGGCCAGTGGGTCTCCAGCTGGACCAGATCGAGTCACACATCTCCGGCAAGGTCAGAAAGCCTAAGGACTGGAGCCCCTGGGTGGCTCAGTCAGTTAAACGACTGATTCTTGTTTGCAGCTGAGGTTGTGATCTCAGGCTCATGAGATCCAACACCATTCGGGCTCTGCACTTATAGGGGAGTCTGCTTGGGACTCTCTCTTCCTCTCCCTCTCCCTCTGCCCCTCCCCCCTGCTCTCTCTCTCTCTCTCTCTCTCTCTCTCTAAAAAGCAAGCAAATACAGAAGCCTAAGGACCCAGGGTCACAATCCCCAAGCATGCACTAGTTGTCACTGGAGCAACTTGGAGATCCCCTTTGACATTTTCCTCTATTTATCTCATTCTTAAAAAAAAAAAAACAACAACAACAACAAAAAACCTAGCTGCCCAGTGCAGAAATCTGCTCCTGGTCTTATTAGGTGCCTCCTCCTAATTGCAGGTTTCTGAGTCAGCTCAAGGCAGAGCCTCGCATGGAAATTAAACCCAAAGAGAAAGAGAACAAGAAAAGTGCGTGGGAGTTGGATAATTGCGTGCGTGTCTCTAGCGATGGGCTCAGGCAAACAGAGCAGCAGATGGGGTCGAAATGGGAGGAAACACGGAAACGAAGACCGGCTCGGGCAAATGGTCATCGAAGCAAGGCAAGGAGCGTTTCTGGACAAGCCTCCAGCTCTTTGGTTGCTGACCTTACCTGGCACTGACGCTGGCGTCCTTCCCTGACTCCTGACTCCCCTGCGAGGACCTCCTCTCTCCCTTGGTCAGGGCAGGGTTCTGGCACCTGCCCTCAGGGCTGCAGGTCCCCGGATGCCAACCAGGGACAGCTGGCTTGCACATTCCCTCCCTGCCTCTCCCGCCAGCTGCACCCGCTATAATCCGACCAGCTGCAGACCTAACCAGGGCACTGGGGGTCCCCTAACACTGGACTCTCACAGAGCGGGTGTAGACCGTTTTTGTAACCCGGAATCCTGCCTCGCTTCTCCTCCAGCATGCATGGGAGAAAAAACCATGGGTTTCAGAATCAGAATGACCTGGTACAGAAGCCATGAACTGCAGAGACACCCCAGTAAAACAGTGATCGTGGTACCTGAAGCGTCAGGAGGACTGAGCGAGCTCCCACTGGGAAGTGTTGGAGCACAGTGGGTGCGTCACTTAAGTTAATGCCCTTCATCTCCAATGTCTGAGAAACTCAGTGCATTTTCTGGAGCAAAGGGCTGACTCTTCTGGGTATCCGAAATTTCTAGCCCTCCAACGCAGCCTCTCTGGGAGGAGCCCTATGGGTTTGAGTCTCTTGTGACCTTGGCCGTGGCCCCCATCCCCCATCTCTGGGTCTCCCCAGGGGGCTGACAAGGATTCGGAGCCTTTGCCCCGGGCTTGCCCAGTTCAGCTCATGAGGCTGTTGTGAGCTCTGGGAATAGACTCTATAAGCTGCTCAACAGAAAGGCTCCTTGGGACCCAAATCCATAGTTTAGGGGAACGGGCAGTTCTGGAAACCCACAGAGGAAAGGCGTTGCAAGGACTTCTGTCGCAGACGCTGTGTGGGCGGGACACATGACATTAGCGGGGCTGCTGGAGCACAAAGTGTGGTGGCTTTGGAGCCCAACGAGGAGGGGTGACTTCCGGGAATCTCCTCACCGGGCTGCGCTCCCACCATCAGAGCCGCCCGAGGGACAGCCAGGTGCCCCTGCGAGGAGATCGTATGTCCAGCTGCGGGCTGCCGTGGCAGAGGCTGTGACTCTTTCTCTGGGAGCTCCGCCACAGACCAGCTAAATCCCCAGAAGGAATCTGGACTCCAGGCTGTCCCTTCTAGTCCTGCCCCATCTGCAGCTTGGAGCAACCATCAAAAACATCACCTGAGCATCCCCCAATCCCTCCCATTGTATGCAGGACACAGATTGTCCTCCTCAAGGCCTGAAGTCCCCCTGAGTTTTGTCCTCTTCTGCTCTCCCCAAACTCGTCCTGTCCCTCTCGCTCACTGGGATGCGTTCCAGCTGCCTGCGGCTGGGGACTGAGCAGAAGTACTGTGCTTCTCGACTGCCCCTGGTTATTGTTCTGCTCTTTGATTAAAAACACAGGTGCACCCATGCTTCCTTCAAGAGTTATCTGGGGGCAGCGGCAGCCAATTATGCCATTACAGAAATCAGACACCTCGGGCCTCAGGGTAATCCAATTTCACTCGCCCAAATAATGTGAAAGCATCTGTATTACTCATAAGGAGATTGGACATGAACAAAAGTGACTTGTGATCAGGGAGACAGAGCTTGGCTCGGGAGCTGGTGGAGGGAAATTCTCCCTGCCGAGATCAGGAATGCAGGGTGGGACGATGGGTCTGCTGGCGAAATGTTGAGTCCAAAGTGCTAGGGGTAGCCCCAGTGGGGACGTCCAGGGCAAAACCGGCCAGATGGTTTGGAAGAAGCAGAGAGGGTTCTCGGTAGGGGATGAGAATCAGGAAACACCAGATCCAGGTGGTGGTTGACACTGTATGTACAAAGGGATCACTCAGCAACTGTGTGCTCAGTGAGAGAGAGCCAGGTCTTCAAGAGAAGCCCCTGGTGGAGCCACAGGACATGGGACCCAGGGGAGACAGGGGAGAGGAGGAGGGTAGCAGGCGGTACCACAGAGACCAAGCCAGGAGAAGTTTCGAGAAAGAGAGAAATGTGGCAGAAAGGGCCAGAAAGACCTGGCCGTCTCCATAAACTTGACCAGAGGAGGGAGGGGTCTGTGGAAACGGGGCCGGTGTGGTTTGGGGAGCAGGCTGGAGGCGAAAGCCAGAGCATAGAAGATGGGGCAGGAATGGGTGCTGGGGCAAGGACTCCTGCATTGGAGCGAGAGAAGAGGCTGCTCTCTCTGCACCTGAACTAAGCTTGGCAGTAAACAAAGAAAGGCTAACACCCCAGTTTCCCAGTCCTTACTCACGGGGAGACCTCGTCTTCCAACCCTCACAGATTGGGGAGGGTGTGGTACAGGTTGTGTGTAAGTCACTTCGCTTTCAGATTCTTGTCTTAAAACTACTTAAAAGGAAAAAAAATTTTTTTGGAGGCATGTCAGTCAGGATTCTCTAGGGAAGTAGGACTAACTATAGTAAGGGACTTATTTTAAGGAATTAGCTCACATGATTAGGGGGCTAGCGGGTCTGAAATTCATAGGGCTGGCAGGCTGGAGACTCGGGCTGTCTTCTGACAGCATTTCTTTTCTGGGGACCTCAATTTTTGCTCTCAAGGCCTCTCAAGGCTGACTGGATCAGCCCCCCACCCCCACCCCAAGGCCCGCATTACTGAGGGCAATGATTCCTTTATTGGTGGTCAGTTGATTGAGATGTTAGCGCGGCCACAAAACACCTCGACCGCCAGCCTCAGACGAGCGTTGGGTTAAGTCGCTGACTGCACTGGCCCAGCCGTGGGGATGCATACAGTGACTGCTCCCGATCTGTATCATTTCCCTTTAATAAAGCATTGGCAAATGGAAGGAGGAGGACTTGGGGACCTCCGATGGCCCCTCAATAAGTCATGAAAAAAAACAAAAAAAGCTGCGATTGCACTATTTTAGATGATTTTTGGCTTCTTCAAAACTCCCCCCACGTGGCCTATAAGATTCAAGGAAGCATCTTCTTATTTACCCAACAGTTGCGCTCCCGAGGTGACTTTCTCCACGACGTGTTAGCGAGCAGGCGCCTTTTCAATGACAAATAGTTGGGGAGCTGACGAAGTGCTCCCTCCCACACTCCGTTCTTATGGTGCATTTAACAAGACTAAATTGGTCCAGCGCGCCCGCTTGCTGGTTTTTTCCTCCCTCCCTTTAATGTCAGCGAGCATCAGCTCCAGCAGATCCCCCTTGAGCCCTGCCCTTCTATTTTCACAATAGAAGTGATACACTCTGGGACACCCACGTGGCCACCCTGGAAAGATGCTCTTCGTCCCGACAGAAGAGAGCCAACGGGAACAGCGTCACTGTTAGAAGCAAAGTGACGTTTACCGGACCCGTCCGGAAGCATTTGCAGAGTAGCCCCAATGCGACGGACTGAGGAGTTGGCTGGGGGTGTGCGAGAAGGAGGGAGTCAAGTTGAAGGACTCCAGGGTATTCACCCAGGGCAAGCAGAAGAATGGAATTCCCACCAACTTTGAGTGGCAGGGAGAAGAGGTTGGGTGGGCCGAGGTCAGAGGCTCAGCTTGCTGAACGCGAGACGGCGAAGCAGCATCGCAGTGGGGTGTCGGGTGAGTTTGGACTCCCCAGTGTCGTGAGTCTGGGTCTCGTTAGAGGAGAGAAGGGATCTGAGATCTGAGTCCTGCCACCGACACATTCACAACAAAAAGCATGTGATGCAACAATTCAGAGGGGCACCTGGGTGGCTCAGTCGGTTAAGCGTCTGCCTTCGGCTCAGCTCATGATCCCAGGGTCCTGGGATCAAGCCCTGGGTTGGGCTCTCTGCTCAACAGGAAGCCTGTTTCTTCCTCCTCCTGTCGCTCCCTCTGCCTGTGCTCTCTCTGTCTCCTCCCTCTCTCTTTCTCTGTCCAATAAATAAATAAAATCTTATAAAATAAAATAATTCTGAGAGCTTCTACAGATGTCATCTCGGCAGATACCTGTGAACCCCTATTTTCTGGCTGATTACAAGGCTCCACAGTCCAGCAGTAACCCACCCCCCAGCCTGCCCTGATATCCCACCCTGGTCACCCTCGGCAACCCTGGCCAGATGCCTCCATCCTGTCCTCCTCCTCTCTGCTCTCTTCTTTGAAGAGCTCTTCCCTGTTTCACCAAATGACAAGGGCCGCCTTATTTAGGAACCAGGTCACAGGTCATGTTCTGGGTTAGTTGAATTGGGGGGGCTGCAAAGTATCAGGAAACAAACTCAGTCTAGGTTAGGAAAAGCATGTGTTGCTGGGGGGTTACTGTCTCAAGTCAGCAAACCGAAGTGGGGGGAGAGGTGTCAGCCAAGCCTAGCGGATCACATGGTCACCGCCTCCGGCAGTGGGTGGGGTCTGTGAGAAGGTGTCTATACCATTCCCTGCGGGCTTAGAGGGCACCCGTGTCAGCAGAAAGGAGCTAAGCAGGTGTCTGGAAGCGGTGGTTCCCGGGGGGCACAGTGGTGGCTCTGTTTTTGGGCTCCCCAGCAGTCCGAAGCCCATGGGCTCCAGCGCCTGGTTTGCGTGTCCACCTCCCCACGTGGACCGTGTGCTTCTTAAGGAAAAGGGCTGCATCTGATTCAGCAGCGGGCGGAACAGGGCCAGGCCAGCCGTAGGCGCTCAGTACAAGTTCTGCCGTGAAACCAGAGACACAGATTCAAACCAGAGACACCGATTCCCACACGGGGCGTGTAAGCCACAGACACTCGGGTTCCTCCTCCTCTTCATCTCCTCTCCCAAACCACATGCTGCCTGTGACAGCAAGAAGTCCAGGCTCCGAGAGACGGAGGTCACAGCTCCCACCGTCGCCTCTGCAGCAGACCAAGGGCGGGCTCCTGAGCCAGAGACACTCAAAGAGCAGGAACGAGGATGCCGTCCAACCTCTGATCTTGAAGGTTAACAAACGCTGGGGGCCAAGGAGCCGGCTAGTCTTCAGCAGCAAGGCTCCTTCGTGGGAAGATGTGGGGGCAGCTAGCCTGGAGAGTTCTCTTGCCTCGTCCAGGGCACGGGTGGCGGCTGTCCGCTGGGTTTTCCAGGACTACTTGGCCTCTCATAAGCGAGGACCCCCTGTGCACATGCAGATATCTAAGGCCAAGTCTCTAACATCCACACACTTGTGCACACATGCACACACATGCACACACGTGCACACACACACCCCCTTGTGACCCATCTCTGATCTCACCAAAGAGCCCCCAGGACTGCTGGGCTCTTGGCAGCAGGAGAAGGTGTCTGAGCCTCCGAAGCTACTTCTGTCTCCATCCCAGTCTCCATGGAAACCTCGATACCAGACAGGACTAGGCCAGGCTGAGTTATTTGTCTCCTAAATTAGGAGCTACCACAGAGTCCAGTCCCTGGGGCTAAGAGTTAATAAGACAACAGCTTTTCAAATAGACAAGCACAACACTTCTCTGCCTCTGATTACTGGGGCCTCGTAGTCTGGGGACAGTCCTTCAAATAAAGCCAAATGTACTTCTATGTAAATATGGCCAGTACTGGGACCAAATATGGGCTAATGTCTGCAGAGGAAGGGGTGCCTTAATAATTTACAGCTACTGTGATTGTAGCTCAATCAAGAGTTGAGCACTGGGACGTCTGCGTGGCTCAGTGGGTTAAGCCACTGCCTTCTGCTCAGGTCATGATCCCAGCGTCCTGGGATCGAGTCCCACATAGGGCTCCTTGCTCAGCAGGGAGCCTACTTCTCTCTCTGCCTCTGCCTGCCTCTCTGCCTGCTTGTGCTCTTGCTCTTTCTCTCTCTCTCTTTGACAAATAAATAAATAAAATCTTAAAAAAAAAAAAGAGTTGAGCACTTACTCTGTGCCAGATATTGGGTGAAATACTTTACCTAAAATTACCTCCTGTGATCCACACAAAGATGAATCTTCCTGTGGTTATGTCAACTCTCTCAGATCCCCAAATTCATTCGTGTCCTCCCTCTCCTGGGAGTCCTCTGTGGTCTGCTTTGGTCCACTCTGCCCATGCCCAATGCCTTTCTTCTGGAAACCATACTTTGTTGTCCCTGGAGAAAGGGTCTTCCTTGCTCTCTGCCTGGATGACACTGAGAGCTGGTGCCATCGCAGATCCAGGGCTGGATGTATGACCTGGGTTTAGCTGACCTGCACTTTCCTTGGCTGTGGTCGTACTTGTTCATGGACGGACACTGGCTCAAGTCAATCCCAGAGTCACTAAGCTAATAGGATGTAGGGCCCCATTTGAGTCATCTATTGCTATACAACAAACCATCCCAAAACTTAGTGGCTTAAGGGACCAACCATATCATTATCTCTCACAATTAGGTGACTTGCCTGGGATCAAAGGGGAAGTTCTTCTCCACCTATGATGATGGTTGGGTTGCAGCCTTCCAGGGGTTCTACTGGGCTGGAACATCCAAGATGGCAGTTGATGCTGGTTGTTGGCCAGAGCTCCATTGGGTCTGCTGAGTGGAGGGTCTCTGTTATCCTCCATGTGGCTGCTTCATGTGGTCCGGGCTTCACAGAGTGGTGACCGAGCTCCAAGAGCAAGTGTTCCAACAGGAGAAGCCCTGGTGGGCAAGTGTCTATCACGTCTCTGCTTGTCATTTCATGGTTGGCATATAGGCAAGATCATACAGTATGTAACTTTTGAGATTGGTTTTTTTCCACTCACATAAGGACCTCAAGGTTCACCCAAGTTCATTGTGTATTACCAATAGTTTGCCCTTTTTATTATCGAGTAGTATTCCATGCATGGATGTACCATAGTCTTTTTTATCCATTCACTTGCTGATGGGCATTTAGGTTGTTTCCAGTTTGGGGCTATTACAAACAAAGCTGCGATGAACATTTATCTACGCATCTTTGTATGAACATATGCTTTCATTTCTCCTGGGTGAATAACTATGAGCGGAACTGCTGGATTCATTACTAAGACAGACTAAGTGTAACTTCTCAAGAAACAACCAAACTTTCCCCCCTCCACTGGATATTTTTTCCTGCTTTGTCAAAGATTAGTTGACCATAGAGTTGAGTGTCCATATCTGGGTTCCCTCTTCTGTTCCATTGGTCTATGTGTCTGTTTTTGTGCCTGTACCATGCCATCTTGGTGATCACAGCTTTGTAACACAGCTTGATGTCAGGCAATGTGATGGCCCCAACTTTGTCTTTCTTTTTCAACATTTCCTTGGCAGTTTGGGGGTCTTTTCTGTTTCCATACAAATTTTAGGATTGTTTGTTCCAGCACTTTGAAAAATGTTATTGGTATTTTGATTGGGATGGTGTTGAAAGTATAGATTGCTCTGGGCAGCACAGACATTTTAACAATGTTTATTCTTCTGATTCATGAGCACAGAATGTTTTTCCATCTTTTTGTGTCTTCTTCAATTTCTTTCATAAGTGTTCTGTAGTTTTAGAGTATAGATCATTCTCTTCAATAAATGGTGCTGGGAAAATTGGACAGCAATATTCAGAAGCATCAACCATTCCCTTACACCATACACAAAAATAAACTCTAAATGAATGAAAGACCTCAATGTAAGACAGGAATCCATCAAAATTCTAGTGGAGAATATAGGCAGTAACCTCTTTGACATTGGCCATAGCAACTTCTTTCAAGACACATCTCCAAAACAAGGGAAACAAAAGCAAAAATGAACTTTTGGGAGTTTGTCAAGATAAAAAGTTTCTGCATAGCAAAGGAAACAGTCAACAAAACAAAGAGGCAACACACAGAATGGGTTTGCAAATGACACTACTGATAAACAGCTGGTATCCAAGATCTACAAAGAACTTCTCAAACTCAACACCTAAAAAACAAATAATCAAGTCAAAAAATGGGAGGAAGACCTGAATAGACACTTTTGCAAAGAAGACATACAAATAGCTAAAAGACACATGAAAAAATGTTCATTATCATTAGCCATCAGGGAAATTCAAATCAAAACCGCATTGAGATACCACCTTATACCAGTTAGAATGGCCAAAATTGACAAGGCAGGAAACAACAAACGTTGGAGAGGATACAGAGAAAGGGGAGCCCTCTTACACTTTTGGTGGGAATGCAAGTTGGTGCAGCCCCTTTGGAAAACAGTGTGGAGGTTCCTCAAAAGTTAAAAATAGAGCTACCCTATGACCCAGCAACTACACTACTGGGTATTCACCCCAGAGATACAGGTATAGTGAAAAGAAGGGCCATCTGTACCCAGTGTTCATAGCAGCTATGTCCATAATAGCCAAACTGTGGAAGGAGCTGAGATGCTCTTCAGCAGATGAATGATTAAAGAAGATGTGGTCCAGGAGAGCCTGGGTGGCTCAGTGGGTTAAAGCCTCTGCCTTCAGCTCAGGTCATGATCCCAGGGCCCTGGGATAGAGCCCGCATCGGGCTCTCTGCTCAGCTGGGAGTCTGCTTCCTTCCTCTCCCTCTCTCTGCCTGCCTCTCTGCCTACTTGTGATCTCTTTCTCTCTGTCAAATAAATAAAATCTTTAAAAAAAAAGATGTTGTCCATATATACAATAGAATATTACTCAGCCATCAGAAAGGATGAATACCTAACTTTTACAATCCCCAGGGAGGAGATTATGCTCAGTGAAATAAATCAAGCAGAGAAAGACAATTATCATATGGCTCCACATATTTGTGGAACATAAGGAATAGCATGAAGGACATTAGGAGAAGGAAAGGAAAAATGAAGGGGGAGAGTCAGAGGGGGAGACAAACCATGAGAGACTATGGACTCAAGAAACAAACTGAGGGTTTCAGAGGGGAGGGAGTTGGGGGCATGGATGAGCCTGGTGGTGTGTATTAAGGAAGGCACAGATCGCATGGAGCACTGGGTGTTATACGCAAAAATGATTCATGGAACTCTGCATCAAAAACTGATGATGTGGGGCGCCTGGGTGGCTCAGTGGGTTGAGCCGCTGCCTTCGGCTCAGGTCATGATCCCAGGTCCTGGGTTCAAGCCCCGCATCGGGCTTTCTGCTCAGCGGGGAGCCTGCTTCCTCCTCTCTCTCTGCCTGCCTCTCTGCCCACTTGTGATTTCTCTCTGTCAAATAAATAAATAAAATCTTAAAAAAAAAAAAAAAACAAAAAAACTGATGATGTATTGTATGGTGACATAACATAACATAACATAACGTAACGTAATGTAACATAACAAACATAACAAAATAAAATAAATGTCCAAACTATTTCCAAAGTAATTGCATCATTTTGTGTTCCCCTGAGAAGTGTATGAGAATTCTAGGTCCTCCACATTCTCACTGATACTTAGTATGGTTAGTTTTTTTATTTTGATCATTCTCATAGGTGTGTCATAGTTTCTTATTGTGGTTTCAATTTGCATTTCTCTAATGCCTATAATGTTCATTATATATGGTTTTGATTCGAATTTCCCTGATGGCTAATGATGTTGATTTGCCCTCCCTATATATTCTTTGATAAAGCTTGTTCAGCTTTTTTACCTATTTCTTTAATTGGGCTATTTAGGTCTATTTCTTATTGAGTTTTTTTGGTTTTTTTTTTTGTTTGTTTGTTTTGTTTTTAAATTTTCTTTATTTATCTGACGGAGAGAGAAATCACAAGTAGGCAGAGAGACAGGCAGAGAGAGAAGGGGAAGCAGGCTCGCCACTGAGCAGAGAGCCCGATGTGGGGCTCGATCCCAGGACCCTGGGATCATGACCTGAGCCAAAGGCAGAGGCTTTAACCCACTGAGCCACCCAGGCACCCCAGTTTCTTATTGAGTTTTGAGGGGCTTTTTGAATATATTTGTAATACATATTCTTTGTTGGATAAAAACTTTGCAAAGATTTTTCTCCCAGGAATGGGTCACAGACCTAAACCTAAAATCTAAAACCGTAAGACTTGCAGAAAAAGACAGAGGAGAAAGTATTTGTGAGCTCAGGTTAGGCACATACTTTTTTTAATACAAAATTTAAGGCATGATCCATCAAACAGCAAATAGACAAGCCAGAATTCATAAAATTAAAAACTGCTTTTCAAAAGACACGTTAAGGAGAATAAAAAGGTTGAAGCTACCTTTATTAGCTTTTAAAGGTGAGTATAGTGGGTAAGGTTACTCCTCCAGCACGTGAGGATCCAGGCCCGAACCTGAGTGTGCGGCATTCCAAACTGCATACTCTTTTTTCCTTTTAAAGATTTTATTTATTTATTTGAGGGAGAGAGGGAGAGAGAGTATGAGCAGGGGGAAGGGCAGGGGGAGAAGGGGAAGCAGACTCCCTGCTGAGCGGGGATCCCAACACGGGGCTTGATCCCAGGACTCTGAGATTAGGACCTGAGCCGAAGTCAGACAACCTACTGAGCCACTCTGGTGCCCCTCCAAACTGCACACTCTTAAACCGTTTCCCTCCAGTGTTTCCTTGGAACCTACAGCGCTTCAATTTCCTCTTCAGAAAATGGGATCAACCCTTTGAAGCACTTTTCAGTAACTCAGAGAGGGTGAAACTCTCTGAAACATTTTCAAAGTCCAAAAAGAGAAGAAAAAAGGAGACACACATGTTTGGGGGAAAGAAGATTAAAAAAAAAAAAACAAAAAAACTTCAGAATTCCATCAACAGCTTCAACATTCTGTCCTCCAGAACCTGTCAAATGATAACACTTTCCGCCTCTCAGGAGGAGAGGGTGAACTTGGTGTTAGAAAAGTGGTTTCCAGCAAAGACTCCAAAGTTGGTCCCTCCTTTGCCCGTGCTCAGTGTCCTCACACATCGGCTGGTGGAGAAGACCGGATCTCTAGGTCGGGGCCACGAGAGCTGCCAGGTAGGACTTGGCTGGGACCCATGATGGCATCTTGGCCACTGAAGCCCTCTCCACATGGCTCCTACACACAAGAACCACAGTTAGAATGAGCATCAGGGACATTCTGAGAGGACAAGGAGGGCTCCGGTGGAGCACTCCCGGAAGGCGCTCATAGAAGGGACGGGAAGAGTGAGCAGCTCCCTTCGTCCAGGGGTGTCAGGAGGCATTGTGGATAAACACGACAGGAGGTGAGGGGTGAGGCAGCCATCAGCTATGAGGCCTGCTGCCTTTATAGACACCAACATTTTGATCAGTACAACACCAATATTGATGGGTTTTCGTAGGTAAACGTTTCTTAGGGAAGAACTCATAGATATTAAGAATTATTTTGCATGTGTCAAGCACTTGATAAACATTATCGTATTCAATCTTTTAATAACCCAGTAATGCTGGTATTATGATGGATCCCCATTTAAAAGATGAAAGCAGTTCAGCCTGGACAGGTTAGGGTCTCAGACTTCTAAGTGGTGAATCCGGATTTAAATGCAACCATTCCCCTGTGCCTCAGGGAGGTCTGTGTCATCAGTGGAAGAGAAGACACTGGTATAAACCAAGTGCCCCTGAGGGTCATGCCAACACAGCCCTAATTAGCACTATAGTGGGGTTGGGCGGGTGCCTAGGCAGGAAGGCAGGAGTGGAGGGAGCAGGTGGGGGGTGTGACAGCCATTTCAAGCCAGTCAAGGACATAGCAAGGGGCAGGTGACCTTTGGATGCTCAGCAGCCGTCAGAATCTACACAGGAACCTCAAGTTAGGCTCGTGTGCTCCTGGGAACTCTGGCCCAGCACGCTGTCACTGCAGGTGTCCTCTCTCCAGTCTTCCTGGACCGTGGCTTTTTATTGAAAACAGACATGGCGCCCACACTGTCCTCAGGAACCCAAATCTCCCTGAGCTCCGGGCTCCCCTGGGGATCAGCTAATTCCAAAGCAGAGGCAACACCTGATTTCCTTGCCCCAGATTATCGGACTCCCGGTGTTCCTTAATGCTGCCAAGGCCTTTCCACAGGGTTGGGCAAAGCCATGTTCCCAGTTCCTAAGCCTGACTCTGCTCTGGGTCAGGTTCACGGTCGGGAGATGAGAAATCAGCAGGTAGATCCAGGAGGACAGAATGACCTACATTTCCACTCACAACTGTGCTTTTATCCTTTACTAGAGCATCAAATAAAGTCCTTGTTCAGGCCCTTCTATACCCCACCTCAAAGTTAGAGTCATCTTGACATCACAAAGTGCAGTTTTAGAGAGAAACTCTTAGTTAAAAAAGAAAGCCTGCAGCCTGAGTTTGGCTGGCAGAAAGGTACTATTACAGGTTCAAGGGTTTCTTCTCACTTTCTCAGACACAAACTCAGGAAGGACTTTGAACCCGTGATGCAAAGGCAGAGGAACAGATTGATGGGATGTGGAAAATACAACCAAATAAATGCATCTGTGAATTGAGGTTGCAAGGGCGACCAGAACCAAAGAAATGTGTCCTCTGTCCTTGCTCCATCCACACCCAGGACACCCATGTTCCTGCTGCCTCTCTCACAATATGGCAAATCCTTTACGGCCATTAAATGTCAAAGGGAAAGAGCCTTCCCCAGGTCACAGGTGGGCAAGCAGAGAGCAAATGGCAGGGTGGGTGCCATCCGTACACCCCACATGGTGGCTAGGCTACTTTAGAGAGTGTGGTTAACTTGGGGCTCAGTAATGTACCCCCCCACACATATGGGGTACAGGTGTGGGGTACACCCAGCACGGATGGAGACACATTTCCCTAGAAGGCTTGTGGAATCTTATTAATCAGACTTAGGGCTTGAAGGGAGCAGAGAAGCCTGGTTATGTAAGATCACTTAGAAGAACTTGCAGCAAGGACCAGATCACCAAGATCCACTCCCAGTCAAGTGTCTAGGACAGAGTGGACAGACGGCACCAGTGACATATTGTCAAGAAAACAGCGAGAGTTCCTGCCTTCACAGAGCTAATATGTTGCTTTTGCAGCCAGGCAATCCCCCTTTTCTGAGAAGATCACCCCTGTTTTCATTTGTACAACAATCCTCTCCCCCACTGTCCCATCATGCTCTTAGGATAGGCGTGATCCCCCTTCCCAGCCCAGATGGTGGACTTGTGACCCAGGCATGGCCCCGGGAGCACCGCATCCCCAGTCCCAAAGAAACTGGTTCAGAGACGGGCACGTGATCTGCAAAGTAATAAGAAACGAAGAGTGTGGTTGGACCTAGAGGGTATTACACCAAGTGAAAGAAGTCAGACAGAGAAAGACCCCACACGATTTCACTTATAATGTGGAATCTGAAAAACCAAAACCAACGAACAAAGAAACGAACAAAAATGCAGACTCTTATGGATGGAGGACAAACGAGGGTTGCCAGAGGGGGGGATGGGAGAAATAGAGGCACAAACTTCCAGTTACAAAATAAGGAAGTCACGAAGATGGGAAGTACTGCATAAGGAACGTAGTCAATAATCATAAGAACATTGTCCCATGACAGATGGTGAGCACACTTAGCGGGTGAGTGGAGGAATGCAGAGAACAGTTGCGTTATTCTGTTGCACACCTGAAACTAATATAACACTGACGGGTAATTAAACTTCAATGAAAAAAGATCAAACATCTTTTTAAAACCATCTATTTTGGTCCCTGTCCCCAGTTCCTACTGGTATTTGGTTTTTATTTTTTTTTATCATTTTTTAAAATTTATTTTCAGCATAACAGTATTCATTGTTTTTGTACCACACCCAGTGCTCCATGCAGTCCGTGCCCTCTCTAATACCCACCACCTGGTTCCCCCAACCTCCCACCCCCCCACCCCTTCAATCCCTTCAGATTGTTTTTCAGAGTCCATAGTCTCTCATCGTTCACCTCCCCTTCCAATTTCCTCCAACTTCCCCAGATCCTGACACAGGGTTCCTAAATCCCTGAGTTTGCTGGGTGATAGCGTGTCTTTTGTTCTGATGTGGTGACTCTGGAAGAGCTCCCTGATCTGGCTTTGACAAAAAGGCCACTCCCACCATGATCAGAAGCTGGGAATTTCCAGTCCCACCAGCCATTCTTGGGGGTGGGATAGGGGCTGGAAATGGAGTTAATAATTGGTCACGTCTTCTTGATGAAGCCACAAAAGTCCCAGCAGCACAGGCTTTGGGGGGCTTCTAGGTAGGTGATGGTGTTCAAGTACTGGGAGGGTACTCCACCCCAGCTCTGTGGGGACAGAAGTTCCTGCACTCAGAACTGTCCTGGACCCCGCCCCCCACCATGTATCTCTTCATCTGGCTGTCGATCTGCTTCCTTTATCATGTCATAAGCCACTAAATGTCAGTAAGTGTTTCTCTGCGTTCTGTCAGCCATTCTAGCAAAATATCAAACCCAAGGAGGAAGTCATGGGAACCTCAATTTATAGCCAATTGGTCTAACTCCAGGTAGATAGTGTTAGAACTAAATTGGATTATAGGACCCCCAGCTGGTGTTGGAGAATTGGTTGGTTTGGAAAAAAAAAAACATATATCTGGTTTCAGAAATATTTAGTGTGAGGCTAAAAGAAAACTGCATTTTTTTTCCTAGACTCAACCCAAGTTTGGAGAATCCTGGTCAGTCTGAAGACTTTCCTGGAATTATTAGTGAAGAAGTGTTCTCCTCTCCTGGTGTTGTTAAGCTGGTAGAATGGAATTCTGGCACTACTAAGATTTATCTCTAACAATACGTGTTGAGGATCCTCTCACCAGGAAACAACTTCAGAGGAAACCAGACACAAGAGTTGGACAGAGGTAACCCATGATCACTTCTGTGCCCAGATACAGCCATGCCTGATGTCCACATACTTCTAAAGTTTCATTTGCTATAGTTAATGAATTCTTTTGTATCCGAAGCTATTTCTGGTGCTTTTCTGTCTCTGGCAACTGAAAGAGCCCTAACCTCTATAATAAAGATGACCCTCTGTACTCGTTTCAAGAAGAACCACTCTTGACAAGTGAAGTCAAGGAACAAATCAGATCCCTTCCCCTCACTGTACTTGTCTTCCACTTACACTCAGACCACTCTCAGAGGGTAGTTCTCTCCTCTTCTCCAGCCCCCATAAGCAGCACTCCTTCCCCCACTCCACTTGTACCCACCTCCACTACCAATATCCCAGATCTTTCTCGATTGCCAGCCTATTTGGGGTAGCCATCCCCACCCTATCTCTTTCCCTCAGAATCATTTTTGGTGCCGAGAACCACAGTTCTGGGAGAGGCCTCTCTCCTACTTCCTTTCCTGCCCCCAGGGAACCCCCTTTCCTCCTACCCAGCAGGAGAAATCAGACAAAAGTAATATGTAGCGTTTTATTGAGCTTTTCTAGGTCAGAAAAAGAAAAAAGAAGTTCCAAGAAACACAGACTACAGCTCTTCCTATTAAGGATCAGCAGAGAGTGGAGGTAACAAACAGGTTTGAACACAGAAGATCCTTTATTTGAATTGCTTGGTGACAAAGGTGACTTGTTCCCCTAAAAGTTAATTTTTAAAAAGCCCCCAAATACTCTTGGTAACCTCATGTCCTCTTAGTGTTCATATCTCCAGCGATGTTGTTTTGGGGACTGGCTTAAGTCGTAATTGAGTTAAATGCTTTGTAAAGATTAAATCAGACCCTAAAAGTTCAAACAAAAATGCCCTTGTTTCCTAGGGTTATAATATGATTTTAGAGGCGTAGTTCACATGCTCTGCTCTCCGGGTGTGGGGCAGGGAGGAGGAAAAAGAAAAGGAAATATTAACAGAGTTGTTTCTAATTCAAAGTCACAAACTCATGCCCACAAACCAAATCTGGACCCAGACATTACTTTTATGTGAATTTGTGACCAACAGATGCATTCCACAAAAATCCTGATTTCCAGCTTTTCTCAAGAAATCAGCAGATCAGGTCACGCTGAGCTGCCTTTGTACGGGGTGCTCGGTGATTCTAGTCTGGGCACCCCGCGACAGACCCAACTCTTCTCGGCCGGACTCACTGGACTGCCACCCCTGTCCCGAGTCTCAGCTTGAATGAAAGCACCTTGAGGTCTCCTCTCACAACCACTGCCTGGCTCAGGAGCCTCTGGGCAAATGGTAACTTGCCTTTTGGGGAGGTCATGGGGATATGTGGAGACCACCCCCACGAACACCTCTTCCTCCAGGAGTTTCGGGCTTTGGGAAGGCCACCCCTCATGGTGTGGAGGCTGGGAATTGGCAAGTGTGCCCACAGAAGGACAGCCCTAGAAAGAACCTCACATTTCTCTCGCCTACCATCATTTTTCAATCGCCTAATTAAATGTTAAGACCAGAACGCACGTCAGGAACAAGAATGTAAATCAGTCTCTGGCATTTATGCTGAGTGGGATGATTGGTAGTTCGTAACTTAAATGTGTGAGCTGATACCGCTAATTTTTCAGGAGCTTGACGTATCCCCGGGAGAACACATCAGTTTTTTTAGGACACAGCTACTGTCAACAGCGTTTTCCTTCCCACAGAAGGCACATTTCCTTTTCAGAAGGATATTAGTTGTTTTGTGTGGGAAACACTACATGACGCACGGGATGGAGGGATATTCGAACAGGCAAGGACTAGAACGCTCATTAGAGCCTCTTGTTGGCTTCACCACATGGGACCAATCCACTGTACCGAAGCTGGAAAAACTGGCACACTTTTAAATCCGCCCCCAACATATAGAAGAATACCACGCTTTCATCGCCAGAAAGTATAGCCAATTAATAAAATGGTAGCATATGCTCCTCTTCTGAGAAAATGATGATTCACGTTTTCTTCCCATTAACACAAAGGGGAGGGAGAGTGGGTTTTGCTCAAGATTTTTAAGAGTGGAAGAGAATCTGCCTGAAGACAGCTTTTAAAATGTGGTAACAGCCTCCCAGTTTTTTGTTGTCGTTTGTTTGTTTGTTTTTGGCTAAAGCCAGTGGATTTCATCAGCTCAACTCGAAGGACTGTGTGGCCTAGACATGAGTGGGATGGATGGGGATGACCGATGGCATCCTGGCTGGTCCCAAGCCCTTGGGGGGTCACGGCTTTGGCATTAGTCCTATCTGAAGGGGGGAAAGAGGGATTGACTTGGAAACACCAGAGGCCACGCCGAGCTTCAACATCTTGAAGCACTGATAGGTAGAGTTAGACATGGCGGACTCAAGGCTTGACATTTCCACTAGGACCTCAAGTAGAGAATCCCTCTGGGAAAGCCCTGGAATGTCTGAAATGTGATGTCACTTCCCGCTGTGGCATCTGCCCTGCTCCAGGCCTTTGTCACCTCTCACGGGAACTGGCAGAGAAGCTTCCAGCTGGCTCCTCCTCCTCCCAGGCTTTCCCCCACTCCCCTCGCCAACGCCTTCCTTCCAGCTGCCGTCAAAACTTTCTTCCTAAAATATGGAACAAGAGCATCAGAGAAAGACCACTCATCCTTGATCTACAGCAGCATTCAGTGTCGCTCAACCACACGTGGGAAGACTGGACACCTGATCCGTCAACTTAGGTGGACCTCATAGGGCTGGAGGGTGTATTTTTCCCCCAGAACATCTTATTCCCCTGCAGTGAAATGGCCCTCATCTCCTAATCCCTCCACCTCCCGACCCCAACAGGAAGCCTTGAGATTTACTCCCAGCCTCATATCTCCCTCCAGAAATCCACATCCTGCAGACCTTTTCCCACACCTTTTCCCTGGACGACTTCTACCTGCCAAGTGGCCAGGAACATCACTGCACTTGACAAGGAGCCTCCTCACCTGATTCCCTCCCCCCGGGAGTTCGTGTCCTGTCTTCTCCGTATCCACAGCAAGCCCACAGGGGTTGAAACACCAGGACGCCATGAGAACGGGGATCTTCAAACCCATTTCTCTCCCAAAGCGAGGGCTATCTATTCAGAGCCTGTTGTAGGAGGCAGTCAGCTACCATCCCTTACATTTTGGCAGAGACTCCGACGTAGGCAGAAGAGCGGGAAAGCTGCATAGCAGGAAAAAGGGAAGGTTTCCAGTGAGCTCGGATTGGAGGCTGGTGGCCTAGGGCAGCTGGAGGCTGGCTAACAAGGAGTAGGGTGACCTATGTGGGTGGCTGGGGGAGCATACTGGGCCGTCTCTGGCAGGTCCTAACTTGGGAAAAGGGACAGAAACTCGGGAAGGCGTGGGTTATTGATCACGTCCCGGCCACCTTACGGTGATTGCTTCGGGGCTTAATGTTTGACTTCCTGTGTGACTACAAGAGATGGAAGTCGAGCTTCCTACAAGTCTGACTCGCAGACAGCAGTCTGGTTTCCTGGGCCGGATTCTGAAGATCATGGGTCAGAATTCTACCCTTTTATCTGGTCTGGCTCTCGTCCACATGTACATTCACTGTCTCGTTCCCCTCCACCACCTGAGTCAAAAGTTATGCCCTACAAAACGGGACACATTTCTTTCCTGGGGTTTTAAGAGAACACAGGCAATTGGATCCCCAATAAAGCAAGTGAACACTCAAGCAAACGCCCTTGACAGCTCATGACTTTCTGTTAACCAAAACAAGTATCTCGAGGGGGGCCCTGGGTGGCTCAGTCAGTTAAGCATCTGCCTTCAGCTCAGGTCATGATCCCCAGGTCCTGGGACCGAGCCCCGCATCGGGCTCCCTGCTCAGTGGGAAGCCTGCTTCTCCCTCTCCCTCTGCAGCAACCCCTGCTTGTATGTGCTTTCTCTCTCTGCCAAATAAATAAAATCTTGAAGAAAAGAAATATCTTGAAAAGTTCTTTATTTATTGATCAGCTAGAAGGTGTGAAGCAAAGTTTTGAAACATTGCACTTATATTCTCTGTGCGTGCCAAATGACCCGAGGGCCACGACTAAGGATTCCCCGTGCTGCAAGTTCTCCCTCAAATGTGCGAACGCCGCGGCATTCTCCACCGAGGTCAGCGTGCCGAAGCGTCACATTCTCACTTTATAATCCGTAACAGTCGTGGTGCATTAGGAGGTGGTACCCAGCGACAGCTTGAGGAACATTAGAAATAGCAGGCAACTCAGTGGGGATATTCATAAAAGACCTCCCTGCACAACGGAACATCTGAACACAAGCTGAAAATACCCCAGCAATACGGTTCTTCTTTTTAGTCACAGTTTAGCATTTTGGCTTTTGGTTTCTAAAGTTCTGAGACAGACTAAATTAGAAAAATATATGCAAAAATGTTCCTGAGTTCCGCATTGCTTCTGGGTTGGAGATGCTAACTTTTGCATCAGAGGGACCTGAATTTGAGCCTTGCGTCAGTTAGGATGGAGACCTACTGCATCTGGCTGAAATTAGGTTGGAAACATCTAGAGGGAGATAGCTGGGGACTAATAGGGTGGCACTTGGGTACCTCCAGCTCTGGGCTCTGCTATCCTCAGTTCTTGGTCTCCTATCTTCAAAGTCAGCATCAAAGATGGCTGCTGGGGTGCCAGCCTTCATGCCTCTATTCCAGCCTGACAGAAGGAGAAAGGAGCAAAAAAGGCATGCCTTCCTTTTCTTCTCACTTCTTAGACTTTTCACATCTCATTATCCAGAACTTTTTTCTAGTATGGTGCCACCCCTTCCCACAAGGACAATTTAGAAATGGAGGCTTTCTCTTGTCCATATAAATTAACCCCTGCATATACCCAGGGTTCAGCTACTAAACATGAGGCACATATTAGGTACACCTTGAGGATGGGCTCTCCAGTTGTCGCTTCCGAGAATAGGATTTGTATAGAAGGGAGGTTTACTGGGAAATGAGTCCAGGAAATCCTGGCAGGGGCATGGAGACCTTGGATCAGGAAAACAATCTAAGGTAGGTTGTGAGGTTAAGCTGTTTCCCACCAAGAGCAACCTTGACCAGTCCCACCGAGAGCTCTGGGACAGTGTAGGGTCCACTCAGAAAAGTCCTGATCAGAATCAAAGGAACCGGAGTATTTACATGCTCACACCCCTCACTCAGTGAGGGAGATGTATTCCCAGACACTCTGGCACCACAAGGACAAGCAAAGAGAACCCCAAATTTTGAGGGCAGCCCCACACCTAGAAAGGCCATTACTGCTGGTTGAAAGTAGGAGCTCACCTATAAGCCGTCTTTTGTTTCTCTATTTGGCTATTTTCAGGTCATATCAACTAAGAATCGTGTGCCTACCGGGAAAGAAAACCAAAATATCTTTGATATTGGATCTGTGAGTTTTTATAAATGATGGTTAAAATGGCAGAGTCGAAGCCATAGGTCCTCCTCTAGGGACATCGGTGTCTGTGTTTCTGTAGTGCAGAAAGAACTCTACCGTTCCTTGCATATTTGATGTTTTCCTATCTCCAGACGGTATTCACAAATTAAATCGCAAAGTCTCTTAAATTAAAGGAGTGAGGATCTGGTTGGCTTACAGAGATAAACACTTACAGAGATTATTTCCTATAATTGTTAGAAAACAAGAACATTAAACTTCTAATACTTCTACTATGTTACTCAAACTAACTTGGAAGCATTTGAGGAACCCATGTAATTAAGGTAACTCTTTGGCAAATGAGACTGGTTTAATCATTTTGATTTACTAAAAATGCAATGTCTTTTCTTATTCATTTATTTATTTTTAACTTATTTATTTAAATTCATTTAGTTAATGTGCAGAGGTCAGGGGTTCACCAGTTGCATAAAACACCCAGTACTCCTTCCATCACATGCCCTCCTTCACGCCCATCCCCCAGCCACCCTATCCCCTACGCCCTCCCCTCCAGCTACCCTTGTTTGTTTCCTGTGGTTAAGAGTCTCTTGCCTCCCTCTCTGATTTTGTTTTCTTTTATTTTTCCCTTTCTTCCCCTGTGATCCTCTGTTTTGTTTCCTAAATTCCACATGAGTGAAACCATATGACAATTGTCTTCCTCTGATTGAGTTATTTTACTCAGCACAATACCCTCCAGTTCCATCCACATTGTTACAAATGGTAAGATTTCATCCTTTTTGACGATGGAGTAATATTCCATTGTATACATATGCCACACCTTCTTTATCCATTCACCTGTCGATGGACATCTGGGCTCTATCCACAGTTTGGCTATTGTGGACTTTGCTGCTATAGACATTCGGGTGTAGGTGTCCCTTTGGCTCACTACATTTTTATCCTTTGGGTAAATACCTAGTAATGCAATTGCTGCGTTATAAAGTGGCTCTATTTTTAACTTTTGAGGAACCTGCATACTGCTTTCCAGAATATTTAAGTAGGGCCCATGCATAGCGTGGAGCCCAATCTGGGGCTTGAACTCATGACCCTGAGATTTGTGTTTCACTAAATTGAATCATTCTGAAAAACTCCATTTCAACAGTAATTATGTTTTGTAGGGTGTCAGCTTGAAGATAATTTCCAAGATCTAAAACCTTTGGACCGATACAGCATTAATCAGTGGATAATCTTTCAATGCCGGGATCATTTCTAAGCCAGGGTGAAGAGCAAAACATTGATTACTAAGCATAATTATAAATTTATAGACCTTTGCTTCATATTTTTAAGTACATTGGGGCATATTAATGAACATGGACATTTTTGCTACTTTCAGAGATTAAGGGAGAGATGTGGCTAGAATAGAATGTTCTGGGGATTTGTGAGTTCTGCCTGTTTGCTAAGATAGGGTGTGTGGTAGCAAGTCTCAGACAACCATCCTCCAGTTTGCTCTATGAAAAGGAAGTTCCTTTGGCACCAGTGATGGAGAAAAGCAATTGAATACACGCTTCTATTTTTCAGGGAAAACAGTTTTGTCCTGAAGCAACATTTCTCAGATTTTTTTTTTGTTGTCTCCAGATACCTTTACCTCACAATTATGAAAGATCCCAAAGAGCGCTTGACTTTATGGTTAGAACCATGAATGTTTTCTGTATGGGAAATAGAAACGGAGCCTTTTTGAAACGCTTGTTTCCAGATACAATTGAAGAGAAGAGAGGATGCGTTGCATGTTAGTAACATCTTAGCATTAATAAGCCGGTCCTGCCTCGAAGAGCCCTGATGACTGTCCTCAAGTAACATGTTCGTGAATTCCAGAACACGAAGGCACTACGGAAAGACAAACTTGGAATTTTTATCTGGTTTGGTTTTTAATACCTGAATTCAGAAATGCTGACGGAGTACCCTAACTTTGTGTGCCTTGTACAGGCTCGATAGGAACCCATCCTCCTTGTTACTAGGATATAACTGGAAAAGTTGGTTATGCAATGAAGGTCTTGCCTAGAATGTCATATTTGAGAATGATGTTTATTGATTCGGTACGGCCATGCTTTCTGAAAAAAGGAGCTTTAATGAGATACAATCCACAGCGGACAGTTCACTCATTCAAAGTATACAACTCAGTAGTTGTTCAGAGTTGTGCACCAATCAGTTTTAGAACATCTTATCATCCCAAAAAGAAACCCCATACCCTTTAGCCACTACACCACGCCAGTCTCCCTATCCCCCCAGCCCTGGGCAACCACGGTCTATCTCTTTGGATCTGCCTCCTCTGGACAGTTTGTATGAACGGAATCGCGCACGGTGTGGTCTTTTGATACCAGCGTTTTTCACTCGGTGCCATGTTTTCCAAGCTCATCCATGTTGTAAGTCCTCAGTCCTTTTTCTGGCTGAATAATATTCCATCGTGTGGCTCTGTTATGTCTCATTGACATGTTGGTAAGGGGATGGACATCTTCATTATCTTGACCTTTTGGCTACTGTGAGGGGTGCTGCTGTGAACAGTCCCAGACCAGTTCTCTGCAGACCCAAGTTTTCACTTCTCTTGGTTGGGGACCTCAAGTAGAATGGCCGGATGGTGGGGTAACGGCATGTTGAACATTTTGAGAAACTGCCAGACTCTTTTTGGAAGTGGCTGTACTTTTCTCTAAAGACTGCCCATTTTTATTTCTAGATCTTTTCCATGCCGAAGGTTCCAAGCACTGGAAATGTGTTAGTGTTGATTGAATCTCCACAACAGCCCAGCAAGGCAGGGATTACTAAACCCACCTTAGAGACGAGGCTACTTGTTCAATGAATGTCACTCGGATGGTAAGAGGCAGCCCTGGGACAGACTTAAGTCCACTCGATCCCAAAGCTCTGTCCGTCCCTTCTGGCTCCCACTGACCCCCCCAGGATGTGAGTGATTGGTGTGCCCTCCCCTCCTCCACAGGCCTAGGGCTGCCATGGAAACTTCCCCTCCTTGTTCTTCTTGCCCCAGCAAATCCCCCAGACCCTGTGTGGTGTTTTATATGAAGCAGCAGAGACGCAGAGCCGGATCCTGGCATCTTAGAGGCTCTGGACTTGCCAGAGCTGGAAGGGGCTGACATCCAGAGGACGGTAGCCTTTGCAGTGACCCCCCCGGCCCATCTAGGGAGCCCGATGCAAGAGTGTAAGTGCGCCGCATGGCCCAGAGGTCTCTCCTGCAGCTCTGGGCTCACCCGTCTCCTCGGCCCCCCTCTCCCTCCCTCACGGCTCAGCTGCTGCAGGTCTCAGGGCAGGTCAAGGAGTCGATCCACACGGCAGCTTCCATCAGAGTGATGAACTCAAAAGCAACGTCCTCGGCTTCGGTTTCTCCATTTGAAAAATAAATATGCTTACCTCTAAAGCAGCTGGGGCATGAAGAGTCATATTGCTCGCGCCGGGAGCACAGCACCTGGAGACAAACGTTCGGTCTCTTCTCTGCATCTCAGCGCCAGCAACGTGCCGGCTGCAGGTCTAAACGCCCACGGCGGGACCTTCGCCGCAGACGTGCGTGCAGCGCTGCTGTTATACCCACTCCACAGAGGAGAAGACCGAGGCTCGGAGGTGAGAAGGCCGCGCAGGGAGTCAGACGCAGGTCTGGGACTATGACTCAACCTTCCTGACTCCAAAGACGAGGCTCTTGCCCACGTGGCTGTGTACCAGCCCGGAGCTGAGTCAGGCGGGGCTGACCGCGGGCTGCGGACGGACGGACAGACAGACGGACAGACGGGCAGACGGCTCAGCTCAGCTCACCCTCACCCTTGGCCGGGCTCCAGAGACAGCCTGGGGTCGCCCAAGAGGCCCTCCTGCAGGGTCGACCAACAGGTGAAGCGAGGACAGAGCCCATTAACGGCGGCACTCACGAGCGTGGGTGGAGGCCTGTCCCCTTCCTCTGTGGGGTTTGCTCTCCTGAGAGATAACTGGAAACACAGCGTGGTGCTGGCCTCCTGCTGCTCAGAACACTGGCCAGGCTGCCCAGGACACAGAAGCTGCACCCCGATGAGCCTCTCCAACCCAAAACCGAACTCGGGTGAGGAGTCAGGACATCGCCTAGCTATTAGGTCATCTGAAGAGGACAGGGCGCTGTGAGGTTAAAAAAAAAAAAAAAAAAAAAAGCCTTCAGAAGCGGTGGTTGGGAGCGCTCAGGACCTCAGCACACAGGTCCTGAGCTCCTTGCTAACGGTCTCCAGGGTAAGATGATTAAGCAAGGGCTCCAAGCTTTTGTCCTCTGATTTCTCAAATGCACCTGCGGCTCCCAAGGCATCCATCATTGCTGGGAGCTTGATCTGCTCCTAAGAAAGTCAGCCAAGAGGCACAGCCTTGGGGCTCGCTACTCCAGAAACAAACTCGAGTTTTCTCCTGGGACACAGGAAGGAACACTGCCCTGAGTCCCACCTCTGTCACAGACTGAGACATGGCGCCAGACACTTGGGGCCTTCCCCCGGGCCTCAGTTTTCCTCTGTCTAATCCCAGGAGGACCGGAACTAGTCTGGGGATGGAAACACACAGGGCTGTCAGCCCTTCCCACGCCCAGAGACGTTGCCCCATTTGATTCCACTGAGCCAGACTCTGCCTCACAATCCTTAACACAGGGCTCCAAGCAACTACGGCCGATAAGTCGGAGTTTTTCTTTCCTTACAAGAGGAAACCTGGTTGCCGCCCTTGGACACATTCATCTCGAGGCATCCCTCAGGTGTAAAGACCTGTCATTCTCGTCTGAGGTTTGTCCCCTCGTCCCTTTTGCCTAAGTTTCCCTGGACTCCTTGTGCCTTGGCTGGGAAGTTGGGGCTGTGTTTACGCGGCAGGAGGAAGAGCTCCCAGGGCCTTGGGAGCGTTGTGCTGGTACTCAGAGCTCAGCTGTAGAATCGGGCCCTGGGGACTCTGTCTCTGCAGCTTTCGGGGCTGTCTTGCGGAGCGTGGCTTTGCAGATGGTGGCTACTCCAAGCACTGGTAGAAAGGTGCCGACACAGAGAAGCGTGGAAAAGTGAGCTCCTCCAGGCAGTGGGGTGACCGCTAGGGCCAAACCAGAACCTACACTCTTGAGACACTCTTCTGGCCCGGCCACCTGGAACCCCATGTCAATACAGTGTCCTGCTACCGCCTGGCCGGTTTATCCGTGAAAAACATGGTATCATTTTCAAGTGGTTCCTAAGGTCTTTGCAACACAAAGACTGAAGAAATCTTGAGCTTTCCTGTTACAGTCACAGCAAGCGAGCTGTGATGGATGGAGAAGACTCGGGGCAGCTCCTTAAGTGCCCTTCAACACAGAACACAGCCAGCGTTAGAAAGAGCGCTGCTGCTGTGACCTCCTCGACCTTGAGTAGGAGGACAGGGAAACAGACAGAGCAGTCTCTGCCAGGAACAGAGGTTTTGTGTTGATTTTATGCTGTTGAAAAACATCCAGATAGAAAGCAAAACCCCCACGTTTTTTAGACATGCTGTTCTGCCCAGCCAAACACCAGACTTTACTGACAAGGTGAAGACACGAAACTCAAGTGGCAAGTTTTCAATTTCCGAAGTCACATTTTCTGAGCTTATAAGGGAATCCTAAAAGCAAAGCACTACATGGTGCAAGGTCAGTTCAATTCCATACGTGTTTGTGGAGCACCTGCTGGGAGGATGGAGCCAAGCCAGACCTGGGGGAGCAGGTACCCGGGGCATCTTTCTTGCCCTTTGGGAGTTTTTGGTCCAAAGGCAGAGAGAACAAGAAGCAAAAAAAGTTTTGGTGGAAAGGCATGGGAAGCTGTCCCTCTGAGGCTCTGAGGGCTCTGCAGACCTGTTCATACATGTCCAGGTCAGGAGAGGGGGCAAGGCTTCCTGTAGGAGGCGGCATTTCAGATGGGTCTTGGGAGAGCTGCGGAAGGGTTCTCATTCTGGGGAGAGACAGGCAGAGGCCCACGCCAAGGGGTCATTCTGGCTGAAAGCAGATAGAAGTCACATAGCAGAGAAGCTCCAGGAACAAAGTCGGGGAAGGTGTTCGGGGCTTGTGGGCCTGGCGAGGAAGAGCTGCTGTACCACGGAGCTGCTGGTGTGCCCACTGGAAGGGCTGGGTAGGGAAACCGCTCCGACAGAGCAGAGCGTGAGGAAACCGGGGTCTGTCCTCCACCAGAAATCAGGGGACAGCACAGCCAGCCTGGCCTCTGGGGCCCATCAAGGCATGGCTTTACTTTGTGGGAACAGACGGGAGAATAGAGAGGCTCCCAGGTCCAAGGCCACGCACTGGGAGTGGCACAGGCCCAGAGCCCACAGCCCCAGGCTGCAAGCCCAGGACGCCCGTCAGTGAGCCAGGGCCCACGGCAGGCCTGCCGACGGCAGAGCACGGCACGGACACACAGACTGCGTACCGTCGCCCGAAGGGGCCAGAGCTACTCACCAGCAGTAAGGTTGAGTCACCCTGGCACCAAGGGTGGGGCCCTGACCACTCCGGTCTGCTGAGGCACTTGGAACAGCTACAGCGTTTCTGAACAGTAGTGAGGGGTCATCACCGCGAGGGTGTTATGGACAACCCCACCTACCCGCTCTGACAACACCAGGTTCTTCCCACCGTGTGGGCTGCGTGGAGAGCTGTACTGGCTGATATGGCTCTTACAATCGAAATTTAAATTAATGGAAACTATGTAACACCAGAGACACTGGCCCCCAGGTGCACGAGCCCGGTTTCCAGCATTTGCTAGCCCCGTGCAGCAGCGACGGCGGCACTAGGTGGCACGGAATGGAACATTTCCATCATCATGGAAAGTTCTATTGCATGGTGCCGATTTGGAGCAGGGGTCTGCGAGCTGCGTCCCAGCGGGGCCTTCAAATCCAACTACCATGTGTTTTTGTAAATAAAGTTTTATTGAAACAAAGCCACGCTTGCTCAAAGCCTGAAATCTTTACCATCTGATCCTTTATAAGGCAAGTTTGCCATCTCTGGTGTAGACGGTCAGAAAGCTGCACGAGAATCTTTTCTGGAAAGATGCTGGCTGGCATCCCCAGCAGTCACTGGCGGACCCCCCGCATCAGGATGATTTTACCCAGGCACATGGCTCTCCCGGGAAGGAGGCAGGGGACACACAGCTGTCAGCAGGAGCGCCAAGCTGGGTGGGGGCACAGGACACCCCTCCCCAGGCCAGCCCTGCCTCTGGAGGGACTGACCTCAGGAAGAGGCAGTAGGGCACGACATTTGGGTGAATGCGAGTCTGCCCAGGAAAATCCCACGCTGGAGCGATCTCACCATGAACTTGCTTTATTTTTCTCACTCTCCCCAGGTTACTGAGGCAGCAACTTTAATAAAAAGAAGTCAAACAGTTTTCTGGTATCACCCCTCCCAAACCAGTATTCCACAGATAATTCTAAGAGCTTTTCATCACATTCAGTCTAAGTGGAAGGTCTGGCAACCGACACATCAAAAATAACTCTCTTGGTGATGTTAGGCCAACTTAGGAGCACTCGTTTCTATGAAAGGAGGGACAGCCTGAGCAGAGAGAGGGTTGCAAGTCAGCCTCCTTCTGGCCCTTCTCAGGTTCCTGCAGGTCAAAGAGGAGAGCCAGGCTGAGTGATCGACTTCCTTTGGAAGGGCGGCTCCTCCAGCTCTTCCCTGTCCAGGTGTTGCCTGGACGGCAGGGAGCCTGGGGGGTTCTCTGTGGGCCCTGCACTCCTGCTGCCCGCCAATCCCTGGTAAACTCACTCAGCATTTTTCTCCCTGTATGAACACACCCCTTCATGGAAAGAGGAACTACACTGATTCAAGAGGCTGACTGATGCTCACTTGGTAATGTCTCTATTGTCGACAGAGCGTGGGATAAATCTGTAGCAGCTGGGAAATGTCCCCGGGGCCAGAGAGGGTGGATTCTCTCTGAAGACCCCTGAGCATCTCAAATGGTAACTTCTGGGACCGCAGGGCCCCAGGAGTGCTGCAATTAGAGCCTCGCAAAATGCAAATGCACCAGGAACTCTTGCTGTCAGGCAAGCAAATGGGTCAGGGGGGGGGCGGGGGGGGGGGGGGGGGCACTGGCTTCCCTTCCTGTGCAACCAGGAGGCCCTGAGCTGGCAAACCCCCTCCCTGTCTCCAATTCCCAGGTTCAGTTGCTGAATTCTCACTCCTACCAGCCTTTCTCTGCTGATCTGTCAGAGGTCTCTTGATAAATGGAACAAAGACAACAGAACTATTCCAAGTTTTCGGCCCTCCCCCTTGGGACCAGCCTTGCAACACACACATTCTCCCAGGCCTTCTTGAATTACAGAGAAAACAATAGGGAGCGAGTCCTCTACGGAGCTACAACTGGGGGTGGTTTAATTTGCAGGGGTCCGGGACCGGTCTCAAGAGTTGGGAGGTCACCCACGCTGCCGTCTCTTCCGCCCCCGCAGCTTCAGCCGCCTGGCTGGCAGGCTGATGGGCTGCTTCCCGAACTTTTCCATGATCTCCCTGATCCTGGCCAGGTTGGTTTTGCTGAGGGTGAAGTCGCACTGCGTGGCACCCATGTCATAGCCGACCATGCAGTTCTTGGTGGACAAGGCGAATCCTTCCGCCTTGGCAGTGACCACGTACTCGCCGGGGTTCAGGAGGCGCCAGTAATCCCCATCGCTGGCTGCGAAGAGAAAGGAAGGGAATTCAGAGCTGTTCCCTTCTAAGGCAGATACCACCAGCCCTGCTGTTCCAGAACCAGCCTTCCAGCCAGAGAGAGACTCAGAGACTGGCCTCGTGGAATTTGAGCCTCTGCAGAAGCAAATTTTTTTTTTTCAAATTCTTTTGGCATTTTGAATGTTTTCTTCCTTGGAAGCCACCTTAATGGTTTTACCAGGCAGAGGGCTGGGGTGTAGGCTCCCCGCCGTGTTCATACACATGAGTGGAGATGGAGGAACAATCACTCATACTCCTTCCCCTGTGACAATACACGCCATTCATTATGAACCTGAGCCTCCAACTGCTGTGCCCTCGCCACAAAATGCCACCTTGAAAAGCCATCAGTGCCTGGCTTCCTGGCCTCCCTCGGCCTGGTGATAAATACGAATAGTAATTCTTTTAAGAGGTGGGTCTCTTACTTCTGAAAAGAGAAATAAAAGACTCCAGGGGACCAGGGCCAAATGATCTGGGAGGAGGCCTGGAATCTGCATTCCCTGGTCCCAGGGGTTGGGGGCGGGGTGGGCAAGAGAAATGCGAAGTTGCAGGAGCAGGGACACACCGGCCAGTGCTGCTGGGCAGGGCTCCCACCTCCCCGGCAACACATTGCTCAGTCACCCAACAAACCCACCAGGGGCCCTGGGCCACCCTTAGCGCTGGGCCCCGTCTCTGTGGCAGAGGCTTCCAGGCCAGGACTCTCCTCCCAGGAGCCTACAACCTGCTGAGGACACTTAGGCCCCTGACCTGAAAAGAGGCTTTGAGGCAAAGATGGGGTCACTGGTGACGCCCCCCCCCGCCCCCACCGTGGAGGACGTGGCGACCAGAAGGTCAAGGCAGGCACTGTTCTGCTCAATCTCCAGCAAGCGTCTGAGGTGGGTTGTAATGACAAGTCCCCTTTCCATGTGAGAGGACAGCACGAGGTCGCACGGCCAGTCCCCAGCTGACCCCCCAGTGCCAGGCTCGCTCAGCGCTCTCTCTCTCTCCTCTCTCGAGTCCACCTGAGTGTCCTGCCTGGTCTGAGGCTTTGGTGCCCAAAGAGAAAGGGCAAAGGGGTAAGGAGGCCCCAGGCCAGGCTCCCTTGTCGACCACAAGGCTGAGATCTTCTAAGGGACAGGAGCAGTGCTGTGTGTGTGTGTGACTGTCTCCCCCAAACACACGAAGGATGAAGCATCAGGTCCAAGTTCCATCTTTATTCACCTGAGACACCCCTGAGATACACTCACGAGTGCGTGTGAGGAAGGAACCCCATGGGCAGCCGACGGCCGCTCACTGGTGAACACGCCTCAGTGTGGGGCTCGGGGTCCACACGGCACCTGCGGCTGCTCCCCGGTCCTCAGCGCCGTGCCTTGCATCTTCCTTCTGTAAAAATGTGAGTTTCTCAATGAAATAAAGTGCCACCTCATGCTTTCCAGAAGGCAGGAGCCCACTGAGTCTTCTTGTCTCGAAGTCAGCCGCCTGAGCCTCACGATGCAATTCAGCTTTCGGAGACGGAAACTTCCCTGGCCGACCCCTGGTTCCTGTAGATCATCCAAACCCTCTCCTCCACGACGCGCACCGTAGTCTGCAGTTACCTTTTAAGTTTTCCCTTGTAACTGTTCGCAGATCTCCCCCCGCTAGAATGTGCACTGAGATGAACGGCCACATCCATCTCCTCTACCACAGCATCTCCAGGCCGGCGCACGGGACGGGCTCCATAGATACGTTCAAAGAACGAGTAAAACTATCAGGAGTGTGTTTAGGGTCGCAGAATCAGAACGAGGGGCGTCAGCTCTGTAATCTGCAAGTTTCTGCTTCTGAAACACGGACGCTCTCCTCTGCCCGCACGGCACCCTTTCCCCCAGATATTCTCGGTTAGGCTTTCCCCGCAATTCTCCCCAAGGCTCTTATAATCTTGGCTTCTTCCCCCGATGACCAGTAAAGTCTAGAATCATCCACTTCATGGAATTCAGGGGTCAGCATGGTAGGTTGCTAGCCCACGGGGTGACCAGATCTGTATTCAAGGGTGAATGTTCTAGGAGCTGTAGGAGGGGCGGGATGGGGACGCGGCTGGTGTCGTGCAGCATGGTGGATGGAGGGACAACCCAGATACTGTCACATGTCCATTTGGTAGCAGGTCAGGTTAGTGTCCGCCACACAGAGGACATCTGGGGGCATTCTGAGCCAGGTGTTTGGCCAACATACTCTCATGCATTTAGAAACACTCTGACTAGCTTCTCTCTCCTGGGACTTCAATCCCCCTGTTGATTTTCTGCAAAATCCCTCCTGAAAGAAAACTTGTCAGATCACAGACACCTCGGAGAGAGATCAAGGAGATTCAGAGCAAATGTTGAGCACTGAGACGCTGAAATAAATATGATAAGGAACCACATGCAAAGTGCGGAGCTCATCTATCATGAGAATACACTGGGAAATTATTTCAGGAAGGAAATAAAGGGAGAGGGGGAGGCGGCTCTCATCGGCTCATCCAAACCACCTCTATGATCACAAGAGCCTTGAGGTTCCAAGCTCACTGGGCACAGAACGGTCTTCTGGCCTGTGGGGCTCAGCGGACTCTTTCTCTCCCACCCCGTTTAAAACATTCCTGTTTTCTCACATGCATACAAAGTGCTAATCATCCCAAGAATGTTCTAGGAATTTTTGTGAATTCTTCTTTTACAGGAGCTTGTTAGCAATGTTTAAAATATAAGTCCTATGTGGGCCCAGATACAGTAGCCCCTTCTATCGTAAGGATCGCCAGCACCCCACGGTGATCCCACCCATCTCAAGTTCAGAACCTGTCAATGAACGAAAGAACGAATGAATGAGTCCGGGAATGAATGCACGGCCCGGCGTATACCAGTGAAGGGCGGCCATGTACCGAACGCCATGCTGCATGGTGGGAAAGCTCACAGGCAGCGGCTATCAGGTCCTCAAGGACAAAGAGTAGACAGGTGAGGACAACAAGAAGTACCACAGCATTACACAGCGGCCTACTGTTCTGTGGCGTGTCAGCTACAATCCACCCATGTAAGCAATCCTTGTCCTTCTGTACCAGGCATGCCAGCAGGCTCTCAGGTTAGCCGGGCACTGAAGGACAGCAGGGCAAGTCTGAAGCCCAGCCTAGCCCCTCCTTCGGTCCCAGAGGCTCGTTTCCTCAAAGCTCAAATGGGATCGCTTGTCAGAAGGACCAGGGCTGTTAGTGCATGTGAACAGTCTGGAGAAGAGGCTCCTGTCCCCTTAGGAGGGACAGCATGGGGACAAGGGCTGGGGCACGGCATTCACAGTCCCTAGCCCCTGGCTCAGATCCCGGCTCAGCCCCACTGTGTACTCCCAGAAACATCATGTCATGTGCATTCATTCATTTGAACTCATTCATTCATTCAACAAATATTTATTAAGCACCTACGGAATGCCAGGCAGTGTGCTTATACTTCATCGAGGCACAAAAGGGTCCAGGACTCCTGGTCTGGGACCCAGTGGGGGAGCGGCAGAAACACCAGAAGGATGGCAGGTCCCAGCTTCTCCTGCCAGATGTCAGACATCAGGTGTGGAGGGGCTATGGGAGGAGAAGGCGGGGGGCCGAGAGGAATCAGTGGGTGGTGGGGCAGATGTGCAGCATTAGAAAAGGTGGTCACCGTGGTTGCCTCTGTTGACCTAGTGACATCTCAACAAAGACCTGAAAAGGGCAAGGAAGGGACTAAGGGATTCTCGAGGGAAGGAGGTTCAGGCAGCAGAGGGAAGGCGGTCCTGCTAGAGCGAAGACCCCGACACGTGGCCTCAGATCTCCAGGAGGGAGCCTGCAGGGGCACCGGGCGAGGCGGCAGACAGGGGAGCGATTGTTCCTATTTGACCAAAACTGGGACTCATGATTTTCAGTTTTCAAATGGGGCCAGTCCTGGGCAAACTGAGAGAGCTGGTCACCCCAGAAGAAGAGCTTTGGGAGGTACCCCAGAGCCCAATCCCACATGGCCTTTGGCGGTGACTCCGCAGGGGCCGGGGCTGAGACCAGCCAGCAGCCGAGGAGGTGCTGAGTGGGCATCGATTCTGCAACCAGGGGCTGCCTGACCCGGGGTGGGGGCGGGGCCGAACCGAGGCTGAGCTTCTGTTCCTCGTCGGCACCTCGGGGATCCTTCCAGCCGTCACAGGCTGTACAGGTGACAACACATGACGAACACAGGAGGAGGATGGACTTGGCCTCGTTTCCATGGGACCGCCCTTGTTTTAAATCTGACAGTCACATATTCTGGGAACCTTCTCCATCCTGGGCCACTGGCCACTCCATCCAGGGTCAGCTCTTGAACCAACAGGTCAAGTTCAGGCTGCACTGAACACTTGCCAAGCGGCCTCATATCCGATTTCTCCCAGCTGCTCGAGTGTGTCCAAGGGCTGAACAGGTCTTCCTCATGGCAATCACCATTTCCCTTCTCCTGCTACTGAGTCTGTGCTGGGTGCCCAGCGGGGGACTTGGAGTAGGTTGAATCACGGCCCCCGGAAGCCCACATCCTACTACCCAGACTCTATGATTGGGACCTTATTTGGGAAAAGGATCTTTGCAGGTATAATTAAGGATCCCCCAATGAGATCATCCTGTATGGCCCGGGTGGACCCTAAATCCAATGACAGGTGTCTTTGTAAGAGGCAGAGAGGAGGAGGCCACAGAGATGGAGGCAGAAGTGGAGTGACATGGCCAAGGAAGTTGCCAAAGCCGAGGAAGGGTCCTTCCCGGGGGCTCTGGAGGGAGCACTGCCCTGCTGACACCAGGATTTCACACCTCTGGGCTCCATAACTGTGAGAGAATACATTTCTGACTTTTTAAGTCCATGGTCATTTGTCATGACACCCACTGGAAACCAGCACAGGACCCAACGCCCCCATTCACATTAGCTGGCACCAAAGCAAAGCCACCTGCCCAGGGCAATGACATGGCGCTCCGCAGAGTCTCCCGGTGGCCGAAAACCTCTGTGCATGGGTGTACAAGCCCCCGAACAGACCATCTCCTCCAGAACCCCTGCAGACAACCTGCTGTGGACTTCTAGACAATTCTCTTCCCTGTGCACCTGTCATCACATCAGGCTGCACACATCCCTGTCACAGTTAAGGTCACTGTTTCCTCATGTCACACCATACGCACTGAGCGCCATCATGGTAACAATGGTCCTGGGCACAAGGGAAAACTACAAGGGTTTCCCAGCAGCAGGGAAGCCCTGAGTGGCAGGGGCATGCCGGCACTGGGAGTCAGACACCCGAACCCGCTCCCAGCTGCCTCTTAAGCCACCAGCATCTCCTTTCCCCTCCCTGCACCTCTGGTTTTCACCTGAATAAGGGAGAAACCAGAAAGCACAGGCTCAAAACCTTGCTTTCCAGGATCTCCACAGGGAATCCAAGGAAGGAGACAAGAATTTGGCTCTCCATAAGAAGTTTCCAGCACTTGACATGTGATTTTAACCCAAATAAAACGCTTTGAGAAAACAGACATTCCCCCCTGAGAGACAGTTCACCTAGGCTCGCAGTTACCTGTTCGGATGTCGTGGTTAATGCCTTCCACAGAGATAACGGCATTTGGAATTCCTTTTCCATGGGAGTCTCTCACCACGCCTTTGATGCCGCGATGGACCTGCTCAGCACACGGGACAAGGAACAGGGTGAGCTCACAATGCACCCGACCCAGTGGGCACAGCGATGGCTGTAAGCCAAATGCCGCCCCAGGGCCACCAAGAACCCTCTCAAAGCCTTATCTAGCTCGACAGCTCCCTGGCTATACCCCGATTTGGTGTGTAAATTTCTGTGTTCCCCTTGGGTCCGTGCACTGGGAAGTCTTCCGCTGGGGTTCAGCTATTCCAGAGGCTTAAAAAATATTAGGATCTGAGATGGCGCATGTCAAGCGCACCCAGTAAAAACAGAATTTAATTTTTTCTAGGTGCATTTGACTTTCCTGAACTCCACGGACCTAACATGTCGACCCAACGACTTAAGAATCAGAGAGAAAAGAGTCAAAGGCATTCTTAAAAATGACAACTCAGTCCATAGGGCCCTTCTGCTAATTGGTTGCGTCATAAGACTCACATCACTCTGAACCTTGTGCCTCAGTTTCCCTATCTGTAGAACAATGTGACGATCCCGGTGGCATACCATCATTTCTAATGACACTGTATGTATTACTGTACCCGGGCACTTTATCCACAGCACGGGACACAGGGTTCCTTTAGGATGATCAGAGCCTTCTCTCTTTTCAGAGAGAAAATGAAAAAGAGCCTTCCCTCGCAAAATTCCAGTGTGCGGACAGACAGCGTGCTTGCATCTGCCCAAGGGGGAAGAACAGGTTCACACCTGCTGTGCCGGGGGGACTGCACAGAGTCTCCGGGGATCCTTGTGGGGCAGACTGGGACACTAGGTGCCAGGGCTGACCTCTGCCAAGGTCAGTGGAGTGGGAGGTGCAGGAACCAGGAAGCTGGCAGCTGCCACTGCCTGAAATTGTCTTCTGCTTCATCTACAACAACTCATGGAAGGGGCGGCCTCCGTGCCCAATCCTGTGAGCCTCAGGGTCACGCTTCCTAATGGATGGGAGTCATGGCAGTCACGTAATTGAGGCCCTTTTGTTTATTCCTCTGGTTTCCAGTTTGTTTGTTCCTTAGTGGGGCGTGGATATTATTGGATTCATTGTAGCACCGAACTAGACTGGTTTACTGGATGCTACAGGATGGGCGGGTCCTTGCGAGCAGGAGGAAGGGAAGGCGAGGGAGGGTTCTGGGGGACCCAGCAGGGCTTCTTCACCAACTGTAAGCAGAACCCTGGGAGGGGCTCAGGAGACCCACTCCCAGGAGCCTCACACACCCACGGCAGGGCCTCTCAGCCTCATAGCCATGATGGACACCCCAGTATCCTCCAACAATGCCCATGGTGAAGTCCTTGTTTCCGGGATCTTAGAACGTGACTGTACCTGGAGACCGTGTCTTCAAAGCGGTGATGAAATTAAAATGAGGTCTTTCAGGTGGGCTCAGATCCAATCTGAATCCCTTAAAGGGGACTGTGGACCCACAGAGACATCAGGAGCATGTGCGCACAGAGGAAAGACCACGTGAGGACATGGGGAGGAGACAGACCTCTGCCAGCCAAGGAGGCTCTTCCAAATGAAACCAACCTACCAACACCTTGATCTTGGACTTCAGCCTCCAGAACTTAATTTCTGTTGCTTGAGCCCCCGCCCTCCCCGGGGGGCCTATGTTTTTATGCAACCCTAGCAGACTAGCACAAGGGGCCTGGGCATGCTGGCTCAGACACGTCACCCCCTCCCCACAGGGCAGCATCCGGTCACACTCACCATAACCCAGTGTGAGTGATCAACGAGGCTTTACAGCTCACTCCGGGGGCTGAATCAGGTGCGGACAGATGCTGGCTCTTCCGGCACCGTCTGGGGCTGGCCCAGCACGACGGCCAGATCTGAAGCACTAACTCAACTCAGTCTCAGGCTTTCGGTCCCCTAACCGGCCCCTTCCCTTCTGGCCCCCACCCCAGCGTGTGCTCGTGCCGTACCTGCTCCATGAACACGATTAAGGATTCTCGATTATTCTCCCACTCCTCGGGCAGCTCGCTCTCGTGCGGAAACTTGTCACAGCCCACGTAGATGGACAGCTCGAAGCAGTTTGTGTGAAGGTAGCTGAAATCGTTGAGACCTGCCGAGCCAACCGGACAACATGTCACCAAACCGTGCTCCAAGGGCAGGAGGGAGACAGCAAGAATGTTTAAGAACGGGATTCGGACGACCTCACTTGAACAAGGAGGTGTCCAGTACCTGCTGCAGACTGCAAAGGAATGACAGCAAAGATGAGGGGAGGGGCGGGGGAGAGAGAGCGGGGATGCGGCCAGGATGGTTTCTGGGGAAGACAGGTGCATCTGGGAACATCGCTGGCAAAAGGAAGACTGAAGTGTTTTTCAGATAAAATTCTGCTCAGTAAACCCAGTTTAACACACGATTTTAAAAAATAAAGCCACCATGAATGAGCAGCGTGGTCTCGAAGTGGTGGATGGAGTTCTTCTCCGTGGTTACCCATGTGCCACCCATGAGCCAGGACCTGTCCTTAATGCTCTGCTTCCACTGACCACAAATTCAACGGAGAGTTAGGCAGCAGAGCCCAGTGTCACAAGTAAGACAATGGAGGTAGAGAACAGCCAAGAAAGATATCCAGAACCACGTGTCTGGAAAGAGCCAGAGTCAGGGTTTGAACCTCGGTGTATGTGACACCAAGGCCTTGCTCTTCTCTCCAGGGCTTGGCTGCCTGGGGTCCGCTGGGCGAACGCACTCACCCCCCGCGCCTGACAGCAGACAGATCTCGAACATCCCGACACTGTTGCAACAGGACACGAAACGCCCAGCCTGGCCTGGAGTCGGGTCCTGCATTAACATGCCAGGGCTGCTGTTACAAATGACCACACACTGGGGGGCTTAAAACAGCAGAAATGTATCCTCTCATAGTTCTAGAGGCTGGGGGTCTGAGATCGAGGTGTTGGCAGGGCTGTGCTCGCTGTGGAGGCCCTCAGGGAGGAAACTTTCTCGCCTCTTCCAGCTTCTGGCATATGGTTGCCCCCAGTGTCTCTTGGCTTGTGACTGCATTGCTCTTACCTCTGCCTCTGTCTTCACGTGGCTTCTCCTCTGTCCCTTATAAGGACATTTGTCAATGATTTTAGGACCCATCTAGGTAACCCGGGATAACCACATCTTGAGACCCTTAATTTAATTACACCTGCAATGCCTACCACCGTACCACCCTGATCGCGCCCGAACTTGCCTAATTACACCTGCAAGATCCATTTGTCAAATAAGGTCACCTTCACAGATTGCAGAAATTAGGAAGCGGAGATTTTTTTTTTCAGGGGAGGGCACCATTCAACCCAGTACGGCTCCCAGTATTTGTGAAGCGAAGAAATGAATGGTAGGTGGCATTAAGTTCTTCCAGACATTTCTGGTTTTGAGCAACAGGGTGATCAGATCAGCGAGAACACAGGGCAGCTATGCTGTGCGTGACCGCAGGAAGCATCCACAGGATGCAGGAGGCCCCTCCACGAGCCGCCCTTGGGTTTTTCGGGTCAGGGCTAAGAGAGCAGAGCGGGATGTGCTGGGTTTCTGTGTGGTGACTGATCAAAGGAGCAGGTCCTCCTGCACAACCAGCCTCTGTCCTCACCCTGCATCTACCCTCCTTGCCTACCTCGCCATCATGCTCAGCGGTGTACTGCCCAGGAGAAACACCTCATTAGGACTCATGGCTTGGGGTATCCAGAGAAATTCCACAACAGCCTGATCGCTACAGTCACGGGCAAAATGGTACAAAAGACACAGCCACTCTCTCGGGTGGATTCCAGATTTTAACCACTCCCGTGTCAGCAGACGGACCTTTGACCGCATCTGTGATAAGACAGAGGCAGAGAGCTGCGGGGTGGGAGAGGGGACCCCGTCATGCACGTTAAGGGCACATCCTTCAAAGGGGCCTGGTCTGGCTAGAGAAGGTTGGTCAAAACGCCACGTCAACGTATCCACTTGAACCCGAATGTGGAATTATGAGAGGGCAGAGGGGGGTCTCAGACGCCATGGCCACTAGTTAGAAGGGCAGGACACGCTGAGAGCGCCAGGGGCCTCTGTGCACAGAGTATTTTCATTACTCCCAACCTTCCAGGCCTTGCTGGCACGGAAATAAATCAGTGTTACCTATGCAACTCTGAGGGGGTCTGCCACCCTGCCTTGTATCTTTGAAGCACTAGAAGTACCGGAGGACTCGGTGACATGCTGGGAAGCCAGGGGAGGGTGGAAAAGCTTCACCTGGGCTAACTGCTGCTGACTTCCGGCCCCGCAGCAAATGGCGTGAGTTGAGAATCCTGGGTCAAGAATGGCTTTGAAAGCGTGATGTGTGGGCAAGGACCTGCGGCGTGACCCAGACAGATCCCCACACACCCCAGGTCCCAGCGGGACCGGCCAGACGTTCCTGTGCTCTCCTGGCCTAGAATCCCACTGCCGTGGCTTCTGCAAGGAGCACGGAGCTGCACCTTCCTCGAGGCCTGGGCGCCCATCACCAGCTCAACGTGCACTTTGTCGCTGGGCCAGAGAACGTGGGGTGGCAGCCCGGGAACCAAGGGGGCCTGGCGTCACTCTGGGGGTGACACACGCGCGCTACGAACAACGTGTGTTTTGAGCTCTCCCGAAGCGGGCTCCCCACAGCCCCATCTCCGTTAACCGCTGCCTGTCGGTCACGGCTAATGAGCAAGAACGGAGCAAGAACAGGGAGCGGAGGGGTCGGGGGAGGGGAGGAAATTAGAAGTCACATCTCATTAATCCACAGAGAGAGGCGTCCGCGCACTTCCTCACGCCGCCGGGAGGGAGAATGATTAAGAAGGCTCGAGCTGCTGCGCGGCTCTGCCACAAAAGCCCCCGCAATAATGGAAAATATAATTGATAGGAAAAAATCAAATGCTGCGTGTGTGACTATGTGGCAGCCAGCTTTGCCAAACGCGGCGACGGACCCGGCGCCGGCGACTCCGGCTGGGTCCGTACCCGACGCGGTCGCGGCAGCCGGGAAAAGTAAACGGAACGTTCACGTTACGGCTGTCGCCGGTTCTCAGGGCTGAGATGGAGAAGCGAGAATGATCTGGGGCCATTAGAAAATTCTCTTAATCAACAGGGATTTGCCATTTTTTTTTTTTAATTTTGTGCAGGGCCAAACTATGATGGTAAATAAATAAAACACCGCTGCGGGGTAGGGAACCCAGAAGAAATCGGGAAACTTTCTGTACATGTTAAAACATGGTCACGGGAACAAAGATATTCGCTTTTTAGTTTTCTTTTCCCAAGCACGGACACATACCTGAAAAGCATGTGAAGGCTGAATCTAGCAAAGGGAAATCATATGACGGTTAATTAGGGAAACAGAGCAGGAGTGTGCTGGTGAACAAATACCACGGGAGAGGGAGAGGCAGACAGGGGAGGGGTCCCCGGCGGTGTGCTTCCCTGGTAAGCTGGACAGAGGACACCCCACACCTGCCACCCATGTGAGCCTCATGACAGTCCCAAAGGTCCACCATCTTCATCGTTACCATCGTGCCCATTTCACAAATGGAAAATACAGGGTTCAGAGAGGTCAAGGAACTCCCCTGGGGTCCTACAGCATCTGGGGGATGAGCCAGAGTGTGAGTCTAGGTCCAGTTGACATGGAACATTTCTCAAGTTCATCCGCGGTTCAACAACCCCCACAAAGTCAAGAAAATGAACAACAGCATTATGCGTGGGGTCTTGCCATTCCAAAGCTGAGGCACCTTAGGGAATGGGATATCCTCTTCCCTCCTTGGCTGGGAGCCCTGGGCCAGCTCAGCTTGGATTCAGCAAGGAAAGCTTATCCGGAAATGGGAGCCCAGGGTCCTCTGTGGCTGCTGCAAAGGAATTCCCGAAGTTCCTGCTAGAGGCCCGTCTGGTCCCGTGTGGATGCCAGGAACGAAACCGTACACTCCCCACATCACACACAGGCAAACTTCGACCGAATGCCCTGGTCTGACCCCCAGCAGATAGGAGGTGTGTGAAATGGTGTTCGTCACACACTGGGCCTCGGGACACACCTGCAGCTTGAAGTCACTTCACACCTGAGCGTGGGATCGATGCCCGACCCTTCTGGGGACCTATGCATGGGACACGCCCACGATAGGCACAGTTCTGCGTAAAAACACTCTGGCCCCAGCACCAACACACACATGCTCTCTGCTTCTCTGCTGGGTTCACTTTTCGGTCTGATACTTCCTTCCAAGTCTACATCTACCCGTCTCTGACCCTGCAGAACCTGAATAGCTCGGGGCTAAGAACAGACCACAGAGCCAAACAGGTGTGGCTCTGCCCCCTTTCTTGCTTGGAGAGATCCCTTCAGATTCCAAGCCCTGGTGAACTCATTCATAAAATGGGGAGTAGCCACACCCCCCCAAGACTATCAGAAGGACTAAGGAGGAGTCTGTATAGAGCGTTGGCGGACTACAGTCAAAGGCAGACTACATTCATGACTACCCCCATGCCAAAGGTAAGGGATGGCTGGGTCCCTCCCTGTCCCAGCCATCCATTACCATTTGGCTCTACAATGACAGCAAGGCCACCAGAGACTTACTTCCGGCGACAGTGTGCCAGGAGGCCCCATTGACTGTCCCGTCCTCTTTCTGGAAGTCCTCTGTGTGGCACACCCTCCGCCTGGCGTCGGTCATGAGGCGGTGCGTGGAGGCGTAGGAGTAGGCCAGCCAGCGGAACACGTGGTCATCAGGGGTGGGGCTGGGCTCCTGCGTCTTCCACAGTGACCGCACCATGTCGTAGGGGTAAGCCACCACCAGCTCGCCCCCCTGCAGGTTGCCGCCCAGGACAAAGGGGATTTTCTCCATCCAGGCTATGACAGCCCTGGTCTCCACCGCCACCTGTGAATGCGGCACATTTAAACAGGCTTTGAGAAATAAAGATCGGAAGGAAACTGCTTCCTCTCCCTACTTTCCAAACAGGGACATGGTTGAAAGAACAACCATTTTGTGGAATACTTGCAGCAAAAAATGTAGAATTTCAAAATTTGGCTGAAGCAAGCTAGATTTTTTTGCAAATCATGGATAGGAATATTTCCTGTAGGAATATCCCAGTTCACGCCCAGGGAGAAAAGATGGAGTTAGCGCGTCAACACTTCTCAACTCCAGTGAATCAATGGACCAGGCATGTCTATCTTTGGCTCCAAAGAGCAGAGAAAGAGAGAAAACCAACAGAATAGTCTCCCCAGGGAAGAGCATACACACCCAAGGAAAACATCAACCCAGAATACGACCAGCCTCTAAGCCAGGGGCTGGTAGCCTCTTTCTGCAAAGGACCAGATGGGAAATACTTTAGGTTTTGATGGCCCTGTGGTCTCTGTCCCAACTACCCAGCTCTGTCCTTGTAGCAGGGGAAGCGCCAGAAACAACACGCAGATGAACAGGGCTGGGTTCTGATAAGACACCAGGTACACCAACAAGCCTGGGCGGGAAGTAGCCCGCCTACAGGCTGCAGCTCGCCAGCCCCTGCTCCACGGGGCCTAGTCTGGTCGACAGCTCACGGCCAGCTTATAGAAACACCGAAGAATAGGTTACATGACACGGAAAGGATACAGCTGGCAGCACCCAGACAGTGGAAAATGTGTCAAGACGATCTAATCCGGTTGCTGGTACCTTAGTTGTTACGAGATAAGCAACGAGCTGAACGACAGCAAAATTGCAAGGGAAAGAGGCAGGAAGTGAAACAGGAGAAAGTTAAAGGAGACTGGAAAGCCCGTGCTCCTGACCACAACGAGGGAGCTTCGCTGGTTCCTGACTTCAGCTACAAGAGGGGCGCCCGGGTGTCTCGGTCGGGTAAGAGGCCCACTCCTGATTTGGTCTCAGGTCATCATCTCCTGGGTCGCGAGATCGAGCCCTGCATAGAGCTCCATGTTCAGTGCGGGAATCTGCTTGAGATTTTCTCGTTCCCTCTGCCCCCGCAAAACAAATAAATAAACCTTAAAAATAAAATCTAAGAGAGAGAATGATAATAGGGCAAATGTGAACCCTGCCTGGATATTTCCTAATACTAGAAATAACTGATTTTGATAGGATAATGGTAATTGCTCATGGCTTTAAAAGAGACTCTGAGCTTTTAGAGATGCCGAAATATCTGCGCATGAAATGACGTCACTCCCAGGGTTTGCCTCAGTAATTCTGGGGAGGAGGAGGAAGCGGGTGCAGATGTAGATGGATGAGAACGGACAGATACTGAAGTTGAGATGGGAACACCAGGACCCTGAAAGCTTTCGCTCCAGTTCCCTACGGTTGGCGTTTTTTAATGATAAAAAGTTGAAAGAAAGTAAGGAAGAAAGGGAGGAAGGAACAAATGAACAAAGGAAGGAAAGAAGGAAAAGAGAAAGAAGGGAAGGGAGGGAGGGAGAAAAGAGGGAGGGGGAAGGAAGGAACTCACAATGTTCGAAGCCAAAATTAGAAAGCCTGATATGGTCAATATTGATATGAATTCAATTATTTATCCTAAGTTACTGATTCCTATGAAGAGAATTCCAGCAGAATAAAATTTGATAATGGGAAAGAAATAAAGACTGGAAAATGGCTTGGCTGCGCGGTACAGAAAGTTGATTGAGGAACGAAATTGACTTAGGGTTCATTAAGTTGTGTTTTTCTTCCTAAACACATCAGGGGCCCTGGATGGGACTGTTGTAGAACTTGGCTCATTCCACAGGATCATCGCTGGTCCCTGCTTGTCCTCTGCTCTATGTTGATACAATAAACACCCATTAACCCACCATCCGTGCCCAAAAACAGATCTTAAGGACAATTTCTGTATAATATGTGATTCCCTCTGTCCCATCCTCCTGTTTTGCACTCAGAGGTAAGCACTGTATCCTCAAGGATGCGATTCGCATTCTTTTTGTTTTACCCTAGGTGTGTACGCTTAAAAATACATTATTTGGTTTTACTTGTTTTTGCTCTTAAAAAGGTGGGGGGGTAACCATACTGATTGTTTTCTCCATTTTTTTCCCCTTAATTCATGTTTCCAAGGTGTATCTGTATTGTTGCAAAAAAGCTGTAGCTCAGTCCTTTCCACTTCAGTACAAGGATGTCATCGTTTAACTGTCCTTGTGATGGGGGTATAGAGGTAATTCTCAATTTTTTACTGTACTGAACAGTGGTGGTTTTTTTTTTTTTTTTGAGCTTCCTTTTGGTATACATGTGCTGAAATTTATCCTGCGTGAAGTGGGACTGCAGAGTCATAAGAAATACACATATTCCACTTTACAAGATAATCAAATTATTCTCTGAAGTCATGGCGCTAATTTACACTCGCACCCACAATGCATGCGAGAGCCACTGGCCCTATATCCTCTCCAACGCTCAGCTACTGTCAGACTTCTTAATTTGCCAACCAGTGGGTGTAAAATGTTCTCTTATTTGCATTCCTTAGTACTAGTAAGGCTGAACATATTTTCATGTTTATTAACCATATTTCCTCTTCCACGAATTGCCTCTTCATATTCTTTTACCCATTTTTCTATTGAGCCATTTATATTTTTCTTATTTGTTATTCTTTATATATTTGAAAGTTTTAATTCTTTTCTAATTTCCTAATTTGCAAATAATTTCTCTTGGTTTTTAGCTTCTCTCTTATGGTTTTAAAATTTTGATGAGCAAGCTTTCCTATGTCGGTTATGTAGTTGAGTTTATTAATCTTTTATTTTATGATTAATGTCATTTAAAATAGCCTTCTCCCTGAAACTAGTTATCTGTATTATAAAGTTTCACTAAGAGATTTTCCTGGGAGTGATGATTAAATCTTATCAAATGATTCTTTCAACAGACAAATCCCTTCATATTATTTCTTGGTTTTTCTCTTATTTCTGCTCTTACTTTTTGATCACAATCTTTATACATTTTGGGGGGTTCTTCTGTTATTCATTTGCTAATTTCTTTAGCTAATTTTTAGCCTTTCTTCTTTGGAATATAATCATTGAAAGGTATAAAATTCCTAAAAGTATAAGAGTTTTTGTGGTACTCCACCAATTTTGATACGTAATGTTTTCACTGTTGGGTTCTAATTATTATTATTTTTTTAAGATTTTATTTATTTATTTGACAGACAGAGATCACAAGTAGGCAGAGAGGCAGACAGATAGAGAGAGAGGTGGAAGCAGGCTCCCTGCAGAGCAGAGAGCCCGATGCGGGGCTTGATCCCAGGACACTGGGACCATGACCTGAGCCGAAGGCAGAGGCTTTAACCCACTGAGCCACCCAGGTGCCCCAGGTTCTAATTATTTTTCAGTTGCAAGTACAGTCTTTTTCTTTGACTTATTATTTAGAAGTATTTTTCTTTAATTTTCTAAAGAGGTGGTGATATTTTCATCAGCCTATTTACTGTCTTCTGGTTGAACTGTATGTTGGTGAGAGCATCATGGTCTACTCCTATTCTCTGGAACTGGCTGAGATTTCCCTTAGAGCCCAGAGCATGTCAATTTTTGAAAATGCTCCAGGGGTGGGGCGTCTGGGTGGCTCAGTGGGTTAAAGCCTCTGCCTTTGGCTCAGGTCATGATCCCAGGGTCTTGGAATCGAGCCCCACGTTGGGCTCTCTGCTCGGCAGGGAGCCTGCTTCCCCCTCTCTCTGCCTGCCTCTCTGCCTGCTTGTGGTCTTTGTCTGTCAAATAAATAAATAAAATCTTAAAAAAAAAAAAAAAAGAAAATGTTCCAGGGAATACTCAAGAAAATACACTATTATCTACCTAGTGGTTGTAGACTTCTTATAGATCCCTATGTCAAGCTGTTGACTGTTTTTCAAGTCTTTATCTTTGCTGACTTCTTATCTAACGTAACCACAACCGAAAAAAGTGTTGGTGGTAGAGGATCTGTGTAATTCCTCATGTGTTTCCCAAAGATGACAAGCTCAGAAAGCTAAATTCTAGTCTTAAAGCAAAGACTGATATCCAAGGACTTTCTCTAAGCTGAAGAATTCCTTATTTCTCCTAGCCTCGGGGCCAAGAACGTTGGCAACCATATTCTAATTCTGGTCCAAGAGTTCCCAAATGATAACATCACTTGAATTCTCAGCCTTACCAGACGTCATCAGTACGTTTGTTTGAAAGAAAACTGTGTATGGGGGTGGGGATGATTGTATAGGATGGAACTGGGAAATGAGAGAGAATACAGAAGACTCAGAGGCCCTGAACCCTTTATTCCCCATAAGCTACCCATGGGTTCCCTAGCCACACCATAGACACTGCCACTGTCTGTCTACATCACTTGACTGGTTGCTTCCTGAGGGCCTGGATAACACCATCCTATGACTCCCTAAATGAGGCAACCATGCTGGCCTTCCTCCAGTAAGTGGTGCCTGCCCATGGGGTGGGCTGGAGCCCCAAGACAGAGCAGGGGAGTTGCCTTCTCTCCATTCATCATTTCTCCCTTGGTTCCTCATGGACAGAAGCCAGTTATTTTTATTTTTTGTTTTCTTGAGCTTGCAATGTGCTTGCCTAAAATATAGCATTTTCCAGCTTTCAGGAAGCCACAGTGGGTTGAGAGCATGTTTTGATTCGATTTTGGCCAATGAAATTGAAGCCTAAGTATGATGGAGGAAATCAAGGAATAATTCTTAAAATTAACTGAATTGTCTAAGAGGAGGATCTTCTGAATTCTTTTTTCTTTTTTGTTGTTTCTTAACGCCTTTTTTTGTTTGTTTGTTCCTTAATTCTTGCTCCCCTCTTCCTTCACAGCCATGACAGCTGGAGCACCCACCGCCATCTTGGATTTTGATCTTGAGAGTGGAAGTCATACACTAACATGGTGGAAGCAGAAAGATAGATGAGTCTTTGGTTCCTGATGTTCACAGGGCTTCTGTCTGGCCGGGCTTCTATCCTCTGCCTTTAGAGTCCTTCTATGTGAAAATAAATAAATAAACAAACTTGTCCCTCATTAAGCTGCTGTCATTTTGGATTTTTCCATTGTTCCCACTGAATCTAACCCTAACTCATATAAGCAATCAAAGCAGCCCTCCTGAAGGACATATACAATCAGAGGTCAGGGGTAAAGAGGTAGATGACAATGGGAAGGGGAAGCCATAAAAGGCATGCAAAATTTTGTGAAAATTCTTTCTCCCACACACACTCTTGGAAAAAGAAGACTGAAAAATTTGAGGGAAGCATTTCTCACTCAATGCATTTCTTTTCTTTCCAAAGAAGCATGACGTGTAATGATCCATGAGGACTTACTGAAATAAAATTAAGGTCTCTCAAGCAATCAGTAAGTTCTAAGGACAATTTCATAGCAATTCCATAGCATGGCCGAAGCTGAGAGTAATATGGACAGTAATATGGCAGGGTTTTTGGCTTTTCTTTGTTGTTGTTGTTTTTAAAGCCCTGTGTGGTTGTAAAGAGACCTAATTCAACGATTTCTCTTTTATGAAGAATATCTGCAAATATCAACTTTAAAGGTAGTTATTTTTTAGCACACTTCCCCGCTTTGGGAGAAAACATGAAAGGGAAAAAAAAAATGGTTTTGTCTTGTTCTTAAATGTCAGATCTTCCGCAAATACCAGCGGGTGTTAACTTTGGCCTTCCACTGCTCTGCAAATGATGGGGTATTTTTACTCACCGTGGCATTTTCAGACAGAAACCACTCAGGGATTGCAATATAGTGATTGGGAACTTTCCTTGGAATGTTCTGCCGGTCCTCTGCCTCCCAGAGCAGTGTGTTTAAGTCGGGGAAGTTGTTGTTGATGTCGATTCCATCATGGGTCCAGCGCCCCAGGGACCAGCCACCCAGCTCCGAGCCCTGGGAGACAATTCCAAATGTGAGGGACCCACAGGCTTCTGGTCTTCTCCCACAAAAGACGTCCCTGTCTCCAGGCCCACCATCCCCACCTGGGTGTGTCTCTAAGCCTCACAGGTCCTCTGGCCCAAAGTCGGCCCCCAAAAGAGAACAATGAAGCGCCCTCTAGTACTACCACCTCTAGTAGGTGGGGGGTAATACCGCCAAATCACCCCAAGAAGGAAGGCAGAGCCTCACCCCAGCCACACGGCAGTGTTCAAGAGGTATTACAACCCTTCCCCCCAACCTTCTCACCCCCCTAGAACTTCTAGACTGGTCAGATAAAACTCTGAGTAGGAATGAACCCAAGAGTCCAACATTGCAAAATCAACCACCATCGCATTAACACAGTCTCCCAGCCGTGCCCACGAGTCTGGCTTGCAAACCTCTGACCAGTGGACCTTACAGATCGGGCACCAAAAGTCCCTGACCAACTCGGTGCCCAAAAACACAACCCCAATTCCGTATTATCAGGCGTACGTGTGACAGGTACCAAGTACAGTCTTACACTTTATTCCCAGATAATACTAATAATAGTCCATCCACAACGTAACCTGCACAAAGCCTACGCCACAATTAGAACATGAAATGTAAACGATCTCTCAGAATAACAAAAACAGCTCTCCTCGGAGCACCGAGAGCATGACAGGCCACAGATGTACTGAGGATCTGTCTTGATGGGTGCCTCCTCCAGGTTCAGCATTCTTTTCATTCTCTTCTACTGGATTATTCCCTCGCCTTCACTTTTTCCAGAGCGTTGGCCTGTCTACCTCTCAGGTGCCCACGATTCCCAATTCCTGCTTTGCACCTTTCGGGAACCCTGTGAGTTTACCTGCCCCCGCGGAGAGACACTGAAAGAGAAGCCAGGACATGGAAGAGAAATTGACTCATGGCCCAGCGGGCTCTGTGGGGGGGGCGACCTAGCGGCTACCCTGGCCAACAGGGGGCGGCATCATTACCCCTTCGTAGGCCTTCTGGTAGCCGTCGGGGTTGAGGGATGGGAGGATGTGAATCCGGGTCTCCTCCACCAGGCGGACGATGCGTGCGTTGCCGGCCAAGTACTCTTGGCACAGGAACTGCATGAGCAACAGCGTCAGCTCCCGGCCCAGCACCTCATTGCCGTGGGCCCCTGCGATGTAGTGGAACTCTGGCTCGCCTTTACTCGAGGACAGGAAAAAATACAGTCCATATGGGCGCTTCTAGCAGAACAGCCCTTACCATTTAGGATTAAAAAGATCTCTGAGTAATAGCAACTTACAGTTTTACCCCATCTCGTCTTACAAATGGGCCCCCCAAGTTCTATCACTACCCTTTTTTAAAATTCCCCAATAGGTACGTAAGAAAATGTGTAAAAAATTCATAGATGATACCAGCCCCTGGGTAATCATATTTATTCTTATTTAGCGAGAACGGAGAAAGTGATACAGTGCGTAAGGTTGAAAATTCACAAATTAAACATAAGACAGGGCAATTATTTTTCTCTTTGGGGAGGCAATCGTTCTCCTCCAAAGAAGGTCCTATTAAATCTAAAAGGAGATAGAGATGGATAAACAGAAGCAGAAAACAGACCAGCAGGGGACATGGGCACTGACGCAATTTTGTAAGGGGGCTGCCTTTGAGTTCTTCTCAGCTCACTTTCTCCAATGTTGGGGCTTATCAGAGCCCAGCATAGGCTGACAATACTTATTCTCTCACTGGCAAAGCAACTACTTTTAAGGAAATGTAATTTTATCTGCAGATCCAGTCCTTACACTTTCGAAGGAACTCCTAAGAGGAACTCCTGAAATACTGACGAATTTAGAGTTGAATGAAGCAGGCAAACCTCAGACTTAAATATAAGGGGATTTCTAAAAGACTCGCAGAGTTACCAAAAAGAAAACCGGAGAAGCCCCTCTGACCCAGAGAATCCAGGTTCCAGAGTGACTGAAGGAGAAATGGCGGAAGCCAGGAAATGCTCAAAAATGGAATTAAAATAAAAAATTAGGGGACCTCCCTCTAATTTAAGTCATTAATAACTTAAGTCCAAAATTTTCTTCTATAAAAGGATTCAAGGATTCAATCCTAGCCACCTCTGGCCACTTTCTTTGGTCAGTGTGACTGGCCTCAGAGTGGAGAACAGAATGAAACATGGTTCATTTGGAGTAAAGGAAGGTATGACTCCCTTAAATAAGTCAACAGCCTCTAACTCAGAAACCAAATTTGCAGACTCTTTGTGTGAGAGTGGCATGTGGATGGCTCCTGGCCTGTTTCACGAATGTTCTCATGGAGGTGAGCTATCTCCTGGTCCTTTAAGAAGAAAACAGACATGGAGGGACAGGTGCATCACAGCGGGGCAACCTCACCAACTTCGTGCTCTCCAGGGTGATCCGAGATCTCCACGGCATACAGCTTCAGCCCCTGGTGGCTCTTGCCGATGTTGTAAATTCTGGTGATGTTGGGGCACATTTCATTCACGACCTTCATCAGCTGAAAAACAAAACAGTTAAGGCTCTGAGCAGTGGTGGCTAGGTGCTAAAGGAGCCGAGCTCCCCAGACCACCACCTGCTGTTCCCCTCCCACAGCCCCCCTGCATGCCCTCGCCCTCCCCAAACACCAGCACCATCCCCTCTGCCTGGAATGTTCTCCTCAGGTTGTAACTCTCACCTCCCTTGGCTGTGGTCTCACCTTTGCACTGTGGTTTCCTGTTTTCTTTTTGTCTCCTCGCTAGACTACAGATCCTTTAAAGGACACACTGAGCCTTTGATCCCTATAACCCTGCCTAAATAAACATTTATTACTGAATATCCATTTTTTCTCATCATTTGGTAAACATCTTTCATGTGTCAGGCTGAGGGAAAACACGGCTCCCGTCCTCCTGGTGCTCACAGAGCGCAACAAAGGGGTCACCGGATGGCCCAATCCACTGACGCTAAGTAGCGGGGTGCAGGGAAGCCATGGTAACAGCAGGTCGTGTGGGGGAAAGGTAGAGAAAGCAGACTTTCATGAGGAAGAAAAATTAGATGTGTGTCATTTCCTGAACTTTGCATTTAAAGTTGAGCTTGCTAGACAGACAACTTTGGCCCGAGGGGGTGAGACGAGCCGCCAGAGGAGGGAAGGGGGGCACTGCTAGTCCCAGGAGCACAGGCTGCCCTTGAGAGGAAGGAGCAGCTGACGACAAGGGCCGGTCATCCACAACAGGGCACAAGCAGAAACCTGCCATCACTGGGGAGACAGCAGGTGAGGGAAACGTGGCTTCGGTGCCCATCACCGTGGGGGACACGCACATGCTACAGGGTTGAAGTGGGACCTCGTGCTCCGCACCACAACTTCCCAAGGGACACAGTGACAATGTCACTAATAATGTCAACAATCGCATTAGCCACACAGTCTATTTCTTCCCTGACTTTCCCTGTCATGAGCGCCAGGTGAAGTAGGTAAGGCACAGTGATCGCCCCCATTCTACAGATATGGAGACGGAGGCTCAGAGAACCACTGAGGGATTTGCCCAGGGTCACCCAGTGGGTACCAGGGGCTTTGGACTCAGGGCTCTTCTCCATCCCTGCAGGTGCAGCAAAGCAACGAACACCAGCCCATCTCGGCCGCCCATTCCATCAGCAGCACTCCATGACCATTCTGAAGATGGCCGCAGTGCACTCACCCTCTGCCTTGGGGTCCCGCATACTAGTCGCTACGAACTCCAGCCATCCTCACCTCCCAGCATCAGCCTCACCAGAGGGCCCACTGCCTTGGTTGGGATCAATGACCAGTTCTGTAGACACCGCCGCTCGAGTCATCTTTAACTAGGCAACAAACACAACCGTCCTGCACGCAGCCTGACTGTCCCTTGATGCCCGCCCCAACTCTTTCCTCCGGTCAGCTGCAGGAGCAACACGCCACCGGCATTCTTCAAGATCAGGACGTTGACACTGGAGAACAAGCTCCGCCTTCTGTCGGATGCACACTTAGTCATGGAGACATCTCTGTATGGAATGGCCTCAGCCATGACATACCAGTCACCTCCTCATACCCCGGCCATCCTAGCATTTCCCTCCCGGCCACATGACCTCTTTGTGCTGTAGTGTCACGAGCACCTTTACACATGAGGATGACACAAGCATTTGAGGGGTCTCCTTTATGAAGGTTCTTTACAGTTCTCTCTGCACAGAGAGAAATCCTCTCTGAAATGCCAGGAAGGGGTTCCCCAGAGGCCACCAGCCCCGTCAAAGACCTGGCTGGTGATCCACCTTGCTTATTCCTGAACAGAACCTAAGACGTCTTACTGGAGTTGCGGTCTTGATGGTTAAAGTGACAGTAAGGACTAGAACTTCTTCCTGGCCTCAGAGCATGCATTCTTGGCGGGGGGTGTGGGGGGGAAACATCATCCCCTCAGAGGTGAAAACCGGTTGTCTGGGGCTAAAGGTCTCACACATCACAATGCTTTGTGGCCCTCCAAAGCTCAGCCCTACCCAACAAAATCTTAATCGTCAGTATTTAATATAATGGGCTAAGAAATTATATGAATTTATTAATAAATAATTAACAATGGTCAATTAATTATTAATAATATAATATTATAATAATTAATAATTAGTTGCTTATTAATTGTTAATATTTAATATAATGGGTTAAGAAATTATAAGGATTTAATAAATAATTAACATTGTTAATCAATTAATTATTAACGATATAATAAAAATAATACTCAGAGGTGAAAACCGGTTGTCTGGGGCTAAAGGTCTCACACATCACAATGCTTTGTGGCCCTCCAAAGCTCAGCCCTACCCAACAAAATCTTAATCGTCAATATTTAATATAATGGGTTAAGAAATTATACGAATTTATTAATAAATAATTAACAATGGTCAATTAATTATTAATAATATAATATTATAATAATTAATAATTAGTTGCTTATTAATTGTTAATATTTAATATAATGGGTTAAGAAATTATAAGGATTTAATAAATAATTAACATTGTTAATCAATTAATTATTAACGATATAATAAAAATAATAATTAATTAATAATTGTTAATATTTAATATAATGGGTTAAGAAATTATAAGAATTTATTAATAAATAATTAACAATTATTGATTAATTATTAATTAATAATTGTTAATATTTAATATAATGGGTTAAGAAATTATAAGAATTAATAATAACTAAGAAAGTGTCTAAAAAGCTTCCTGGGGGGAGGGGGTGATAATGAAACCAGGTGAGAATGATCACCCAGAGAGCACCTGGGTTTGCAGGGCTGAGCCCCATCGAGACTCTGATTCTCCATCCTGGAGATGGGATACACTTTGCCAACCTTGTGTCTACTGAACCCTCGGTTCTGCTGCTTCCCTGCCCCTCTGCAGGAGAGAGAAACAGAGCGCTCTTCTCTAGCAATTCAGTTTCCAGTAATATACATCCTGCATAAAGGATGCTATGATGATAGGCATGATGGCACTTGCTGTGGTGTTACACCTTCTCCCCGGGAGCACGGAGCCCAGAGATGTCCCAGTGCTCCAGGGCAAGAAGGCAGCAGGGAAGAGCGTGCTCCATCTGCTCCCTGGAACATTCTGCAGCAGCACGATCACAACTATAGGGACAGCATGGAAGGTGGCTCGTGATCCAATGTTAACTGAGGAACGAGAGCAAAATTATCCCCATCCTCTCATCAAAACTGAATGAATTCTGCGAATGCAGAGACAAACTCTGGACCGGAATGGGGGAAAATGCAAATGGCTGATTCTTGAGGGCGGTGGGCTCAGGGAAGATGGACCTTAGATTTTGGGTTCGCATTTGATGTTGGCACAATATTGTTTCTCCAATGAATTAAAATGTTTTTTTAAAGGGTGGGGAGAAGAAAAAAGTCCCCTTCCACTAGCTTTAGTCATTTGCTTGGGAAACAGGCACTGTATCTGGTCCCATGGAAGAGGAGTCCCAGAGGGCGGGAGGGAGAATGGTGGTAGGAGGCACTCCCGGGGTGAGGAGGTGGGCTTGTCCAGGTCTACCAGCGGGCTGCCCTGCCCTGGCTTCTTGCCACAATCACCCACACTCCCGGGCAGGCTCAGCCACAGCCCTTGACCCACCTTCACTGCCCTGGAAATCAACGGCCCTCGCTGGCTGCCTTTGACCCACGTCTGCATCACAGCCTGCTTCATGGCCAGCCAACCTGGACTGCCCGAGCCTTGCTCCCTGACGGCACGTGCCCAACACCAAGGTGAAATCGTGAACCTTTTCCTCAAAACCACTTATTTTCCTCCCTTTGTGGACAGTACCCCCCCTCCTCAGAAGCCTGCCAGACCCCTCTCTCCAAACTCATTCCAACAGGAGACCTAGGACTAGCCAGCCCTCCTCAGAGCTGCCTCTCTCTCATCCCTCTTCAGGCCTGCTGGCCCCTTTCTTAGAGACCATGTTCATCCCCACCAGTCTGCTCCCCACATGCCTTCCAGATGGATCTCCCCAAAACACTGCTCTGCCATGTAAAATCCTCCTCTGGTTCTCAGATGCTATACAAAAGCCTCTCCCGGCACTCCGGCAAGCCTCCTCTTCTGGCAGACTGATACAGAAGCATGCCGCTCTGCGCCTACCTCCAGCCCTTTGCTCTGGCTGCCTGGGGTGCCCTCCCTTCTGTCTCCGCCTGCCCAAGGCTGGCCAAAGGCCCCGGACCATAGCCGACCCCATCTGCAACCAAAGCCCTTCCCCACCAAGCCAACCGGGCCGGTCACTCCTCCTTCCTATCCCCCAGCTCCCTCCCTGGAAGGACCTCCAATGTACATATGTGTCTAGTACACACTACAGAGCGACACAGCCTCTGCCTTCAGGGTCCCAAAGGAAGGAGATGTATATAGACAAAGAGGTGACACGGCATTGAGAAACGGTGACACTTGCCACGGAGGCTGGAGCATTCCTGGAGGGGTGGCCTCACTCTGCCTGCGACACCAGCGTTGCGCAACCTGCTCATTGCCCTCCCCTCCCCTTCCCTTCCCAGCGCCTTCAAAGTCAGTGCTCTAGAAATATCTCCTGCACATATTCTCAGCACTTCCCATGCAATATGTTTTTCTATTTTCTCTCTTCTCTTCCTGCTCCGCTGCTGTTTCTCTCTCTTTGTCTGTCTTTTTTTTTTTTGTTGTTTGTTGGAAATGTCTCTCTCAATACTAGGATAAACTAACATTTTTTTTTTTTCTGAAGTAGAAAGATTTCTATAGTAACCCAGCAGACTCCACATGGGGAATTGCTAAAATGCTGGCTTCTTTTTCATCCCCAAGGGCCAGGAATCCAAATGGCAAATCAGTTCCGGCTTGAACACCCTTCAGGACTGAGAGATGCTCCCTAGAGTGGTTTCCAGCCGAGGGCTGTGGAGCCCTGGGGTCACCCACCATCCATCACCTGCAGGAGCCACACTGACCATTCCAAGTGTCCCCTTGGCTCTCCATGACCAGGTGATGGGCAGCATAGCTGCCCACAGCACAAAGTGCATTCCACTAGCTCCCCTCTTCTGGAAGGATCCCGATTTTCTACCCGGAGCAACTCTTTACAGATACCAGCTACCCAGAGTCTTGGTGCAGTAGCTCATTTTAAATGCATTTAGATTCATTGCTTCTGACATTAATTGCACCAGCTGAGTGGATATTTGCCTAGTTTCTGGGCTCGCAAAGAAACCCTGACACATGCAGTGAGCAAAGCTGTGTTAACCCGCAAGTGCTCCGCGCCATGGCAGGGTGGGCAGAGTCTTGTGAATGCCGGTGATTCACAGACCTCAGGTCCACACACAGTGTCCCAACTTCTGAAGAGCAAGATAGCAAGACCATATCTTTCGCGGGTCCCACCTCTAAGTCTAGGCTGGCAGGTGTCTGGAAGCTCTGGGTGAGTGGCTCAAATTCAATGCCATTGAGACAAACTGGGTTTGTCAATTTCCTGGGATGAGGCGGAGAGGCCTCTGGGCTCATTGCTCTGACCTCAGGATGGTGGGACTTGGACTGGACGGCAGGCTCCTTCTCTCGGCACCCACCAACCCTTGCTTTGAGCCCTGCTAATTTGCCATTGGTGAATCCCTGTTCTGTAAATGTATTCATGAGGATATGTCCCTGTTCTGTCTCTTCAAACAGATTCTCAGATAACCAAGGATTTCTCATTCATCAGCCCTCCTTGATCTTTCCTAGCACCATGCCGGGGGCAAAGGCCGGACAGGGTTTCACAGGCAAAGCACTCAGCAAGGGCCCTGCTCTTTCATCTTGTCCTAATTAATGGCTGGTCCCTTCTCCCTTCTGGGCCCAGCATGCAAACACCGTCCATGGATCGGAATTACTTGGTTTCTGTAACTAAATCTGGGGATAATCTCAGCTGGGACGGACTTTCACTCCGAATGGCACGAAGGCACTGAGCTCTGTAAAAGTATGGGGCAGTAGTTCTGAAGACTGGCCGTACATTAGAAACACAAGAAGACCTGTTAAATATTTAGACCACTGGGTCCTTCTCCTAAGGATTCTTTTTAAAAAGTGGCTTGAGGTGGGGTTCAAGCACAGGTGTTTTTCCAAATTTCCCCAGGTGATTCCGTGATAGAACCAAGATGGAGAATCAGAGAGTGAATAACAAGGGGGGCAGAGCTCTAGCTTTCCTCAGTGACCAGGCTTCCCCATCAGTAAGGTCCGGAGGGCTGACCACGTTGTTGCAGGTCAACTGCTAACACAGTAAATTAACGTGGGTCCTACGTGAAGGCTTCCCGCTGTGACTTTTATCAGTGGTGTTCTAGATCCTTTTTCTTCTTTAACTCTTCCTATGACTAAGTCAGTTATCACATGAACACACAGTGAGTCTTAAGAACTATTATCAAATCAGAAAAGTCTGGATCCAGATTCTGTTCCAACCACTTGCTGGAGTGGGAGCCCTCATCGGGTAACCAGAAACCCCGTGAGGCATTCTCAACGTAGAGACTATAAGCATTCAGGGTGGTTTCAGAGAACCAAAACAATCATTCAGATTCCTCTATCCCAAACACATCACCCTAATCTCTAGAGGGAAAACAAACAACAAACAACGCTGTTCTTCTGGGTACAGGATATAAAGGCCCTGAGAAATCCAGAACTTACCTGGCGCATTTCCTTGTGGCTGTGGTGCTTAAAATCCAGGTCGTCAGTGGTGGTCATTTCATTCCTTCGGTGATAATAGTTGTTTGGATCTGGGGACAGAAATACGGTTTGGAATTCACTCGGGTAATTCGGTTGCTTGCGGTGGCTCTGTGAGTTGCCTGATTCGCATGGAGACACGACCCACTCTCCAGCTTCTAACAAGTGCACTGAGGTGAGAGTCAACTTTCGAGAAACATCTCAGGACTCAGAATTAGCCAGTGGTGGAGATGGACCTGGAGCCAGAATGCCTGGTTCAAATCTCCACTCTTCTATGAAGTGCTGTGTGACCTTGGGTAAGTCCCTGGAGCAGTCTCTGCCTCAGTTTCTTCACCGGAAACAGGGAAGAAAGGTACTTCCCTCATTGGTTCATGGTTGGTATTAGCTGGAATGATCTATGTGCCTGGCAAACTGTTGGCCCTGAATGAATGAATGAATGAATCAGTGAACAAGTATCACAACGGTATACATAAATGGAAACTTCTGGAAGTATGGTACTTACTACTAGTTACTCATCCAGCATTCAGTCCACTTCCATCCTTCCTAACAGAAACCCTGTGTGGTTTGGGAATCACCCCAGTGCTTCCAGGAGTCAGACCTCGCATCCCAGCTCAGGGAGCCTGCAGGACTCATGTCAGTCAAGCAGAGCCCAGCACAGCCTGGTGACTCTTCCTGGTCCAGATGGAAGAGGAGGACTTCAATGGCACAGAGGAGTGACTGAGAATCCCGAGTAGAGGACAGAGAGAACCCCGCCAGCATCAGGACCTACTTCCAATCATGTGACCTGTCGAATTCCCTTACTCACTAAGCCGGGGTGGGGGAGGGGCTGGGGTTTCTGTTGTTGGAGTCAGAGACCCCAACGGGCATGATCAGGCTCTGAAAACACTGATCACCTATGGGGACTGGGATTCAGGGGTCTAGGACGAGAGGTCTGCTCTTGACTTGATTCTCTCTCCCATATAAATTGACCTTTTCCTTTAATACATGTAAATAAGCCCTGTTGTTTATATAATTACGAGAACAAAAGATGCTCAGAAGAAAGGACAAGCTGGGGAAGAGGAGGGAGGAGGAGGATAAAGGGGAGGAGCCCTCAGTGGATCTGGAGGTCTCTCCCTGGACCCGACCCGCAGCCAGCCACATGGCATCTCCATCTGGACGGTGAAGCCAGAAATCCTTGCCCAAGAATATGCTGCTTTAGACACAGGGGGCTCTCCTCACCCAGGCATCCTGTAGGCAAGGCTGAAGCCACAGCAGCTGTGGGTTTGGTTCAAGAGGCTCAAAGAGGGGGTCCAGAGGCAGTGGCTGCGTGCTGGTGGCTCAGCGATGAGCGTGTGCTCCGAGTGGTATCGGGAGCCGCGGGTCCCGATTTCTGCCACCAAAGGTGCTCCTCAGATCAGCTGCCTGTGAGACCAGCCCAGACCTCCTGAACCCGAATCCACAGCAAAAACAATCCCTGCTGAGTCCCCAGGCTGGGAGTCCGAGGGGCACCGTGTTAAAGTGCCGAGCACGCTGCAGCAGGAGCGAGGCCCCGGACACACCCTGCACGCCGGGGCCACCAGGCCGTGGCCGCCACAGCCGACCTTGCCACGGTTCGCCCGTTCTCACCTTGAGAACCAAGGCTCCCTGTAATGAGCTCAAAATCACACAGACACCCAGACACCGAAAACCAGATTTTAACATCCGCAAAAGTGTCATCTGCCAGTAATGCCACGAGAGACAAGGACTGGCTGGGCCTGAAGGGAGTGAATGTGAGGCAGAGGCTGCCACTTGGCCCAGGAAAGAGCGGAAGCCGGTCAGGTTTCGCACAGGCCCCCCCAGCAGGTTTCTAGCACTTTCCTTCTGGGGGAGTGTAGGCTGACCACAAGCAGGCCGCAGTCCCCTGGGTTTCCAAACCTCTATGTTTCAAAGCAAAGTAAAGCTTAGTTTTCCCATTAATTTATACTTCATTTACCCATATGATGTTTTCTAAGAGCTACGCAGCACTTCCCAAGCCCCAGCGGCCTCTTTCCAAAACTCTTTAAAGCCCCTTTGTCTTCAAACACAAGTTATGCCTTCAAGGTTCTCAAAAAGGATTGAAGTAGAACTCAGAACTGTAAGTACAAAGGAGCTCCACGTTTGGCAACATTCTGCCTTCCTTAAGACTAGTCAGTTTGCCTCAGGACAAGGGTACAAGTTCTGGAGCGGTCTCAAAACCACCGATCAGTTCTCCTCACAACTTCCCATTGTCCCACATTTGGAGCAAGTAGTTGTTTGTCAATGGATTCTGATTGGATAAAGTTTTGCTGAGAACCTATTAAGAGCTCAGTACTACAGGTGAAGAGAATAGGTAAAGAGAGGAGTAAGACCCAAGTCTGGCCCTCTTGGGGCCCCGAGTCTACAATCCCAGCCAGTTAGTCAAACTACTGGCACCTTCTTCTTTCTGTGTGCAAAAGATCCCCTTTTCCTGTGGGGAATCCATTACAGATGTTTCAGATAAAATTGCCGTGCCCAGCATGCACCGTTTTGCACTGTTGTGACCAAGGTCCAGCCATAAAACACGTGTCCTCTATCCACTGTCACTGGCTCAGAGGTGATCCCAAGATCCTAGGAGCCAAGCTGGGAAGGAATCAGAAGACTTTTCTCCCAGCGCTGTAGGGGGAGAGTCTCCTGTTGGAGTTCCTTGGACGGTGGGATGAATCTGGGGTATTGATCTCTCTGTCCATGAGACAGACACGAGGGGAGCCCTGACCCCCTGAGAGGATCCCGACACAGGAGACTTATTCTTGCCTGAAGCCAGAGTCAGAGTCCAAGCCACCCCGGGAATTTTCATGTAAGTGAGCCCAAATCCCTCCCCCCGGTAAGCTAATCAGAGGACGGCTTCTGGCATTGGAAACCTAAGTCCTGATTCAGTCTGCGAGGCCTTTATCCTCACAGATGGAGCTTGGGAGAATCAGTCTCCTACTTCCCTTCGAGTGTGTGGTTTCACACGTCATATGGGCTGAACACTAGCTCCTTCCTTCCAGAACACCTTAGCTATGTGGACAAACTCCCGACAGGGCGTGTGGAGCCTAAAACCATCCCCCTGACTTTTCTTCTCTTATTCAGCTACTTAAAATCCTGCTCAGCCTGAACTTGCCTACAGATTATGCCTTTTGGGGGTTGAATAATGCCCCCCCCAAAAGATACGTTGGAGTGCTAGCCCGTAGCCCTACCCGATGGGCCTTATTTGGAGAGAGGCTTTTACAGAGGTTAGCAAGTTAAGATGGGGTGATTCAATTGGACCCTGACCCATTTGCCTGGTGTCTCTAGCAAGGGGGGGTGCAGACACAGAGGTAGGCACATGGGGAGAAGGTTCTGTGGAACTGAGGGCACAGATGGAGTGAGATGTCTACAAGATAGGGAACCCAAAGACTGCCAGATGACTGCCCAGAAGCTGGGGTAGAGACGGAGCCAGGTTCCCCTTCCCAGCCTCCAAAGGACCGGCCCTGCTGACGCCTTGATCTCGGTAGGACTTCTGGCCTTCAGGACCGAGACAGTAACTATTATTTCAAACCACCCAGGTCTGGGCAGTCTTTACGACGGCCCGAGGAGACTGCTAATAGCCAGGACATTCCTACCTCCTCACCGCCGTGGACACCTGCGCTTCCCACCCCCACACACACGCCAGCTTACTCCACGGGGCTCTTTTCATGACAACAGTGATAATTCCAGGCCAAAACGCATTCCTGGAAATCCAGGGTGGGGGGAATCAAGGTTCTCAGACTGTTCTGCTTTGCTGTTTGCTTGCTTTGGGGACCTTTGCGTGACAGGAGTGGGCGCTCAGTAGGGGGTGGAGAGGCATCTTTGATGGAAAGGAGGATCCCGTGCGATCCGGAATCGCGGGGCTCATGATGCCTTTGACATTCCTCTCCAGAGCAGGTGATCCATAGAGGCAGAGACTAGAGGTCACAGGGATGGCGGAGGGGATCCGGAAGTGACGACTCGATGGGCCCTGGGTGGGTTTATGGGTCCACGAGAAAATTCAGAAACTGGACAGAGCTGGTGCTTGCAACACGTCATGAGTATGCTAAATACCACAGCCTTGTATCTTTAAAATGGTTCAATGGACATTACAAGAGATTCACCTCATTTTTTGAAAAAAAGGGCTGCCTGCCTCAGAGTGCTCTCTAAGGACGAGGAGGCCACCGGAGGCTCATTGCCACAGCAGATCTTCCTGTACCTGCCTCGAGGCCAGCCTCGCCCCAAGGAAGTGCCCGCCACTGTGTCCCTGTGACCTCAGCCCCAACACCCCCTGCACACACGCCTGAGTGCAGATGGCCTGGGACCAAATGCAGCCCGAGCACCAACGAGCTGGCCCCCCGATGAAAACAAGTCACCTCTGCCCACAGCCCACCTGACTGTTCTTATGACAAGGTCATGCCAAGAGGAGCCAGGGGAGGGCCAGGAAGCCCCAGCAGAGCCCGTGTTGCTGTCGGGTCATTACTGTCCCTGGAGCCATCAAACCCAGGGCTGTAAGTGGTTCTGAAGAGGAGCAGCACATCACTCGGGCTATTTTCCTTTCATCCCCATTTCCTATAATCCCCCCGCACAACCGCTCTGCTGGGCTGCACGCAGAAGCCTGCAAGCCCTCTACTCGTTCGGCTGACGCCACTTCTCCAGACAGTCCCAGGGCCAACGTGCAGCCTGAGTGACAGGAGGAACCCTCAGAAGAGACTTTTGTCCAGAGTGCTCATGTTTCTACAGTTCCCCAGCAATCAACATGGGGCGCTTGGACCAAGAAGAGAAACCAAGGCTTATTTAAACTCAGTAAGGGCACACTGCCCTCGGTCGCAGGGAGGACAGTGGCCACCAGCAAGGCTGGATTCCCCTGAAGTGAGCGGGGTTCCCTGGGGGTAAGGATGCCCGACACGCTTCCCTAGTTGCACTGCGAGAGCTCCTGGGGCAGTGAAGCCATCTGTCCTGTCCCCAGATCCCTGGGCCCTGCCTCAGAACAGGCACATCCTATGTGTTTGATGCAGGAATGCATGAGTGAGGAATGAATGAAGGGGTGGACGGGTGGCTAGACAGCCCGATCAAGGGAGGCATTCTGGTTTCTCGAAAAGTAGAGGTTTATCCCTATCAGCAGGTCCTAAGAGCAGTACACACAGAGGACACAGAGGACAAAACTAAACCAGGACAAAAAAGGAGACATCTTCTCTCTCAACTTCCCACCATCCATGGGGGCTGCTGACCTTAGAAACATACCAAATGGTCTAAGCAAGGGCAGTAGAAGAAGAAAGGAGGGGAAAGTGGGAGAAATGACATTTGTTCCACACTGTGTGAGGGTACTCTGCAAATGGCTCTTGCTGAGCCTTCGGTGGGGGGAGGGGTCTGTGCATCAAGAATGGAAGAGCCGGTGAACAATGGCAGGGAAGGCAAGCAGCCTGCGTGTATTCCAGGGGAGCAACAGAGTCCTTCTCGTGGAACTCATGGCTCTGAAAGGCAAGGCTCCATCTAGCCGGGATGGGAGAAGAGCAGAGAGGTCCTGGTCTCTATCTAAAAAAGAAACAGATGTTCAAAGCAAAGAATGGGCAGAAGACATGAACAGACACTTCTCCAAAGAAGACATCCAAGTGGCTAACAGACACATGAAAAAATGTTCATCATCATTACCCATCAGGGAGATTCAAATCAAAAGCACATTGAGATAGCACCTTACACCAGTTAGAATGGCAAAAACTGACAAGGCAAGAAACAAGTGTTGGAGAGAATGTGGAGAAAGGGGAACCCTCTTACACTGTTGGTGGGAATGCAAGCTGGTGCAGCCACTTTGGAAAACAAGGCAGAGATTCCTCAAAAAGTTAAAAATAGAGCTACCCTACGACCCAGCAATTACACTAGGGTATTTACCCCAGAGATACAGATATAGTGAAAAGATGGGGCAAATGCACCCCAATGTTCATAGCAGCAATGTCCACAATAGCCAAACTGTGGAAGGAGCTGAGATGCCCTTAAGCAGATGAATGGATGAAGAAGATGGGGTCCATATAAACAATGGAATATTACTCAGCCAGCAGAAAGGATGAATACCCACCATTTGCACCGACATGGATGGGACTGGAGGAGATTATGTTAAGTGAAATAAGTCAAGCAGAGAAAGACAATTATCATATGGTTTCACTTATCTGTGGAACATAAGGAATAGCATGGAGGACATTAGAAGAAGGAAGGGAAAAATGAAGGGGGGTAATGAGAGCGGGAGGTGAACCATGAGAGACTATGGACTCCAGGAAACAAACTAAGAGTTTTGGAGAAGAGGGAGGTGAGTCCAGTGATGGGTATTAAGCAGGGCATGTATTGCAAGGAGAACTGGGTGTTATGCGTAAACAATGAATCATGGAACACTACATCAAAAACTAATGATGTACTGTGTGGTGATTAACATTAATAAATAAGTAAATAGAAAAAAGAAAAAGAAAAAAGAAACAGGTGTTTCAATCCCACTCATTCCCCTCCCCCAACCCGGAAGCCCAAGGGACAGGAAGTCAGAGGAAGACGGAGCCAGACAGGAAGTGGGAAGCAGAGGAGAGGTCTAGGCCGAGAGGGTGCGGTCTGGGCAGCATGGCAGCAGTCCAGAGATCCCCTTTGCTGGGATGACCAGGAGCCTTAGGGACAGAAATGCTGACTGTCAGGTCTGTGTGGTTCTATGTTACATGCAGCAAAGCCCCATTTTTATCCCCAAACCTCAGCAGTGAGCCCTCACGTGGATCAGCATCCGAGGAGGCTGTTGCTCTCAAATCCAGGGGAAAGGGAGATGATGGCGTGAGCTGACCAGGAGCAGCACTGAGAGAAGGCACGGGAAGCAGGAGGCAGAATGCAATCCCCTGGCAAGGGCAGGCGACCCCTCCAGCTAGCCCCAGAAGTACCGGGGGCAGGTGAGGAAGGGAGACTCAGGTCCTTCCATAGGTACATGGGGAGGGCTTGGGTCATCTCACGGGGATGCTTTACGAAAGGGCAATGCAGGAGTGGGAGGACATAGTCCCCGTTCTACAGGGAAGCTCATGACTCCACTTCAGACGTGAGAAAAGCGAGGCATGGAGTTCTCCCACAAGTTGCACAAGACCACAGGTGCTGGGGGGGTCGCAGACCGTGAACCTGATCTCATCAGGAACGCATGCCCTTTCTGTCCACCCAGCTTCCCTGAATGGGACATGAATTCTTCTCTCTCTCTCTCTCTTTTTTTTTTTTTTTTTTCAGGTCACACAAGGCCCAGGCAAGCAGTAACAACGAAGCCAGCCCGTGGCTGGGACACTGCCCTTCCCGTGAGCACTTCTAGTTTCATCCCGAAGAGGCTGAACACTTTGCCCTTAGCAAAGCAAGACAAAAAAAGGGCCACAGCAACTTCATGTTCCCACGCCTGTCTTTTCAAAACCCAGGCTGGGGCCCAAAATAATGACCAATGCCAGGACGAGGAGGTACTCAGCCTGTGGCCTTCGTGAAGAAAAGCAGCAAAGCAATTAGACTGACGACGTCTCCTGCAGCTCTGCTGACCCAGCAGAGCCCATCCGTCCCCTGATTTCTCCGTAGTGATGAGAGTGGGGAGGGGCTGGCTAAACCAGGTCAGCAAGACGGGTGGTGGTCTCATGATTGGAATATGTTCTCAGGGACTTATGCCTGGGAGGGCATGGGCACGAGGGAAAGGGAAGGAGAGGCAGTGTGTCCAGAGGTCCTGGCCCACCCACGAGAATGATGGTGGGATATCTGCCCTTAGCAGCTCTTCTGTGTTGAAGGGAAAAGAGTTCCTGCACCCAGACCTCCTCACGGCCCCTCCCAAGGTCTTGAGCTGAATCCAAGAACCCCAGCCCTGTGCCGATCGAGGGACAGTCGCTCAGATCCGGTGACAGGCAAGATGAGGTGGGAGGAGTGGTGCTTTCCCCTGGAAGGTTGGACTCACACCTTCACAGCACCAGGGCTCACACACGGCCCCATCCCAGGCCCTGAAAATCATTTCCTGGGCCCCTGGGTGTGCTCCTAATGCCCTGTGGGGAAATCGTATGCAGAGCAACAGGGCCCTTTCCAGAAACAGATAGCACACATGGCAGTATTCTTTACACAGCAAAGAGCTGAGAACCACCAACTCTGTGACCTTGAAGTCGGCCAGCATGCATCTTAACCTGAACTATTCATTATTAAAAAAATGTATGTTAGGAAGCCTTCCCCAGTTTCTGATATGCATAGATCTTTAATGCATGCTCATCCAAAATGGGCAAGTCCATTCAAATGTGGGGAAAAGGACTTCTTTTTACTTTTACTTATTTATTTTAGAGAAAGAAAGAGAGAGCACAAGTGCAGGGGGGCAGGGTTAGAGAGATAGAGAATCTCAAGCAGACTCCACGCTGAGTGTGAAGCTCAACCTGGGGCTTGATCCCAGGACCCTGAGATCATGACCGGAGCTGAAATTAAGAGTCGGCCCGACTTTTCTTTCTTTCTTCCTTCTTTTTTTTTTTTTTTTTTTTTGTTACTTTTAAATAATGAACAACCGAGAAGGTATTGTGTTAAGTGAAATAAGTCAGACTGAGAAAGACAAGTACTATATGATTTCACTCCCATGTGGAATTTCAAAAAAACAAATGTATAAACAAGCAAATGAAAAGCAGAATCAGATCTGTAAGTACAGAGAACAAACTGGGGTTGCCTGAGTGTGGGGACAGTGGGGTGGGGGGTGGAGCAAACATGGACGAAGGGGAGCGGGAGGTCCAGGCTTACGGTTATGGAATGACGAAGTCACGGGAATGCAAGGCACAGAACAGGGAAGACAGTGTCTGATCCTGCAACTGCATTTATGGTGACAGACGGGAGCTACACTTGGGGTGAGCACAGTGTAATCACCGTGCTGTACACCTGAAACTCATGTAACATTGTGTATCAACTATGCTCCAATAGACAAATTGAGGGGGAGAAAAAGAATAATAAAATACTTTTTGAATTAAAAAAAATTTAATTGTGGTCCTATACATGTCTGATTTACCATCCTAACTTTATCTTTATGAGTACAGTTGAGTAGTGTTAAGTATATCCACATTGTTGTGAGACAGATCTCTAGAACCTTCTCATCTTGCAAAACTGAAACTGTAACCATAAACAACACTCCATTTTCTTTTCCTTTTGAGCTTTAAAAATCCTATTAATAGACAATGGCATGTGGTAATTCATCTTCCAGTTCAAACATTTCTGGACACATTACTCACAAAAGCTTGGAAAGACTCACCCCCTTCCTCTGCCCTGACCGGAGAGTTCTCAGGAAGATGGCAGGCATAGAACAAAGAGAGCAGAAACAAAGGTAAATGAATTTTTCATAAACAAGAGTTCCCGGAAAAACAGACTCTGGGCGATTGCATTTAGACCACAAGGTCACCTTGGGATTGAGCAGCTGAGTTGGCTGGGTCATCTCTGTCTTTGACCTCATTACCACCCACAAAGGGCCTGTGCCCACAGCAGGGCGATGAGCAAGGTTCATTTACCCACATGGACGTGGGGGCCCCTGGGCTGCCCCAGTCCCTCAGATGTGACTGCCACCAGGAGGCACGGACAAAGGCCAGTTCCCCTCTGGCAGACTGCTATGTAACTTCTAGAAGAGAGATGGCCCTTAATGTTTGGTGTTGGAAATAAAGCCAGTCCAAGTCTGTCCTTGCAACCCACCTAGAATTAATGCTGTAACTCTGCCTTTGTGTTTAATTACCCCCAAGGACCTATCTTCAAACACACACAGAACCAAGAATAACTTCACAGGGAAATATTTGTTTCATGAGACTGTCACAGGCTGCCCTTTGCCCTTTACCAACAATGGATGAGTTCCTGCCGCAGAGAGAAACCACAGCCCTGCTCTTTCAAGCAAGCAGACAGAGGCTGTGATGAGTGACACAGGAATCCAGGCCTCCTGGCCTGGCCCAAAGAGGGCCTCTCAGTCTGCAGACTCTCCACACTCTGGAAAGCCCAGTGGGCCCTGGGTGGCAGCAGGTGGGACCTGAGTGACCACTGCAGGATCAACCAGCCACAAAAGGAGGCCCGGGTCCTAGATCAGGCTGGCTTACAACAGCCTCTAGGGCTCAGCCTTGAAATGCACATGCCCTTTGCACCAGCGACCCTATTTATCATAATCTCACGTAAGTACTCATCCCATACTTGAATAATCCTACAATTCACACAGTAATTATGGACTCACACGGTGACACAGAAACAAAGACGTTCCTCGTGTGTTTCTTTATGGAACCAAAATATTGGAAACAACTGAACTTCCCACAGTAAGGCAATTACAAACAGGATTTTTGTCTATAGACTAGATAAATGCATCCACAAGACAGATGGTCTCTAATAGTTTTAATGACATTAAAAAAAAGTTTTGTAAGCTAGTAAGTCCAAATATATAACAAAGAATCTGTCTTGTGTGAGTGTAAGTAGGTAGGCAGATAGACCCATCTTTCTCACCAATACAGAGTTTGCGTTCTAAAAATTCGTACTTGGCAAAGCAAGAACTTGGATATTATGGGATTGAGAGAAAAGCAATAAATGACATTAAACGTGCTTTGAAAAGCAATAAATATAAGTTCACAGTGGGGGAGGGGGGCCGAATGGCTACAGAAATAGCTGTTGCTTGACTCCTGAGAGCATCAGAGCCGATGATACCCCTCCCCAAGGCTGGGCGAACCCCAGAAGTAGCAAGGCCTCCCTCTCCCACTAGACAAGGGCAGTAAGGAAAACTATATAACCCAAAGTTGTGTTGCTTGCTCCCTAGGGACAGACCGCAGGTGCACAGGGATGTAGGAATTCCTATAGGCCTTAATGAAGAGCCTTAGGAATGTGCTAGGAGTTAGCTTCCTGCCCTGCAGATGGCAGGGGTCATCTACAGGCTCTATATGGGCACATACTCCAAAGCTCTGAAAGGCTAGACCAAGCCAGCCACAAGCCAGGCCAGATCAGCCTGTCCAGAGAAAATACCAGCAGGGCTCCAGAGGACACACCTGCGACTTCAAGTCCCCCTCTTCCTGGCACCCTGAGATCACACCCAGATATCATCAAGTGAAAATAGGCCTCGGGAGATAAAGAGGCATTTACCCAAAGACATAGGCACCCAAGCAAAGCGACTTAGAGAGAGACTGTGTACATGGTCACATTTAAAATTAATTTTGGCTACCTCCTCTACTCCAAGTAGTGGGAGCACTCAGGGACAATTAAATATGCTATGAAAAATTTTCTCTAATTTTTTTTTCTTTGCTTGCTTCAGAGTGGTAGTGTTGAGTGAATTTTCAGCCCTGAAACGTGCACCATTTTCGGCAGACACAACCACAGCTGGCACATCACTTTGCTACTCCCCAAATAAGCATGGCGTTTCTGGGTGGGATGAGGGGAGATTTTTATTTATTTTCTTTCTGCTTAGCTAGGTTTTCAAAATATTCTGCAATAGATGTAGTTTTTTTTTTTTTTAAACATGAGAATAATATTGCTTGGTTTGTTTGTGGTCACCTTGGCTAGGCACCTGTTCTCCATCAGCAACCCCCCCAGCAGCAAGTCGGGAAGGGCAGGCTCACCCGGCAGGGGGCAGCCGAGGATCTCCAGCCTCATACAGATGCTCCCGTTGTCGAACCAGGACTGCGGATTGACGCGGATGTAGCGGGCCACCATGGGGACGGGCAGCTCGTTGAGGACAGGGATCTCCTTCTCACTGTTTCCTTCAAATATCTACTTATGCACAAGGGGGGGAAAGCCAAACTCTTAGAGCTCAATTATCAAGGGATAAAAGGGTAATTCACTCATTCCATAAGATTTCACTAAGGAACCCCCAGTGTTGGGGGGGCCTTGGGGGGGTGAAGAGAAATGGATCAGGCATGGACCCTGCCCTCAGGAAGCCCCCATCTTCTGGGGTAGTGGAGAGAGAAGGAGGAGGGAATATTTTGATAATCTGGGTGAAATCTATGAGTGTCATGGGACAGCCATGGAGCTTTGGGATTTCAGAAGAAGGAAAGGACCAGGCAGACCTTCAGGGAGCAGGTGGCATTTGAACTGGCCTTTAGACCTATGGGGTGGGGGATTCTAGAGAAAAGCAGAGGGAATGACTGGAGAAGCCCAGAGGTGGGCTTAGAAGGAGCAGAGCAGCGGGCCCACACTTCTGGAATGCAGGAGGAATGTGTGCAGGGGTTAAGAGAGAAAGAAGGTTGAAACCGAAGATGCCGTCAGATTAGGGAAGACTCTGGATGCCATGGGAGGATGGATGTGCTTGAGAACCTGAGCCAGAGGCTGACATGATCAGAACCGGCTAATCTGGAGCAAATCATGGAGCGGAAAGATAGATTATTAAAGAAAGCTGGAAAACTCTTGCAACCGAGCAGCTAGGAGGGGCGCAGGCACACTGGCTGTACCACACGTCCCCCACATGACCTGTGGATTGTGGAAGAAGCTGCATCCCAGCAGCTCAGAATTTCACATGAGCTCTACATGGGCCACCTGAGCACTGAGCTTCAGGGCACGGAAGCCGGTGGGGGCGGGGGGGCAAGGGATGAGCACATTATCCATCATTGGTTTGAGTTGACGCAGTATCAGCAGACACGGAGGGGGGCACACATCACCTCTCTTTGCAGAGACCCATGCAGCCCCACACCAGGGGCATGGACAGAGGGAACATGAAACTCACCATGTCTCCAGATCCGTTCTTAACAGTGACCCACGTATGGCTGTCATTGCTCACCATGACCTTGAAAGAGGTCACCCAGTCACTCCTACGAGAAAATAAAACATCACTGGAACTACATATTTTAAAATATTCAGCTCTGGGGAGCCTGGGTGGGGCCGTCATTGAGGATCTGACTCTTGGTTTTGGTTCAGGTCAGGATCTTGGGGTCACGGGATCAAGCTACGCTCAGTGCGGAATCTGCTTAAGACCCTCTCTCTCCCACCCAGCCTCCCCCCAGCCGCCACCTCAACAATATAAATAAATAAATAAACCTTTACAATGTTCCCCTCTTCTACGCAGAGGTGCAGCAATAAGGAAGATCCGGTGGAACCCTGAACCACACGGGTTTGAACCACACGGGTCCACGCATTCGTGGATTTAGTTTGATAAATACAGGCCAGTACTGTCAGTGTATTTTCTCTCCTTAAGATTTTCTCACATTTTCTTTTCTCTACTTACTTTGCTGTAAGAACACAGTACAGAATACACATGTAAAATGTGTATCCATGGACCGTTGCGCTAACAGTAAGGCTCCCTTCTGGCCAACAGGAGGCTACTGGTAACTGTTTTTGGAGAGTCAAAAGTTAGACACAGATTTCCAACTGTACAGGGTGTTGGCACCCCTAACCCCTGCATTATTCAAGGCTCAACAGTCAGCCCAGCAGAGGAAAACACTGGGTCACAGCCTGGCCCCACTGCTCAGCCTCCCCGTGGCCCCGGCCACCTGACTGACCCATCTATGCCGCTGCTGACTCACCAGTAAGATGAGGACCCTAAAAGCACCGGGCTCAGAAGATTAACGTGAGCCCTTGACGGTTCAATATTCCTAAACCCCTAGGACAGTGCGTGGTCCCAAGCCAGCCCTGCATGCTGGTGACACGCAAAGACCCACGGACATTGGCGTATTTCTTTCTACTGAGCATCTACCTCTCACGCGGTAGAAGAGTTCCACGTGGAAAACTAACCTCGGTAAAAATTGCAAGTAGGTCTAAAAATTTCCTTGGGAAAATGATTTGGGAACATAACAAACTCGATGGCACCAACCACAAAAATAACAGCTTGACTGTCTGAGAGACACTGGGCTTCTCCTCGGCTGTCACAGCCGGGCAGACAATCCCCCCACCCCCGGCGATAAGCCAGGGCTCGCTGGGCCCAACGCCAGACCCGCCATCAAGTTCCGCTGCACAGAAATCAGAGGTGACAAGAGCCAGAGTGGGCTTCCCAGGGTGGGGGTCAATCTGCTAGGCCACGCCCCAAAACCACCTTCATGCAGAAGACACATTTTTGTCCCTCAGACTCAGCTGTGTATAACATTAACTGGTAGCAAATATAGAAGATTTTCTCAGAGCATCATTTTTTTTTTTTAATTTTTAAAACACTGGAACGAAACAACAATTCAGCAATCCTTAGAACATTCTGCCAGCTGAAGCACTTGGAGTCCTTTTCCTACTGTGACATTTCCTTGGATTCTGGATCCAGATCTATCCCCATGCGGTTTTGGGTTTCTGAATCAGCACGACCTCGTAAGTTTCATTTAGGAAGATGAGCTGCTTGTCTTCACGCGGGCTCATGTGACGGACTTGTGAAAATTCCTCCTAGGTGCTTCTATAGGTGCTTGGAAACAAACCTCCCCTCGAGGCTTCTCCCTTCTCTCCTCCCCACCAGCTCTGTCTGAAGACCTGCCAGATGCTGGAAGCGATGGAACAGCGGGCTCCCCGGGGGAGGGCGAAGGCGGAGCCCACGCCTGCAGACCGACAGGCATCAGGAGTGTCTTGTGCAAGGGACCCAGGCACAGCGCATGTTCTCTGCACGGCGAATATCCTCACCCCAAATACCAACCTGGGTCCCACATTCAAATAATCTCTAAAGACCTTGCAAATGCAGTCCCTTTTGCGGTCTGTCTGCTGCTAACACCCCAGAGTGACCTGGGAAGGTTGCCGAGGCGAGAGGCACATCCCACCTACAGAGATGGAGGCGATGGCCTGGAGAAGCCTCTCCGTCAAGAGAAACACACACACAGTAAGAGAGGGGCAGGAAGGAAAAATAAAATAAGCAGTCCAAAGAAAGGGGGAGGAAAAAAACAACAAAGAAATGAAAACCAAATAATTTCTCAAACTTAAAACAAATGTGGGCAAATCCACTACTTAGGTTTGAAGGGCAATTAATTGTTTATGTGGTTCTGACCTCCCCTCTGGGCTGCAGACCCCTGCCCCTTGCTCTGCCTGCCTGACGTCTCACCACTTCTCGGGGCCCAGCAACGTCTCAGATTTACCCCACCCCAGCGGATGGGTGCATGGCTCCTGCTCTGCACCCTGACCTGGGCCAGGCCGAGCTCCTGCCTCAAAAGAACTACTAGCATCCCCCCAGGGAAACAAAAATCCCAGGGTCTTCTCTAGCACCCCACTTTCCCCGCATCCCCTATGCCTCCATTGAGACCATCATCAAATTTTGTCAATGTCACCTCCCACATATTTCTGGAATCTACCTAACTCTCTCCATTTTCATAGCCCATTCTCTCTAGCCAGGACTGCTGCAGCTCCCTCTAATTGGTCTCCTGGCATTTAAGCTGCCTCCCAATCTATCCTGCAGTTAGACACCGGTTTTCTAAAGAACTGTTACCATGTCACTACCTGCCCGAAATACCACCCTTCTCTGGTAGTAAGACCAAAATCCTCATCACAGTTTATAACTCTTGCTTATACCTTTTGTTTTCTGGGCTCTTTCTTTCCATTCCTGATAACAATTATACTCTCTTGCCTCAGGGCCTTTGCATATACTCTTTTCATCTTCCCCCTCACCTTTACTCTCTGCCTCTAAATCATTCAGCCCTCAAACCGTATCAGATAAGGCAGGCCTAATCCTCCAATCTGGCCAATTTCTTATCTTACATGTTCCTTTCTTTCATAGTTTAATTCCACATATAATTTTATACCCCTTTCTAGAATTATCTGATAGTGTGTTTATCTCCCACCGGAGTATAAACATCTCATAGATGGAGGAAGAAGAGATCATGGTGCTTTGGAGGATGCAGAAGGAAGCTGGCATTCCTGGAGGGCAGAGTGAGGGACCAGGCAGGACAAACGGGGCTGGGTGGGCTTTGCAGACCATTTGGTGGGGGTGGAAATTCCTCTGCCAAGCAATAGGGGGCTGGCCCCCTTGTAGTCCATGGTCAAAAGTACCTCAAGACCAATTAGAAAGTCTCCTCCATTTCCAAAATTTCTACCTTAACAGAACATTTGGAAACCAGAGATGACCTTAGTGTTTCCCATTTACTGTATGAATCTGACTCTCCTTTCTACCACCTTTCTACTGCTCCTGCTGAAATGAAAGTAAGGGCAGAGGTCCCTGTGCCCTAGGCTTAGGGATAAACAGCCTTTGTTCATTTGGACTCAGGCTTAGTTTGTCTTTGATAATTCATACTATTGCCCATATTATGATTTTTTTCACTTTTTTTTAAAAAAGAGATTTTATTTATTTATTTGACGGAGGGAGAGAGACAGCCACAGAGGGAATACAAGCAGGGGGAGTGGGAGAGGGAGAAGCAGGCTTCCCGCAGAGGAGGGAGCCCAACACGGGACTCGATCCCGGGACACCGGGAACATGACCTGAGCCAAAGGTAGACGATTAATGATTGAGCCACCCAGGCACGCTGATTTATTTCATTCTAATTGCTGTTGCAAGAGGGCTCAGTGTACATTCATTTTTCCATAGTCATTGTTTCAGAGTTCTAAGAAGACATCCTTATACTTGTCCCAGAGTTCTAAGAGAACATGAAGATCTACTCATTTTTCACATTTATTGTCTTTGGGTTGCCATATAGTTGCTACAGCCCCATTATCATGTCCATGTTCAGAAATCACTGGATAAAGTCTTTTGATTTCTATCAAACTACCCTCTAATGATGTAACGATAATGTGCAATTCCTGTTGTTTGGGGCTTTTTTTCTCACATTATAAAAACTTACAGTTCTTGAAATGAGTCTGTGCACACAAACTTTGGACCCACTGCGGAAGCTCCAAGCGGATGCTATAGCATATGCCCTGGGGCCCCTCACTGCAAGGGGCCTGGCTATACTATACCATAGTTTTGTTTTCTTCTTTTACAGATTTTTTTGCAGATAAAGGAAGGTATTATTTATTCCTAGTTTAAAAGGACTTTTTTTCTTTTAAACACAAATGACTATAGAATTTTCTGAGATGCCTTTTCTGCATGTATCAGAGTGTTCTTGTGAATTTTCTCTTTGGTACTGTTTAAGTTGTGAATTACAGTGGTTAGTTACAATTGTGGCTAAACCACCCTTCTATTTCTGGAATAAATCCCATTTTGTGGTGAGACATAATTTTTCTTATATACTGCTGGACTCAGTTTAGTGATAGATTGCTTAGCATTTCTTATATCTATGCTCATGAAAAAAAATTTTCCATAATTTTGGTTTTTGTAATGTTTTCATCAGATTTTGATATCAAGGTTATGAAACCTCATAGTTGGGAAATGACTCCCTGTTTCCATCCTTTTTTTTTTTTTTTTAAGTGCCATTTCTTTCTTAAATGTTTGGAAGAATTCAATCAAACTTTTTGAAATTCAGGTTTTGGGGGGACCATATTTGTGAATGAACTGATATTTTTAGTAGATATTAGACTACTCTGATATTCTATTTCTTCTTCTGTCAGTTTTAGTAACTTGAGCTTTTTGAAGAATTATCACATTTCAGCTATTTTCAATGTTACTGGCATAAATCTATTCTCAGTATTACTTTATTGTCTTGCTAATGTCTGCAGCATTTTTAGTGATGTTCCCTTTTACAATTTTGATGTTGATAGTTGATTTTTTTTTCTCTTTTCCTAATCAGCTAAGAGTTTTTCATTTTATTAATCTTTTCAAAGAATCAACTTTTGGCTTTGTTTACCCTCTCTATTATTTGTTTCCTATAGAAACCATATAAAACCATATGTGTCTCCTGTTAGGAACCATATGACCCATACGAAACTATCATTTTTACAAATCAAAGTAGTTGACTACTAGCAATTTCCTAAGGCATAAACTAGTATTTTATTAATTTCTACTCTTTACTCTTTTCTTCTTGGCACATTCTTTAGGTTTGATTTGCTGTTCACTTTGTATAGTTCCTTGAGATGATTAATTTTCCATCTTAAATCCTAATATATGTATTTAAGGTTAAAGTTAAAGTTCTTTCTGGCCACTGCTTTAGCTACATGCCATAATTTTTATATGTCATATCTTCATTATCGTTTAGTTCAAAATATTAATTCCAGTTGTGATTTCTCCTTTAACCATGGACTATTTAGGAGTATAATTTGATTTCCAGGTGTGGGGGCTTTTCCAGTTATCTTTTAATTACTGATTTCTAGTTTAACTCCTTCATGGACAGAGAACAAACTTTGAATCATGTCAATCATTTGACATTTGCTGAGACATCCTTATGGCTCAGCATATGGTCAGTTTGGGCTAATGTCCCATGGGCACTTGAAACCAATGTCATTTCTGTAATTATGGTGTGCAGTGTTCCACATATAAAATTTTGATCAGATGTACTAATTGTGTTATTCACATCTTCTGTATACTTAATGTATCTGTGTCTGCTTATTCTATTGGTTATGGAAAGAGGTGTGTAAAAGAATATCAATCTTACTGTGAATTTATCTGTTTCTCCTTCTAGTTCTCTAAACCTTTCCCATAAATATATAAAAAATGAAGCTATGCTATTGAGTGCACACAGATTTAAGACTGTCACATAGTACTAATAGATTGACTCTTTTATGATTAAAAAAATTTCCCTTTTTTATTTCTATCAGTGTTTCTTGCCTTAAAATCAACTTTGTCTGATATTAGGATAGCTAGCCTGTTTTATTTTGGTGAGGGTATATGTATTTCTTTCCATTCCTTTACATTTAACCTTCTGTCTCCTTAAATTTAAACTATGTCTCCTGTAAACAGCATGTAGCTCAGTTTTATGAGGTTTCTTCTTTAAGTACAATGTGATCATATTATTCTTCTCCTGGAGATTGTAGTTCATTTAGAGGTAATGTTATATTTGGATTTATATCTACCATCTTACAATTTGTTTTCTTTTAGACCCATCTGTTACATTTCCCTTTCTTTTTTTTTTTTGCATTTTTATTTGGTAATCAAATATCCTTATTACTCTATTTTCTCTTTATTAACTTAATAGTTATACACTCGCATTATTCTTTTCATAATTACCTTAAATATTTCAATATGCAACCTTAAGTTACTAGTCTTACTCAAATTATAATTCTACCACTGCCATGTTAATATTAGAACCATCTAACACTTTAAGTCCGTTTATCTCTCTATCTTTTGCATTATTTTGGAACTCAATTTTAATTTTTAATTCTCTATATATCTTAATGTTAATATTTATATTAAGTATATTTATAGTTAATATTTAATTCATTTTTATTCTATATATTTTTTAAATTTTGTAACAAATTACTACCATTTCAAGAGCGTCTGGGTGGCACAGTCAGCTAAGTGTCTGCCTTCAGCTTAGGTCATGATTACAAGGTCCTGAGATCGAGCCCGGCATCGGGCTCCCTGCTCAGTGGGGGGTCTGCTTCTCCCTCTCCACCCCACCTCCTGCTTGTGTTCTCTCGAGCTCTCTCTAGCTCAAATAAATAAATAAAGTCTTTTAAAAATTACTATTATTTCATATAGTCTACTTATTTACCATTTCTGGTATTCTTTATTTTAAGATTTTATTTATTTGGGGGGAGGGAGAGGGAGAAAGAATCTGGAGCAGAATCCATGTCAAGCACGGAACCCAGTGTGGGGCTCAAACCCACAACCCTGAGATCATGACCTGAGCTGAAACCAACAGTCTGAAGTTTAAATAACTGAGCCACACACGGGCACTCCACCCTTTCTGGTATTCCTCATTTATTTTTGCATTTCCATATTTCCATCTGGATCATTTTCTTTCTGCTTGAAGAACTCCCTAAGATATTTATTTCAAATCAGGTATGTTGGCAATAAATGTTTGCAGTCCTTACTGTCTGAACATGGCTTTATTTCATCTTCATTTCTGAATGATATTCTCGCTGGCAATTCTAGGTTGACATTGACATTTCTTTTCTTTCAGAACTTGAAACATTTGACTAGACGGGCTTCCGAGGCATTGTTTCATTTACACACACACCTGGAAGCTACTGTCATGGCACTTGGTAAATGTACAGTAAGAATATGAGCGGAGACATGCGTGCTAAGCATCGTAGCTCAAATCCCGCTTCGTCACTGACTAACTCTATAGAACTGACAAACTGGGGCGCCCGGGAGGCTCAGTGGGTTAAAGCCGCTGCCTTCAGCTCAGGATATGATCTCAGGGTCCTGGAATCGAGCCCCGCATCGGGCTCTCTGCTCAGCAGGGGGCCTGCCCCCCCACTCTGCCTGCCCCTCTGCCTGCTTGTGATCGCTGTCTGTCAAATCAATAAATAAAATTAAAAAAACAACTGACAAACTGGCAAACCTTCTGAAAATAATGAGGAAACCTACAAGGAGGGTACATGTTAATTTCTATATTGAGAGTTGTACTCGTATAGTGGTTAAAAGCCCAGGCTTTGAGGGCAAGAAGCCCAAAGTAAAATCCTAGCTCTTCCACTTACTGGCTGTGACCTGTATGAGGGCTGCGTGACCCCAAGCTCCAGCTGTGGGACAAGACACCAACTTTATCTTTGTACAGTGAATCCAGATGTGAATGCGGTAACACATGCGCCGTCTGAGCAGAGTGCTGGAACACAGTAATCGATCTGCACACCTACGCTCTTAAGAAGAAGGACACTATCCCAATGAAGACAGTGTCCAGCGCTATACAATATACAGGACTGCAGCTGAACTGTGAACGAATTCAGGGGTTCCTCCAGACACTTCCAGGAAGTGACCATGCCTCCAGCTTAACCCTTTGTACCCCAGTCAGTAATGGTAACCATCTGACACAGCCATAAAGAAATTAAGAATTAATCATATCTTAATTAAAATTAAGAAGGTTGATAATCCAGGATGACAGAAGAGGTATTTGCGCCAATCAGTACTGCTGTAGGAGGACTGAGTTTTGCCAGAAAGTTCTATCCACGCGAAAACATGGAATGTGTTTTCCGCAGCCCCTGTAGGACAGATAGCACGCCAGCCTCGGAAAAAAACAAAGGTGAATTATATATGATCTCTTTACTCAAGAGCTGTAGAGGTTAATGAGGAGACAGGGGGGTAAGCTGCAAATTTCGAAGAGAATATGATGAAGCGTGATGATGAGGCCACTGGCAGGGGGTAGAGCGGAAGGGTGTGCAGCTCAGAGGAACGATGGGTGGGGGGCAGGCTAGGGAGTGCTGCCGACCCCCCCACTGACACAAAAGCTGTGTATTTTATTTTGTTACAACCACATTCACTGTTATTACAGAGCCCTCTTCAAAGCTCTTGGAGCTGTAATGGCCATGTTTCCTGGCCTCTCAATCCTTGGGGAAGGTTTGAAATCCGCAGCACTTTGTGGCTTTTTTCCACTTGCCTCAGAGAGATTTTTCCACCTCACAAAACCACCTTGACATTTAATTCTCTGTGACTGGAGATTTCAACTCAAAGCAATGCAGCCCAAGTAAAGAAGCATTTGTGTCAAAGACTTCCTGACTGCAGAAAGAGGGAGGGGACGCTCCTCTGGGTGCCAGCCAGCTCCCTCACTTAAAACAAACAAACAAACAAACAAACATATAAATAAATAAATAAATACCAAACCAAAACAAAAAGCAAAAATCCTAATCTTGTATGAGATTACTACACTCCCTACCAATTCAGCCCACCTTCAAATCGGGAAAATAGAGAAGGGGGGGGTTGCTATAAAAAAAATTGGGACACATTCAGATATTTTACTACCTGACATTGCTTTGTTTTAAATAAAAACCGAGAACGCCTGCCACCAACAAAATGGCAGACTAAATGTTTGCCAAGCCGTCTGCTACAATGCAGCTGGATCCCAGTTACACACAAAACAAAGGAATGTTTTAAGCCATCAGTGGGCTTGCAAGAAAGTAAAGGAAATCTCCAAGGGAAAGAAAAGTGCTGGGGGGGGGTGCCTTAGGGGAAAATGCACGGGCACAGAACAGTGCTGGGATCAAACCACAAAGCCTAAGACAACAAAAGTTAGAGATGTTGAACCAGGACTTTTCCCTGGACCCTCAATGGGGACTGAAATGGTGTCAGAACCATAGCGTCTGCTTGGCTCGCCCAAGAAAACACAAATCCTTTCTCAAGAAGAGTCTTCCGTTGAAGCTCTCAGAGGTTTTGCTAAATTCAACCCCATGGTGGCTCACAATTTTTAAAAACCATGAAACACATGAGCATTCTCCATGAGAAAGAAACAGCAACAAATTTAAATCCTGAAGAACTTAACTGTCTACAAGGAAAATGCAAAAGAAACTAGAAAAATTATTATACTTGCTAAGATAGTTCAGCAAGGTGACTGGATATAGGGCTACTATACAAAACTCTTTATAGTTCTAGACACCAGCAGCCGAAAATGAGGCACTCAGAGATAAAATGAACAAGAGACGTGTAAGACATTTATGGAGAAAACTTCATTCAAAGACATTTTAAAGGCTATAAAGAACTGGAGATCTATACTATGTTTGTGGATAGAAAAATATTGTAAACACGTCAATTCTCACCCAAAATCCCAGAGCATATTAAAGAAATTTGGCAAACTGATCCTAAAATTTATATGGAGGAAAATAATCAAGATACTTTATGAAAAGAAGAAACAGTGGGGGGAACTGTCCTATCAAGATATTAGAACTTATTTTAAAGAGCTTTAGTAATTAAGATATTGTGATAATGGTGGACATATATTTATAAACTGAACAAAACTGAGAGCCCAGAAATGGACCCATGCTCATATATAAACTTGATAGAGATGTCTCGCATATCAGCAGAAAATAAATGAACTATTAACTAGATGGTCTCAAGGCAACTGGTTATCTATATTAAAAGAAACTGAAATTGGACCTTGTGTTTCACATCTTTCATAAAAATCATTACTGAATTGATAAACTATTTTAAAAACTTAAAAAAACTAAAGATTATATAGGAGAATTGCCTCAGAACCATGAGGTATGGAAGGATCTCATATGTAAAACACAATCCGTCTAGCCATGAAAGATAAATAAATTGAGCTGCGTTAAAATTTAAAACTTCTCGGGATACCCGGGCGGTTCAGTCAGTTAAGCTTCTGACTCTTGATTTTGGCTCAGGTCATGATCTCAGACGGAACCCTGTGCGGGGTTCTGTGCCAAGTTCAGAGCCTGCTTAAGATTCTCTTTCTCCCTCTCCCTCTGCCCCTCCCCACCACTTGTAAGCTCATGTACAAACTCTTTCTCTCTCTAAAAAACTAAAGTTAAATTAAAATCAAACCAAAAAAAAAATTAAAAACTTTTACTTTTCAAAAGACATCATAATGAAACCAGTGAGAGAAACTTGAACCTGGGAGAAAATATTTTGACCTCATTTAGCTAATGTAAGGATGAATACTCAGAATATGTTTTGTAACTTCCATAAATCAATGAGACAAAGAAAAAAAAAACCACAATATAAATGGGGAGAAACATGACAGGTATTTCATGGTAAAGGTAACACACATGCAAATAACAGAGGAAAAGAAGTTCATTGCTATTAGTGGTAGGGAAATGCCAGTTAGGTCTATGATGAAAGACATGGCTTTATACTCTTTATATCGATAATGAAGGAGGAAGGCAGTACCAAATGTTGGTGAGGATGTCAAGCAACTCTAAAACACTCAAGAAAGCGAGGATACTCGGACAGCCACTCTGGAAGACAATTTGTCGCTTTCCTGTTAAACTCCACACCTGTATACTTTCCAACTCAGGCATTCTACTCCTAAATACAGATCATGGAGATCTCCTTGTACATGTGCTCCAGGAGACAGATACAAGAATGGAAGGAGCAACATTATTTTTAAGAGCATAAAAATTAAAATAAAATAAAATAATAAAATAAAATAATGGAAAGTTGAAAAGGGAGAAATCCAGTCTCCATCAAGGAAGAGTGGATAAATGGCACAGTCCCAAGGGTTGAATAATACAAATGGGCAACAACATGGCCAAAATTTGAAGCATAAGATTGGGTAAGAAAAAAGCGAAGTTCTGAAAGCCACCTAAAGTATAAAATCATTTTTGTAAAGGTCAAAACAAGATAGGGAATTTTTTGGCCTGTGGGACATACAGCGATAAGACTGTTTTTAAGAGGCAGGGGAATGATGAACCCCTCAGGAGGAGAATGGGTCCACTCCCGGGAGGGAGCACATATGAGATCAGGAAAGAGCACAGAGTTAATTTTTGCATTATGGGCTTAAACAGGTTCAGGAGTGTGGGTTTCACTGTAATGCTAATACCTTACATTTACCTATATTATGTCAGTTCTTTTGTATCTATCCAATATCAAATCCTGAGAAAGCTAAAACATTTATTCCATGCTGTGTAACAGGCTTCTGCACAGGAAAATGTCACAAGTATCTCTGTGAAGGGATGTGTGTGAAGATGGCACATTCATATCTTAAAAGACAGATTTTAAGAAAAAAAAAAAGTAAAATCTTTGTCCTTGTGATTTCATGTAAATACACAATTTTTCCTTTCTTGAGAGAGCAACTGTACTAGCATTTTCCATTCAGAGTTCATATGGCACTTCAGTTTACAAAATGCCTCCGCGCACAGGGTCTTATTCCATCTGAGAATGAGCCAAGTTTCTCATGCAGGATGTGGCTGCGAATGAGGCTGGTCGGGAGGGAAGGGTCAGATCATGCGTATTCCTGTTTCTCTGAACCTGGATGTTCCCACCTCCCATCCTTGGGCCTTCATCATCCTCCTCTTTACCCTGGGCTCTACCTACTGGATTTCGGTATCCCCAGATCAATCCCCAAATGTTTGCGATATTTTCACAAGTTCTCTGGAGCTGTACGTTGGTACATAGTAATTGTTCTCAGTTAACAATGTTTATATCTTGGGGCCCTTGGGTGGCTCAGCTAGTTAAGTGTCTACCTTCAGCTCAGGTCATGATCTCAGGGTCCTGGGATCGAGTCCTGGATCAGGCTCCCTGCTCAGCGGGGAGCCTGCTTCTCCCTCAGCCTCTCTCTCTCTGTCTCTCTCATGAATAAATAAATAAAACCTTTTTTAAAAAATGCTTACATCTTAACCTTACAATCAACATTTCTCAATATTTGCAAATAATCTCATTTTCTGCAAATACAAACACAGGGTGATGTATGGTCACTAAAACAACTTTCAAAACTCAAGAAATTGAACACTGAGAACATGAACTAAACCTGAAATCTATACCTTGAATTTTTCTAATGAATATTATGTAACATCAGTTGTTTTCAATAAATAAAGAGAGGAGAATCTCAAGTATTTGAAGGTGTTCCAAAAATAGTAGTGGCCTAACAGATATAATTATATCTGTCTAAATATTATTTTGCGTGTTCAGCCCTATCATTTTCGGGAGTTATCTTTCCACCAATATCCTTCTACATGATTACCTTTGGAGCGATGTTTTAGGCAGCAGGACTCTGTGTGTTGGCCACAGCTGAATGGCCTAATGGTGGGTACTAGGCCAATCAGTTGATTTGCCTACACTTGACACTTGACCCAAGTGGGGCCGATACATTCTTCCCTGGGATTCTGGATTTGAAACCAAGACGTAGCTGCAATTTTAAGTTGTAAATCTTGGGTACTGAAGGCAGTCTCATTCCCTATCGGGGAGCTAGAGAAGCAGAGGCCAGTCTACAGAGAGAGAATAGTGACCCAGAAGCACGGAGAAGCTCGAAACCAAGAACCCCCAGAGAGAGAGTCCCACGGTGCTTGGACCCCCGGTTCCAGTCGGAGTTTACAACCTCACTCCTGCTCTCAAGCTTCTTGAGACACACCGCATGTCTCAAGGTAGGACTTGGTAATTGTCTACACCAAGGAAGTCCTATTCAAAAACAAACTGAGGGTTCCATGATCCTCAAATGTGTAGTGTGCTGAGTCTGAGGGAGGCAGAGGGGATAAGCCCAGGCTGGGAAGCTGACAACAGTTCTGCAGAAGGAAAGCAGGGAAACTGAGGCCAGCTGGGGTTTTGTGACTCAGCCCACAGGTCCAGTGAGGGTGGGACAACATAGCCACAATTAGGACACTGGACAGGGTTGACTACATCTTTTGACTTCAATAAAGTATGTGTCATAAGGGGAGACAACCTCCAGTCCAGTCTGAAACAGGCAAGGAACAGAAAGACAAGAGCAGGTGTTCTCAGAAAGCCCTGCCGGCCCCTCCAAGCCACCGAAGCCTGCTGCGGGCAGATAATCAAGTGCCCGGCCCCCAGCAGCCGAAGTCCCCGCCACAGCTCGAGGGAAGCAGGTGGACAGGAAACAGAGAACGTCACCCTTACTGTAGGGATATTTGAGAAAAGCCGAAAGAAACAGGGCAGCCTGGTCTCCCGAATCCTACACTTTTCATTGTGCTTTCCAGCAAAACTGAGTGCAGAGAAACGGCCGATCAGCATTATTATTAGACTGTAATGTCTGCCATTTGTGAAGATTAAATGAGCTCACACAAACACACACACACACACACACATATATAAAATATATAAATATAATCTCACCTTCTTTCACGTGTCCTGATAAAAATAATAGGACCACGGGGCACCTGGGTGGCTCAGTTGGTTAAGCGCCCAACTCTTGATTTCAGCTCAGGTCATGATCTCAAGGTTGTGAGATCAAGTCTCACATCGGCGCTAGGCTGGGCATGGAGCCTGCTTAAAATTCTCTCCCTCTCCCTCTGCCCTCCCCATATTCTCTCTCCCCCTACAAAAAAATAAATAATAATAGGACCAGACGAAGAATATGTAAGCACTGAAGTGGAACAGAGGTGTGTGGGTGTCATACTGTACGTAGTAGAGTATGAGCTTTCCCAGGAAAGCTGGGATTTGGGTTTCTCCTCAGGGTAGGCCATGTCTCCATCCTGCGGGTGTCTGTATTCTGGGCACTGCAAACATGCACACACACATGCACACACACACACATGCACACACATAAACACATACCCTGCTAGCAGGCCAAGAGTTACCATATGAAACAAGGATCAGCACTCATTCCAGAATGTCTGCTTCTAAGTGCCCTGCTTTGGGCTTTATGGACTCTTGTTTTGAATTCCAAAGACTCTAAGAGCTCCTGAATTTCCTATGGCTGATGTAGCAAACTACCACAAATGTGGTGGCCTAACACAACACCCATTTACCATCTCACAGTTCTGTAGGATAGAAATCTCACTGGGCTAGGGTCAAGGAGTCAGCAGGGCTGGATCCCTTCTGAAGGCTCTTGGAGAGAATTTATTTCTTTGCCTTGTCCAGCTTCCAGAGGCGACCCACTTGGTCCAGGATCCTCTCTCCATCTCAAAGTCCTTCACTTAATCCCAACTACAAAGTCCCCTTTGCCATCTAAGGTAGCATATTCTCACGTTCCAGGGATTAGAATGTGGACATCTTGGGGGAGGAACATCTGACTACCACAAGAACCCCACTCTGATTCTAGCTCCATCCTTAGACTCCTTCCAGACCCTTCCCTAGGTTTGTGGGTCCTAACATGTCCTACCACTTTGGTTCCCGCAGGATAAAACAATAGTTACCTAATTCTAGGCAGTGAATGGGAAGCTTAGGGCTTGGCCAGAAAATGGCAGCCACAGAAATCAAAGTCACTGCCCACCCCAACACACCAGTCTCTCTCCCAGAGTGGGCCATAGAGTTCAAACACACACTAAGGAAATTCCTTCCAATCTGGCAAATCAATGTTTGATGTCAGTCCCCTCGCCACAGTTTAAGTTTCTTAAAACATTTGGCCTCTCCAACACAATGTCAGAAACACTTCCAGAAAGAGGTTCACTCTGTTTTGTAACCATCATGAGCCCAACAGGCAAGAACAAGTGGGTCATTGTGCTGGCCACGGGAGACTTCTGAAAACTCTTCCAAATCGAGCCCAATGTTCAATATGTTCTTTTGAACACTCCAGCAACCGTAGAAGTGTGTTTCCTCGGCACTGGGGAGTGCCACTGGCCCTGGACACTATCATACCTGACTGGAGAAAGACCCCATATCCCTGTGCATCACAATGTTTCTCAACTAGGGGGTGATTTTGGCCCCCAGGGGACATGTGGCAACCTTTAGAGACATTTCTGACTGTTATGACTGGGGGGTTAGGGTGCCAAGCAGGGTGCTACCAAGGGGCCCTCTAGTGGGCAGAGGCCAGGAATGTCACAGACTGTCCTAAAATGCACAGGACAGACTCCCTAGCTAAGTGAGCTCCAGCCCAAGGTGCCATCAGTACCGAAGTTTAGAAACCCCAACCTGACAATTTAAAATCAACATGGTAACTCTCCACTTTCTTTGTTCAAACCCATTTTAAGGAAGAGGTAAGTGTCATTGGCGATTAATTAGTGAGGAAACTGAGGCACAGAGTTTTCAGGGGTTTATGACAGTTTACCTGTCGGGATGGGTATCACGGGATACAAGCTTCCTCCACCTGCTCCTTTTGATTTGCATAAATAACGGGAAGGACTTGGAAACAAACACATGACCCATGGAGAAGGTGGGGACTGTAGCGACCTCACAGAACACCGCTCAGCCGCCTGACAGCCTCGTGGGATAACTAGCTGTTCAGGGAACAGAAAGTGGCTTTCTCCCAAATGTTATGGACAGCCCCTGGACAGGGTGAACACTGTTTTTCTGCTTACTGAAACTCATCTTTATAAATTGTGCCAACCTCAGCTCAAACCTTGTCCCTCCCAGCATGGATGCCACCTTTGCTCCCTCATGCACCCAAATATGGGTCAGCAGCAGGTAGAGGGAGGGTGTGCCAGGCGCCGGGGCAGAGGGAATCCCAATGCAGACCTGTCTCCTGGCTTCAGGGAGCTTTGTCTGGTGGGGAAGACAGAGATCGCATAACTAATTATACAGTAAATTACTGAACTGCCACCGTGACATTATTCAGAGGGGAAACAGGGAGAGCTTATACATGGTGGGCGTGGGGGGTGGTGCCAGGCTGACTTAGTCTGGGGCTGCGCCAGGAAGTTTCTGGGAGGCGGTGTGTGAGCTGAAACACGGAGGATGAAAAGGAGGTAACAAGGTGAAGATTGGTTAGCATTTTAAGGCAGAAAGAAAAAATTAATGCAAGAGATTCAACATGGAAATAGTAGTAATTTCAAAAAAATTGGCAGGAGGAATGGAGAGAAGGAGGAGAAAAAGAGGAGTAGGTAGAGGAGGAGGAAGAGGAAGAAGAAAAATTAGAATTTCCCAAGCCGAAAAATATAATTTTCCTTATTTCCTGGTCATGTCAAGTGGCAGTTATACGGCATACACTGGGTAGTTTTTAGCACGAGGAACATAGAAAAAAAATTCCTAAAATTTTATTGGAAAAATAATTTTAAAATTTACAAGTATGAATATCCTTAGATGCCTATATTATAACTCTGAAGGTAAAGAGGCAATGGAGAATGTTCCCAAGTTTTGAGGGGTAACAAGTAAGGGCTTTCTTTTCAAGATGATGAGAATGCTCTCAAAATGGTGATCGTGATGATACCACAACTCCATGAATATATTAAAGAGTGAACTGGGGGCGCCTGGGTGGCTCAGTGGGTTAAAGCCTCTGCCTTCAGCTCAGGTCATGATCCTGGGGTCCTGGGATCGAGCCCCGCACCAGGCTCTCTGCTCACCAGGAAGCCTGTTTCCCTTCCTCTCTCTGCCTGCCTCTCTGCCTACTTGTGATCTCTGTCAAATAAATAAAATCTTTTTAAAAAGGAAAAAGAATGAACTGTACATGTGAAATGGGTGAATTATATTTTATGGGAACTATTATCTCAATAAAGCTATTGAAAACTGTTAGGGAAAATTATTTCCAAACTACCCATCGAGGGCAAGGTCAACAAGAATGCTTATGCTGACGTTCAAGGAATCCAGAATTTTATCTCCTAAGCTCCATTCCCAGAAGACAGATGCCACCAAAATAATTGGAAAAACTGAGACATGGGATCTAAGAAACACAGAATACAACTCAAGAGACAGGTGAAGAGAATTCCAGCAGGAACACTGGCGGGCCAGAGCTCGGCCACGGGCCTGCAGACCAGATGCCAGCAGAGGCCCCGTGACTCCAGGAGGGGGATCTCCGGGGAGAAAAGAAAAGACCTGATTGCTGATAGATGTATTCAGGGAAGATTTTCAGGTCTCTCAGGAAGCAATGTAATGGGCTGGCAATAGGCACTGAAAACCAAGGAACCATTAAGAAGAAGTGATTATTACCTCCAGGAAAAGCAAAAAAGCTACAGAGGAAAGTTAGTATAGTTATACTGTTATCATATAACCCAGCTATAACTAACAGTTCAACAGCGACCGTGAGGCCAACATTAAATACTGAATTAGCTAAAGCTGATAATGGAACTCCTCTGGAAGGATGGGAGGAGACACAGAAACGGAGAGAGGAAATGTGTGTGTGTGTGTGTGTTTGTGTGTACATGCATGCTGGAGGTAGGTCAATAGAAGACATTCTTGGGGCGCCTGGGTGGCTCAGTTGGTGAAGTACCTGACTCTTGATTTCGGCTCAGGTCACGCTCTCAGGGTCGTGAGGTTGAGCCCCGAGTCTGGCTCTGAGCTCAGCCAGGATGCTGCTTGAGATTGTTTCCCCCACCACCCCACCCCCCGCTCCTCCTCCTGCTCACTCTCTTGCTCTCTAAAATAAACATATAAAATCTTTTTAAAAATTAAAAAATAAGATAAAACAATCATGCAAGAGTACTAAAAGCATTTGTTCAGAAATACAGGATTTTTTTTTAAAGATTTTATTTATTTATTTGACAGAGAGAGAGGGATCACAAGTAGGCAGAGGGGGAGGGGGAAGCAGGCCCCCTGCTGAGCAGAGAGCCAGAAGTGGGGCTCATCCCAGGACCCTGAGATCATGACCTGAGCCGAAGGCAGAGGCTTAACCATCTGAGACACCCAGGTGCCCCAGAAATACAGGTATTAAGATAAACAAAACAGAATATAATAATAGAATATATAATAGAAAATAAAAAAAGAGAAGGATTTATAGTAGTAGTTGCCTTGGACAAGAATCAAGACCGAGGGTATGGAACAGAGGCTACCATTTTTTTTTTTTTTCAAGTAGGTGCCATACTCAGCATGGAGCCCAACTCGGGGCTTAGAACTCATGATCCTGAGATCAAGACCTGAGCTGAGATCATGAATTGGACACTTAACCAACTAAGCCACGGAGATGCCCGTGGAGACTACTATTTTTAGTTGTAAGTAGGGCTATTAGACTTTTAAAACTACACCCATGACTTTTTAATTAAAAAATCAATGCCCATATCTCTTTCTTGGGTCTGCTGTGCTCTGGCACTTTCTCAATTTCCCTACCCAGGTCAGGATCATTTTCATCAACGCATGCAAGAACGGAGGCCAATTCACATCCCAGCTATAAATCCAAAGCAGGATTAAAAAACAAGGATTCCTTTTTATTTTTCTTTTAAGAGTTCACATTTTACTATGTGACTCCAGAGAGAAAGTCAGCGGAATTTTATATGAGTAAAACTGGAAAGCATTTTGCTTTTCACTTCCTATTGCCCGCCTTGTGTTCTAAATGTATTGCCAACTAACTGGTCTGTTGGCCGCACTGATGTTATTTTTTTAAATAGACTTTAAAGAAACATGGGAGATCAGAAAGTTATTTAAAAAGAAGAAAAATAGTGGCTTTCTGAAACTAAGCTATTAACTTTTAAAAATGCTTAGAAGCTTTGCGCAGTGGCATTATCGTAGCCAATGAGGTTTATCCGAGGCGTGATTATTGCTAATTAAAAATGCTTAGAAAAAAACACGGGCTTGACCACAGCCTCCACCTGGACGGAAGCTAGAACCGCGTGGAAGTCTCTCCCCCATCAAAGTCTCTCTTTCTAACAAAAAACTAGGAAACTTTCTACCAGGCATGAAAGATGGTGTCAAGGGAGAAAAATCCACACCACCCAGAAGAGGTAGACATTCCCAGGCCCAGCTGGAGTGTCTCTTGTGGCGGATGGTGACCTGGGAGCCACTGTGCCTTGTACTAACCACCTGCAGTTCTCTGTAGGAGTGAACTGGTGAATTCTGACTTCCAGGGGCCATGGTAAGGCACAAAGTGAGCACATACAACGTCCTTACTACTGAAGTAGCTCACCATATGGTCGTTATTTTCATCGCGACTGTTCTGTAATGAGACAGGACAGCTCTGGGCACTGACTGACACCCAGGTACGGCCCAGACTGCCATTTTGCCAGCACGGATGGAGGAGGCCAAGCCCAGGCAGGAGGACACGGACCCCGGCGAGTCGTGTCATTTTCTGTTTGAAAGTCTCCTTTCTCCCAGAGCAGAATCACCAAACATGGTTTGGAAATTTCTGCTAAGATGGCTGGACACCTACCAGAAATTCCAGAAAGACCAGAAGCTTCTGGGTTGAGGACTATAAGGGGAAAGCACTCATTTTCTGGACCTCAGCTATGGCTTGAGACCAAGGTTCAGAATGGACTTAATAAGACAGAATCCATGGGCTAGTTTCAGAGAGGCTCTCACATGACGTGTCAGACACAGATGCTCAGTGTGAGTGTGAGTGTGTGTGTGTGCTCGTCAGTGAAGAGGGGAGCAACGCCAGAAGAAGGCAGAACTTACTGTGGTCCATAGACGATGGATTCCCAGTGTGTTAATGTCTGTACCACTGAGTCACAGGAGCCAAATGCAAAAGCCGCCCTAACTCAGCTGCTAAGAGGCCACCGACGATCCCAACACAACACCCATCCTCCTTCTTCTGCTCTGCTCAGTTTGGCCATGAGCTCTAGCTTGGAAGGATTCGTCACACAGATAGTCAATAACTATCTTTACGCAAAAGAAACAAGCAAAAGGTAATAAGCCAGAGTTTTCCTCTCTGTTTCCACAACATCTGGCTGGCCGGGGTCACTGCTGCCAACCTCCATCCCACCTTCTGATGATGATGTCCAGTCTACCCCTGTCTCCCAGGCACCACACAGCAGCCTCGGTTTTTCCAAGCTAACTTCAGCCTCCGTTCAGAGCAGTGCCCTTCACGCACTTGAACACAGGATGGGACGTGCTGATGCCGGTGTTTGTATCAAGACCGTTGTCAGTTTACGTTGTGTTCTGGTTCCATGCTGCTTGGGTTTCGTGAAGTTTGCCCATACAAGCTCCAATATTTCTAGTGCACTGTCTCTGCCGCAGAAAAGGCTCTCTGGAGGAGGGGGGCTCCACAGTTTTCCTTACAGCCCTCAAGCGTATCTCGTGTAGACATCTCCTGGGATGCCCTCTTTCTAGTGCAGCTTCACCTGGTTCCAGGAACCAGGATCATCGGGTATAATCAGGAACACCTACTGGCTGGGAACTATGTGCCAGCCACAGTCCTAACTCTGTGACTCGTTTTATTCCATTTAATCAACACTGTGGGGTCAGTACTGTCATTGTTCCCATTTTGCAGAAGGAAACAAAAGCAATGAAGTCCAGTCACTCACTCAGGATCACACCCAGGATGAACAGTTCACTGCTGTCCCACGCACAGAAGGCGGCACCTGGTGGGATGATTGCCTCCTCAGGGAGATGGTGCTACTGGTCATAGAAAGTTCAAGAAGCTTTCCTAGTTCACTCCGAGGTGGAATGAGACCCCAAACCCAGGTATCCTGGTGTTTTTTAATCTGCCCCAAATAGCTAAAGAAGGAGAAGAGCAATGAAAACATATTAAAAGCAATAAATTAGGTAGTGGGGTTTTAGGAACATTTACCATGCAGAGGTAAACAGTAAGCAAGGTAACAAGTCAGCTGAAATCGGAAGGAGCAGAGGGAGAGGGGAGGATACAAAGGAGAATTACACAGTTTAATCATTCGTTCATAATAGGGTTTCATCAGTAGAGTCCGATGAAATACTGCATTAGGGGAATTACAGAAATTTGCAGTTAGGAAAAGAACCACAAGAACAACATTACAGACCTTCCAAATCATCAGAGGAAGCACAGCTCTATGGATATGCACAAGAAACACACAGAGTGAGTCAGTAACGATGAAACAGAAGTAGGGGCGCATGGGTATCAGCAAACGCAAACACAGAGAAAGCCAAGATGGCAATTGTAAAGGCTGCATGCTGAATTCGGGAAGCAGAGAAGCATTAAGGCCAAGAATGGCACTACATGATTCCAAAGGATAGAGCTCACAATAAGGCTTTAAGCAATTATGAATCTCTATGCACTAAAACGGCACCAACATTAATGGCACAAATTACAGGAGACACAGGACAAAGAAAGGCAGTCTCCTTTAGCCATGATGGATCAGCACGAAGGAGATTAAACCCCATAATTAATAAGGTAAATCTAATGGCATACATGTGTTCTGTTGTCCAAAAGCAAACATAGTCTTTCTATTTTAGATCTCAGAAGAAACTTCCCAAATACCACGAAATTAGAAAGTAGAGACAATGTTCTCTGATACAGTGAGCCCTGTATGAAATTAAAACTCCAAAACACTCTTGCCCCAGAAAATGTAAATCAGTCTCCTAAACTATGTTCGATCCAAGAGAAAACCCAAACTGAAACTTAAGGGCATCTAAAAAACAGCACTAATAAAACATCACACATCGGCACCACCAGGACAGAGGGAAGCAGCACTTAGCAGAGGCTTCTCGGTCTTACAAACAGACATCACTAAATAAGAGGGAGAAAAATACAGGAATGAGTGAAGAGTCCAACTCAGAAAGTTAGTGGAATAATTAATCTAAACAAAGCAAAAGGAAAGAATCGATCTAAAGAAATTAATGAATTCAAAAACAGAAAAATAGCAGAACTAATAAATAATTCCAAGGAATGCTGTTCTTAAAAGACGAAGGGAAAGGGGTGCCTGGGTGGTTCAGTCGGCTGAGCCTCCAACTTATGGCTTCTGCTCAGGTCGTGACCTATGGTCATGAGATTGAGCCTCTCATGGGACTCCATGCTACAAGGGGAGTCTGCTTGAAGATTCTCTCCCTCTGCCCCTCCTCCCACTCATGTGTGCTCTTTTTCTAAAATAAATGTCCTTTTATAAAAGGGGGGCGCCTGGGTGGCTCAGTCGGTTAAGCTGTTAAGTGTCTGCCTTCAACTCAGGTCATGATCTTGGGGTTCTGGGATCAAGCTCCACACGGGCTCCCTGCTCAGTAGGGAGCCTGCTTCTCCCTCTCCCTCTGCTGCTCCCCCTGCATGTGTGCTTTCTCTCTCTCTCTCGTGCATGCGGTCAAATAAATAAATAAAATCTTTTAAAAAATTAATTAAAAATAAATAAATATAAGAGGGGAAAATGGTAAGATAGACAATGCATTAGATATTCTAGGGAGGTGAAACAAGGAAATGTACAAATACTTCAAAATCATGAGAAAATAATCATTGACCAGAAGAAATGAACCCTTAATTGCTGAATCAAATATGAATATATTTCAAAACACAAATTGTGCAAGACAATAGAATTTATCAAAACCGACTAAAGCGGGGCGCCTGGGTGGCTCAGTGGGTTAAGCCTCTGCCTTCGGCTCAGGTCATGATCTCAGGGTCCTGGGATCGAGCCCTGCATCGGGCTCTCTGCTCAGCGGGGAGCCTGCTTCCTCCCCTCTCTCTCTGCCTGCCTCTCTGCCTACTTATGATCTTTCTCTCTGTCTAATAAATAAATAAAATCTTTAAAAAAAAAATGTATTCTTTAAAAAAAAAAAAAAAAAACGACTAAAGAGACAGAAAATCTAAACCTGAGCCCCAGAGCCAAAGCAGTTAAAGAGCTCCCCTGCCCCACCCCCACCCCGCTGAAAGCTCGGGGCTCGACGTACTCAAAGCACAGAAAAGCAAGATCTTCCGTCCCTCACTTGGAGGATCCCGTACTGAAAATCAACAGATTGCTCAAAGAAAGGAAACTATAACTTAATGTCACATACGAATATTGATGCAAAACTCCTAAATAAAATATTAGCAAATAATACCATGCTCATGTGCTCAAAAGAGAGGAAATTCTTCGGTGTAAATCTGACAAGACATGTACTGGATTTGTATACTCAAAACCCTAAAACACTGGCGGGGGAGCCCAAAGAAGTCTAAATAAATGAGAAACCATTCCCTCTTTGTGGACTAGCAGAGGCAGGATGGTGAAGCTGTCAATTCTCCCTCAGTTGATAGACAGGTTTAATGCAATTCCTGTTAAATCCAAAGATTTTTTATAGATATAAACGATATTATTCTAAAATTAATATAGGAAGGCAAAGGAACTAGAATCGCTAAAACAATTCTGAAAAGGAATGAAGTGAGAGAAATCCATCTACCGTGTTCTAAGACATTACACAGCTACACTAATAAAGACAAGGCGGTACAGAGGGAGGGACAGACACACAGATATGAGGAACAGACACACAGATCTGTGGAACAGAGCAGGGAACCCAGAAATAAACCCACACAAGTAGGGCCAACTTTTTCTTTTTTTAAAGATTTTATGTTTATCTCTATGCCCAACCGCGTAGATCAAGAATCCCACAACCAGGAGATCAAGAATTGCATGTTTTACTGCCTGAGCCTGCTTGGGTACCCCTTGGCCAACTGACAAGATGCAAAATTAATTTTATGGTGGAGAGATAGTCTGTCCAACTTTGGTGAGGAAGTAAATATATTGTATATCTATACACAATTATATAGCATTAGGTTTAATGAGATACATCATTAAATCCCATTATATAGAAATCAACTCAAAATGGATCATACATTTAAATGTAAAACATAAACCTATAAAACCTTAGAAGATAATACACCAGAAAGTCTTTGGGATCTAGAGCTTAGTAAGGAGTTCTTAGACCTGACCCCGAAAACACAACCCATAAAGGAAGAAAAAAATCAACAAAGCAGACTTGATTTAAATTAAAACCTTTTTCTCTGAGAGGTTAACATGTGAAGTCAGTGTGTTTTTTTTTTTCTTATTAAAAAATAAGCCACAGACTGGGAGAAAATATTTCTAAACCATAAATCTGACAAGAGACATATCTAGAATTTGTAAACCCCATGACAGACAGGAATTCAGAATATCAAACAGGAGGCCCTTCATTTAGAGTCTCAGTCCCCAGGGACTGCTGTAACCAAACACCACAGATTGGGTGGGTCATAAAAGCAACTCATTTCTCACAGTTCTGGAGGCTGGGAAGTCCAAGACGGTCACAGGGTGCCAGGCGGTCACAGACTATCCTCGCAACCTCCCATGGCAGAAGGCATGAGGGAGCTTGATGGGGCCTCTTTTTTTTTTTTTAATTTATTTATTTGGAGAGAGAGAGAGAGAGAGATCACAAGTAGGCAGGGAGGCAGGCAGAGAGAGAGGGGGAAGCAGGCTCCCCGCTGAGCAGAGAGCCCGATGCGGGACTCAATCCCAGGACCCTGAGATCATGACCCGGGCCGAAGGCAGAGGCTTAAGCCACTGAGCCACCCAGGCGCCCCTGGGGCCTCTTTTATAATCCCAATCATGGGGGGCTGCAATCTCATGACCTAATCGCTTCCCAAGGGCTCTATCCACAAACACTACCACATCAGGTATTAGGATTTAACATATAAACTTTGAGAGGACGTTAACCTTCAGGCCATAGCAGTTAGAGAAAATATGGGGAAAAAAATAATGTCGGGACATCCTAGTGGCCATTGGAGAATGACTTTGACCTATCACAGCTATGCGAACACACGTTCCAAAATACAGTGGTTCAAAGATTTCAATGTAGAAGTTGAAATCATAAAAGTGCTTGAAGAAAATGTGGAGGAAACTATTTACATCCTCAGAAGGGACAATGTCTTTCCAGCTACAACACAGTCCTTCAGAGACTGATTATATTAGCCATGTAAAAATTCAAAGTTTTTGTACAGCAAAAGGCAAAGTGACAAGAAAGGGAATAACTGGGGAAAACAAGAGTAGCTCAAATCACAAAGAAGTAATTTTGGGTGGACATGGTAAGATCCAAGGCGCCCAGTGGGGTTCTATTACAGTGGAATTTCATGCCACTTGGTCTTGTTCGTCAGATTCTTCTCTCCTTCCACCTCACAGGAGAGAATCTCCCCATATCCTCGCCAACAGCCACCATCCGGCAAATACCACCGGCTATGGCAAATGAACAAAGTCCGTCAACTAAAAGGACCACGAATAAGCCACAAGCCCAGCGTAAGCAGCACCGGTGTTGTCCACTTTCTCGTACATGCAGGGAAAGCACTATTCAATCCCTTTTCAGTCAGAGAAGGAAGGGCCCTACAATCTCTCCCAGCGTTTAGGCCAATTTTCTGTTGGAACCATGAGGAGGATGGCAGCTGCCTCTTCCTGTCCATCACCTCCTTGCTGTGGCCAAGCCATCCATACTGGCAAGACCACTGCTCTCCAGAAGTCTAAACTTGCCTTTTGTAGCATCTTGAAACAACATGGGGGGTGGGCTGCCTTTTGTCTACAATAGGCATGGTACCCCAGCACTCAAGAACACAAAATGCATCCTCCTTATTCTCTCCCTCCGTGCTGCCTCCTCTCTCTGCTGGAATCAGTCACGCAGTTAAATGGGTCTGCTATATTCTTGGTACGGACAAACGTTGGGCACTGAAAACTCAGCCCATTGATTTATTAGATTTTTCACTTTGGACCAGTTACCATGGCCTTTTGAAAATGCAGACCATAGGAGGGAATGTTATAAACTTAGAAATATTATCCAGTTTCCATTACCTCCAGTAAAAAATGCCTACCAGGGAAAGAGGGGAAAAAATACCACTTTCGGGGCCAAGTCCAATAAATTTGGGTAAAAGATGAGGCAGCTCCTAGTTAAGAAGCTACACTGCAGAGAACTTAAAGTAAAAAGAAGATACTTAAAGCCCTTTAAATCTGGAAGAATCACTCAAGAGACCAGGACAAAAGGAACCAAAGAAATGGCTCACAAGAATCCTAAAAAATAGAAGAGAATTGGCCCCGATTCCATTCAGCTAAAACGTGTGTCAAGCATGGAGCTACCTGGCAGGCCCTGGCTGCAGCTGGATGTCTCTGGCATGGCATGACCTTGCATCACAGAGCAACGCTGTGGGACAGCCAGGCCACAGGAGGACTTTTGAGAAACTTCTGCCTTTGTGGGTGCTATGAGTTTCTAATGGATGCCATAAAATCACTTTAGACTTTGTGGTTTAAATGGTGCACATGTATGATCTTACAGTTCTGGAGATGAGAGTTCCCGAAATCAAGGTGTCAGTAGTGCTATGCATCTTCTGGAAGCTTCTAGAGGCTTCCCACATTCCCTGCTCAGGGCCCCTTCCTCCAGCCCCAAAGCCAGCAATGGCTGCCATCCCATCAACTGTCCTTATGCGCTGCCCCCCTCCACTTTTAAGAACCCTGTGTCTACCCTGAGTCCACCCAGACAACCCAGGGTCATCTCACTATTTTTAGGTCAGCTGATTAATGATCTTAATTCCATGTGCAACCTGGAGGCCCTCTGCCATGAAACCTAGCCCGTTCACAGATTCTTGGGACTAGGACGTAAACACCTGGGCACTGACCACTGTTATTCAGAGCACAGAGCACTTCCCCTCTAAAAAAATTTTTTTGAAGCATTTTTTTGACCACATGAGTATAAAGATGACTATATGGATATTATCTATTAAAACCTTTCCTACCATAAAAGCTCATTTATTTTATTCAGGTTGTCAAAGAGGTTAAACATAGTCACGAGCCTAAAGGTCACAAGGCCCCTGGCACCCTGCCTGCTGGGTCCACTGGGTAAGTGGGCCCAGGGTGCAGCCAGAAATGCTCTTCGGCCCAGATTCTGCAACTTCGGCCCCAGATTCTGCAAGCAGAAGCCCACATGAGTCCACTTGCAGGGCTGAGGCCTCAAGGCAGAGGAGAAAATTGTGAGCAAAAGTGGGGGGCAAGGTGGGGGCAGAGAAAGCCCATGTACATTCACTCTGAGGCAGAGAAAGAGAACCAAGTTACTTGTGTTCTCCAAACCTCCGTTTCTTCCACACAGTGGGGACAAGAAAGGGCTCTTCCCGGCAGAGTTACCAAGAGCACCTTGTACGGTCAGGCACAGTGCTCAGCCCCCTGAAAGAGGGAAATCAATGTGATTTAATTTACAGAAATTTCTGCTGGCCAAATTCATGCCAGCAAAATACAGACGTGTCACAGCAACGTTTTCACAAAACGTCAGGCTCTACCTCTTCACTGCAATGGGACTGACCCAGTGCTAGTCTTTCCTGGGTGCCCTCTGGGGGCAAAGGGGCACTAGAGTTTCAAGCTGTGAATGGCTAGGGGAGGGGGCGTTGTGGGAGAGGGAGGGTGAGGCCACTTTGAAAATCTCAGCAGCCATGGTTCACACGGAGTCTCTGCTGTGTCCCAAATGGGTCACGGCTTCCATCTGTGTCAACGCATTGGGAGAGGGAGTCGTCACTTCTCCCTACACACCAGGAAACAGAGGCTGGGAAGGGCTGGGAGTCCACCCAGACCACCCACCTAATGTGGACTGGTGGCGGCTGCCCCCCCGGGTTAGGACTTGAAGACCACACAGAGGGAACAAGGGCCACCAGAAAGGGAAGAGGACATGGTCCGAGGGCCCGAAGAGGGCTGGCTGGGGAGAAGTAGGGGTTGGCACAGGGGCTGGTGCATGAGCAGGACCGTCCACCAAAGTCCCAAAGAAATACCAAGAGAGAGATGAGCGGCCACAGGGCGCTCACTGGGTGCCAAGGACTGTCCTAACTGCCTGTGCGCGAGCTCATTCAGTGCCCTCGGCCGTCCTCTATGGCAGGTACTCTTGTTGTCATTTTAGAGATAAAGAAACTGAGGCAGAGAAAGGCTCAGAAACACAGCCAGGGCCACGCCAACAAGGAAGTCTGAAATCCCCGACTCACCCTGGAATCTGTGCTCCTGGCTGTCCTCTCACACCAGCCGAGGACCTGGTCATCGGAGAGGGAAGGACAGTGAGGGCATGGGAGAGCTGCACCCCCAGAGGCTGTGACAAGTTCCCTCTCCATGGTCTGTGCCCTAAAGAGCCCCCCTATTCTGGGTGCATTCTGGGCAGGGGGCGGCTTTCCGGCCGCTGGATAGGAAAGAGTTGGGACATGATCTGAACAGTTTTGAATGATGCAGGCGGGGAGGGGGGCCGTCACTGAGACTTTCCCCCTGGAGGGCGATATCCAGCACTGGGGGGGGGGTTCAATGGCAAACAAGAGCTAGGTCCTTCCTGCTGCCTAGGAGTGAGATCAGTGCAAGTACCAACAAATATATAGGTCATCAAATAAAGCCAAGTGAGGATCCAGAGCAGCTAAGAGTGGGTTTCACAAGAATGGTCAGAAAAAAGCCTCTGAATGCAAGAGAGTGGAGCCTTCAGACAGAATGGCAAGTGCAAAGGCCCTGAGGCAGGAGTACACTTGTTTTACCTGTGGAACAAAGAGGAGGCTCCTGATAGGGGTGCAGTGAGCAAATGGAATGGGTCAGAGAGTGGGAGCCAATCCACAAAGGCTACGTGGGTCCAGGGGTGGAAACACGATGGGAGCTACGCAGGGGAGGGGCCTCGCTGTAGGCAGAGCTCCCCGCACCAGGAAATAGATGAGAGAAAAAATGGGGTGTACCCAGCAACCTTCTGGAGGGGTTCCCGGGGAGGCGCAGCCAGGGAACGAGAACCTTTGAATCACGCAGGGAGAAAGTTCCATCCCCAGGAAGGAGCTCTGGGTTGTTTCCACTTGATTTTGCTTTCTGAGAGCTTCTTTCTTAGTCACTGGCGCCCAGGAAACCAAGTAGGAGCCACGCAGGCATAAGTGAGAGTTTCATTTAATTTCAAACAAACAAGTCTCCCTGCACTGTGGAAACAACATGGAGAATGGATCGCATGCCTGGCCTTCTACTTGAACTTGCAGAGGTTTTCATGAAAACCCCTCCATTTCTTGCCAAACTCAGCAAGTCAAAGACTGTCAGTTTTCAAAGCAGTTAGAAAGGAGTTTGGAAGCTTCTGTCTTCCCAGCTGTCCCCCCCCCACCCCGCCCAAGGTGGTAAACATCTCCCGTTGCCAGTAAGTGAGGACACACAGCACTGCGTGTTCTGAAAACACACACACTCAGCAGGGGACGAGTGACGATGGGCCAGCCGGCCTCCCTGCACACTCTGCTCCAGGGACCGCTGGGCATCCCCTGAGCTCTTGGCACGAGCCCCGGCGCCCCTTCCCTCTGCCCCCGGGGGGCTGCCGCTATGCATTCTGGGATGTGCAGGGGGTGGGGGGGGTGTCAGTGATAGAGCCATGAAGGCACAAAACCAGATGAACTTAAGAGAAAGGGAGGGCCCGGGGGAACACTCCTCACTGGGGAACCGGAGCTCCAGTCGTCGGGCGGAACGTCAGGCCAAGCAGGTGCTAGGAAGGTCCCGTCCAGCCCCATCTCTGGAGGAACACCCTCTAGCAGTGGCTCTATTTGCCTCGCCTCTTCTTACCACAGTCTCCCTCCTTACCAGACCCCACTGTCTCTTCAGCCGCCCTCTCCTCACCCCTCTGGAGTTGGGGTCCAGCGTGTCCTGCAGATGCTCCCAACAGGGACAGCGCAGAAGGCCAACCCTGCAGCCTCAAGATTTCCAGACGTCTGCTCCTCTCTGCCTCTCTGCTCACATCCCCCATCCCGGAACCCCAGATCATCACCTCTACTGGCCCTGTGAAGTCTTCAGATGACCCCTGTCCTCCCCGCCAAGCTTGTGTCACTTCTAAAGCTGCATCATCTCCCCCAGTGGCTCCTTGAACTTGCCCTTCACTTCCAAGGAATCAGCCTCTGCCTCTGATTCCTCTCCCACCAGCCCTGGAGCTGAACCTCACACCCTTCCTTCCAAATGTGCTCTGTGCCCTACCGGGTTCCAAAATGCCCTTGTCCTGGGACCTCCTCCAGGGAAATGGCCGCCGACTCTACCGCCCCCTAGTGGAGAGAGTGCCAGCAGTGCCAAGGGGACCATCACAATTCCCTGAGCTCCGGACACCCGCTGAGCGCTCTGCAGCTCTCCCTGTCCTCTTGCTCTAAGGTGTCCACCCCCTGCACTGGCCACACGCACTGTCTGCAGAGGACCCCGCCTCCTGCTTCAGCAAGAATGTAAAATCAAGACCCTGGTGCGAAGGCTGTGAATCCCCCTCTGGGATTCTCCCCAACCTTCAGCATCTCAAGGGACAAGGAGACCCTCCTCCTTTCCAGGGTAAGCTGCTCCACCAGTGTCAGTCCCACTCCTCCCAGCCACCCCGGAGCCCCTCAGCGATCTGCCCTGTCGGCCACCAGCCCCTCCTGTGAACACAGCTGTCTCCAGGGCAGAAGGGGGAGACAAGCTTTTCCTTCACTGTCAGAACTGTGTACGGGGAGGCCCACTCTCAGAACCTTGGCTAGAACATTCCATGGACAAATAGAAAGCCAGGTCCTCCATCCTTGTGTCCTCGGTCACAAGCCTGGCTCACAGCCGGGGCCCCACTCATCTGGCTCTAATGAGCCTGACTGCTTTTTAAAAATGCAGCCAGCCAGCCAAAGCCTCCTTGTCCTCACCTCACAAACTCATCAGCCAAACTGCTACCTCACATTTACAGACTCTCAGGAGACTGAGGATCGTTTTGTTTATTAAACAATTAAAATTTAAAACATTTGGTTATTTTTTAATCGCCTGTCTCTTGCCCACATCATTACAGCATTACTTACCACCAGCAGAATAATTAACTTTTCAATCATCACACTGGTTATAACTGTAACACCCATATGTCTAATATACTTCCTGAAATTAAGGAAATTAAAGATTGGCTTTTATTAGTAAACTAACATTTCACTAAATTACAGTGCAGTGGAGAAGGATAATTTCTCCTGGTGAAAAATACGTATTATTCAGTATCATGAAAATAATTGGACTTTATTACTTTCAAATAGAAAAATTATTAAAACTAGAATTATAGTTTGTCGTCGACTGGATTATGAACTAGTCACAGGCCTGGGCTAAGCCTTGTGACCTGTCGTATGGTCCTTCATGCCTATATCCCAAATCTGGTAACAGGTCTATCCCCATCCATCACTGACAGGCACTTTGCAAATGTAAGCGCGTCTGTTAACATACTAGATGCTTCCACCAGACTGAAAGCTTCCTGCAGGCAGGCCCCTCCTTGCTCGCCTCGTATCCCTGGTGCTGAGAGGGCTCAGTGACAGGTGAATAAATCCATAAACACACAGAGAGAAGGTCAGAAACAAGTAAGATTATGGACGTTCACTTAAAAATACCAGCTATGAAAGTCCTAGAGATGGAAAGTAGTAATAACATCCTTAAATATACATGCATTGTAACTCCAAAGTGCTCCCGAATGCTAACAACCAGACAGAAACCTTTCTAAACAGCAATATCCATCTGGCCCTGACCTCAAAAGGCCGACAACCCCTTGCCTTCTGTTCCTAAAGCATTCCCAGCCAAAATGCAACCCTCTGACATGAGGGTAGGTTCTGCCTGTTTCACTAGAAAAATCAAGCTCTAATTCCTGCCCTGCCTTTGCTTGTCTTGGTTCGAATGCCACATTTTTCCATTTAACCAGCAGGATTCAGAAAGCAGCCACAGGACTTTGGAGGAGCTGGCCGGGTTGTAACCTGCATGGAGGGCCCGCAGGCTGTCCAGTGTGCTTGTCTCCAGAGCCACCTGGACGAAGGCACCCTCCAGAGCTGCTCTGCTGAGGGGGGAAGGGAGGGCCAGGCAGGCAAAGCTCCCCTCCACCCCCCAGAGTCACACAGCCTCACCTCCCTGTATCCTCCAAAGGTTACTGTGGCTAAATATAAAGCTTCCAAGGCATTGTTTTAAATAAACCCAAAGAGAGGCAGAAGGAAGAAACTAACATTTACTGAGCACTTACTATATGCTGGGTAATTTTAAAACATTATAACATTTGACTTCTACCACATCTTGACCCCGTAGAGAACAGTTCTCTTATTTCAGCAAACTGAGGTTCCAAGAAGGGAAGTCTCATAACCAGCAAGAGTCAAGAGCCATGATGTGACTCCAAAGGTACTCTGTGGTCCGTGCCGTTCATCACCAGAAACCGTCACTCCTCAATCTTCCACGGCCCCTCTCCTCCCCGACTCCCGGTGCAAGCTTGCGCTCAGTCACTGACACTCACAGATTAATGAGCTCATTACCATTCTGTGTGAACGAACCTTTGTCCATTTGTTACTTCCTAACAATATTCGTTCATTAAAAAATCATTACTTGAGCTTCTTAATAGATGCGTGGTACAGGGCATGGCAACCAGGCATTACCTCTATCATAGAGGTACTCCCAGACCAGCAGGGAGAAAATACAGAAGCCAGTAAAAAGGAATATTAAAAATGGTACCATAGACGTCTGTCCTGGGAACAGCATGGGGACCAAGGTCATGGGGAGAGGGAAAGAGAGACACCTGCTGCCTTCTTCACTGTCAGTATTTAATGGTTCCTGCGGCTGACATGTTTTCTGGTCATTGGGACAGATCCCAATGCTTCTAGCATTATTCATGCCTCTGGGGAAAAAAAAGGTTCAGATACCAAAATCCTTGTCCTATTCCTTCTTCAGTTCTTGGGAGACAGTCCTATTCCAGGAGGTAAGACAAACTGAAACTCATCAAATTTCTTTCCATTGTCCTCCAAGGATAATTTGACTTGAAATACATTTAGGAAAAAAAACAATCAATCTGACTCTTAAAAGCAATTCTGTCCCTTGCCTTCTAAGATGTTCCCATCCTAGGCTAAGTCAAAGAAAGATACTGTTTTACTGCAATTTCTTGTTCACCTAAAATGCTCTTGTGTTCTAGATGAAATGGAATATGAGTATTATTCCTACCCTGCCAGGTCTTTCTAATCCAATAATAACTCGACTACTGGCTATCTAATGACTGTGGTTAGACGGATTAATATCCAAGCATTAAGGTAAAATCCCTCCATTCCTCCCTATGGATAATCTCAGATCAGGCTTTCTGTCCAAGTTTCCCTTCCCCTTGAGAAAGTCAACATTTTCTTCCCCCAAATTCTTGCCTTTCAGAACCTAAACAGTGAAAACCCTTGTCACGGGAATAAGCTGATTAGAGCCCAATGCACACAGCGGAGCAAAAATCATCATGACGAGGAATACACGGGCTGCTAAAAAGCAAAGTGACAAAAAAAAGCGCTACACACAACAGCATAAATGCATAGCCAAATGTTGTCAAAACGCACAAATCATCCCAGCTCCGGAAATGTATTTGAAGGACATAATTCAAAGGAAGAAAAAAGTGTGAAAATGCTTCCTTACAAAATGACACGAGATTCAAGAAAACAGAGAAGGTGGCAGAGCTACGGCTGGGTCAATCGCAGGCTATGAAAAACGATCGTTAGGAAGCCTCAGCAACCGCATGGAAAATGCTTTGATATGTTCTTAAGGTAAAATAACATGATTGCCTATGTAATAGGATTACAAATAAGTCCCCCCAAAAAACTACGTTTGCCTAAGGACAGTGGAATCCTGGGTAATGTTTTTAAATGTTGCTAGATGTTATAATATTGTCTTTATGATAAAAAAGCTCAGAGGAAAATGGGCGATGAGTCACTGCCTGACAGTTGTCACTATGTAAGAAAGTCCCTGTAGAGTAACAATGGCAAGCAGTTAAATGTGAGCACAGATGTCAGGTTCCTCTCCTTTATCCTGGTTTAGTTAATGTTGACCTTTCCAGGAATTAAAAATTAATCAAATCAACAAATTACAGACAGATTTTGCATGACTGCCAAGAGGTAATGAGCAAATACTGAAATGACATTCGAGAGTGTAGCACAGACAGGAAGGTGAGGCGGGCAGGGCAGGAGGGGTCTTAGCTAACGGGGCCAGTGTCCTGATGTCAGCGTGGGAGGCACTTGTGCCCTTGGCTTCTCAGTTGTCATCAGATGTTAGAGGAACTGGAAAATTCCTGCTGAAGTTCAGAAAGCACCCAAGGTCCTGTGGACCCTTCTAGGCCTTGCCTAGCACCCTGTCTCCGCAGGCCTGCTGTCCACAAGGCTGGAGTCCCAGGACGACCCCACAGATGCAGCCCGGCTTCCGTCTCCACAACCAGCCCTGGGTTAAGGTGGGGAGACTGTATGGGGTTTTTTTTGTGCGTATTGTTTTAGCACAGATAATTTGTCATTAGTGTAGTAAAGATGTGCAACATAAAATGTATTGTTCCGGCCATTTTTTTGTTTTAAAGATTTTTTATTTATTTATTTGACAGATAGAGGTCACAGGTAGGCAGCGAGGCAGGCAGAGAGAGAGAGAGGAGGAAGCGGGTTCCCCGCTGAGCAGGGAGCCCGATGCGGGGCTCGATCCCAGGACCCTGGGATCATGACCTGAGCCGAAGGCAGAGGCTTTAACCCACTGAGCCACCCAGGCGCCCCTGTTCCGGCCATTTTTAACTGTATAATTTAGAGGCATTCAGTGCATTCACACCTTTGTGCAACCATCACTTCCATCTCCCTCCAGAACTTTCCATCACCTCGAACTGAAACTCAGCACCCATTCAACAAATACCCCCCTGCTCCCCCTCCCCCAGGCCTCTCACATAAGTGGGACCACACAGTGTTTGTCCCTTTGTGACTGTTCATTCCACTTAGCATAATGTCCTCAAGGCTCATCCATGGAATAGCACGTGTCACAATGCCCTCCCCTCCGAAGGCTGAATAATATTCTGTTGTATGCATCTACCACAGGATGGGCAGCCTACCGCTCTTAGGAATACTATTGGGTCCTCTGGTTATTGACCCTGGGCCCAAGGTCAGTTCTGAGAAATGGGCTCCATCTTGTTCTCAGGCCTCACACTGGCTCACCCTTCTACTACTTCCCTAGTAGTCCTTTATTGGGGAATGTCTCTAGGCTTCCAGTCCTCAGATTCTAAAGGATCATACTGTCTCCTCCAGGCTTGTCTGGAGTTCCCACCTCGGGCTGTGTTCGGTCTACCAGTCCGGGTACCAGTAACGCACCACAGATCCAAGATGGCAGCCACCTGCCTAAACTGCATTGTTTTAACGACACCTGTATCTACCCAGCCCAACCTGTCAGGTGGATCCTTCTCTCTACTCTCGTACAGGGGAAAACATCCTTTCAAGAGATGCTTGTGTCTACAGCAAGCTCAGCATCCTGTCCACATCCCAATTTTCTTCCTTCTACTGCTTCTCACCAGAACTTTTCTGTATCTTTCCTGTCTCTGTTCAAACCCTAGAACATGAGACCCAAGGCACGGAGGCTAGAAAAGCACAGGTCCACCCACACTTACAGCCAAAGTGAGTTCCTTCCTTGAGTGATGACACCAGTGAATCTGGTCAGACGTCTCGCGTCTACTTCAATCCACTGACGGAGGTCATTCCTTCCTGCACACCACGCCCCATCGTAGAAATCATTTTCATTAATACCTGCCTGGAAAGAAAGAGAGATGTTCTTCAGGAAGATCCAGAATCAATGAATACTTTCATGAGACTTGCAAGGTTTGGGGGAGGGGGTGGGTAGAAGAAAATGAGCAGGGGACAAAGAAAAAATCACTGTGCCTGAACACCTTATCCTAAATCATAAAATGGAGTGGCTTGTTATTAACAAGTTGGAAATGTTTCAATATGATATGTCCTCTTCTTGCCCAGTGCGGAAGATGAAATTTAATGAGCTCCCCTATTACTCATGCATCCAGAAGGCACAGACCGTCTCCTACATACCAGCCTACACATGCCAGGTGCTGGGGATACAAAGGTGAATCGTTCCCTTCCAGAACCTCACCATCCAGGCAGGAAGAAAGACATGAAAACGGATGAATTAGAGACACGATGCAGCCTGTGTTATTTCGGGAACCAGAGCAAATTGCTAGAGGAGCATTTAAAGGTAGGGGCTAACTTGACTGGGGAGGAGACCGGGCTAGAGGAGCTCTGAGCTGGGTGTTAAAGGGTAAGTCTATCTAGTGAATATTTACTTACTGCCTCATAAGTCACTTGATGTGTTGAGTCTGGGCTACTATTGCTACCAAAGATTCTTTTGATCTGACTTTACAAGGTATGTGACGTTTCTGTTCTAGAATTTTCCCTATATTATCACCATTTTAAGAGAGAATTTGAAGGAAGGAAGGAAGGAAAGGAAAAAAAGGGGGGGAGGATATTTGAATTAAGTGAAGCTTCCTAATTTACTAAGACCCTTTCTGCATGAATAGCTATTCTCACAGCTATTTCACAAATACAGAATCAGAGAAAAAGTCTAAGTGATATTTGAAAGACAGGCCAGCCCATCTTTTCTCCCTCTGAGCAGCCTTCAGCTCAAATTCTGGGGCAGCCTTACTTCTAATGGGCAACAGCGATGTGAAATTCACAGTCCACTACAGCAGACAAACAATGTGGCCAAGGGTTCCATGAGTGGTGTCCTACCATCTCTGTGCCAGCTAACATCAGCCTTGTATCAGGACCAAACCACAGTATGTGACTCCCACCCCCTCCTGGAACAATCTAGAAAGAGGGCAGATGTCAGAACACTCACATATCTTGGTCTTCTGAAAGCATTGCTATCTTAAGTGAAGGTGACTAGCAACATCCAATGGTCAACATTCTCCAGAAACTTGAGCTCTTAAGTACCAGCACCGTGGGGTCTCATGGCATCCCGCGATCACCTCTGTGATCAGGACGTGGGAGTGCTACCAGGCTCTGCCTTCTAGAACCATCATAGAAAGACTAAATCATGCAAGCGTATCTTACCAGTCCTCACCTGTGCTTTGGTGGGTTTTGTTCAAGTGAGGGTGACTCTCTGACATGCTGCCTCTCATGTCCCCAAGCTGCCCAGCCAACAAGAAGACACTGCCCTGGGCTGGAGGCTTTACTGGCACCATCCCCGCACATCCTCACCCACAGCAGGTCTCCTCCCAATGGCAGAGACCTGTAGCGCACAGCAATGCTTACAATATAGCCATCTAGCTTCTTCCGAGGAACCAGAACCATTAGTCTTTGTTGGGCTCCTCTTTTCACATCAACAGCCATGAGACTGGCGTTTACTTCATTTATTAAAGTTAACCTTCACCATGCCTCTATGATCTCACAGGTACTGGCCCGGGTAAGAGGAATGGTAAGGTGGAAAATGTGTTCAGTCCCGCCCTCTTGGTGCTCAGAATGGACAGACGGGCAAAAGTCCACACACACTGCTCGTGTTTTGGTCTCGGAACCTTAAAACCAACCACCGCATAAAGTGCTGGTTAAGAGCGTGTGCTCTGAAGTCCTCCTGCCTCGGTGTGAATCCCAGTCCTGCCACTTCCACCCTGTATAAAGTCAGGCAATTTGCCTAAACGCTCCGTGCCTCAGTTTCCCCATCTTCCAAAATGGCGGCAATGCTCTTTTCTCCCTTAGGGTATTGACAGTGCTTACAACAGGCCCCTGGCACACTGTGTGGGCTCAAAACCAAATTGAGTGCTGGATAAATGTTAGTTATCAGTATATTTAAAACAATGACTGTCTGGCAAATTATGAAAATATGGGTGCTTTATGAATTATCCCATATTCTACAAAATTGTAAGGAATTCCAATACTATTCCGGGCATTTGCTGCCACATTTTCTACAACTTCAAATATCCAGAACAGAGTTACAAAGTCTGAAGAAAGAGAAGATTCCTAGCCTAAAGCTCTCAACAGGAACCCATGTTGCCCCCCAGGGGGCAGGTGATGGTGTCTGCAGACATTTTTGGCTGTCCCAACTGGAAGATGTGTGTGCCACTGAAAACTGATGGACAGAGACCAGCGATGCTGCTAACCGTTTTTGCAACACACAGGACAATACCACGGCATCAGAAAGAAGTGCCTCGGGGCACCTGGGTGGCTCAGTCAGTTAGGCGTCAGCCTTTGGCTCAGGTCATGATTCTGGGATCCTGGGATCGAGCCCCCCATTGGGCTTCCTGCTCAGCAGGGAGCCTGCTTTTCCCTCTCCTTCTGTCCCTCCCCTCCACTTATGCACTCTCGCTCTCTCTCTCTTAAATCAAAAAAAGCTTTTTTAAAAAAATTTAAAAAGAAGAAGATGTGCCTCATCCAACATGTCAGCTGTGCCAAGACTGAGATTATCTGGTCGCATGCTAAGCAGAAAAGAACAGAGATGCCACACAGCCTGGGATTTTTACCCCGAGAGAATCACAGAATGTGGAGGAGGTACCCCCCTGCTATTCGACCACAGTCTACTTGACTCAGACTTGGAATTAAATCTTGGGCTTCTGGTTTTGCCAGCCTGGGTATTTTGCTTCTGCGGCCAATCTCAGCTCTTCCTGAGCACACCAGACATTCAATTAAATGCAGTTAGGTGTCAGGGGATTGGAAGGCCCTTTCCGAAGCTGACTCACAGGGAAGTGACAGCCACCTCTGCAAAATCAATTATGAATGTATAAAGCAAGCACCTGGAAGGATTCAGTGAAAGAGGAGGGGCCAGTCCCTGAGGTGCCACCAAATTTCAGCACAGCACAATCTGTGACATCAGTACGACGTCTGAGAGACCAAGAGAAGGGTACACTCATCCCTTTCTGTTCAAAAATGCAAGAAAGACTTCATAAATGTTGGAGAAATTTCTATCAGAAGCTGTTGTAATAAAAAGTGAGATTCCTTAGAGTATAAATTAGTCTTGAAAACACTACTAAGATGGAATGATACTTTGTACTATGGGGCTCAATAAATTAAGAATTAATGTAATTCTCTCTAGGTAATTAAGTCATATTCATCATTTCTTTACCTTAAAAAAAACAACAACAATGCATCTAACAGACTAAGTTTTGCTTAAGATAAATGTGGAAATCACTATATCCAAAACAAACAGAAAATCTGATACTATCCTTTTAAGATCAAATGGGATTTTTCTGAGCTGCCTGGGTGGCTCAGCTGGTTAAGTGACCGACTCTTGATTTTGGCTCAGTTTGAGATCTTGGGGTGGTGAGATCGAGCCCCAGTCAGGCTCTGTGCTGAGTATAAAGCCTGCTTAAGATTCTCTCTTCCTCTCCTTCTGCCCCTCCCCCAATCTCTCTCTCTCTAAAACAAAACAAAAAACAAATGGGATTTTTCTGTTTCAAGATGATAGAGTAAATGTTGATTTCTGTGCACTTTTCTCAAAAATTCCCTCCAAAGAAAACAAGATAAAGAAATACAACCTTGGTCTCTGACAAAATTAGAAAACATTTATAATCTCCAAATTACAATATATGAAGACAGAAATCAGATGGAGGAGTCCCGAATGACTCAGCAAGAGGAGAAGCAAGCCACCCAGGGCTTTCATTTAAAAAGCTCAGAAACTAGACTCCTAGGTAGCTGGAAAGGTGAGGCAGGGCTGAAAACAGATAACTGATTCAAAATATGTATAAAAAAACAGATTCCCACAGAGCTCTTTCTACAGATCTCCCCACCCCAAAGAAGACCTGAAATTCTTCTCTTTAAAAAACAAAAAAACAAGCAACCCCAGAGGCTCTAGATCTGGGGGCTCCAGACTCAGGAAGGAGGTGTGATATGATAGCTACAAATAGGGAACTTGGTCAGTGGGTAGCAGCGAATTGAAAAGTGAGACGCCCTGGCCCCCCTCCTCCTTCCAGCTCTAGGACAAAAGGCAGCCAGGCTTCCAACAAACAGAAATTAAATAAACTGAAAATGTAATGGGGAACAGAAGAAAATCTCAAAGAAATTATAATGACTATTCCTTGACAAAGAAGCTCTTGTTGGCATAAAACAAAAGAAGGATATTCTTAGAAAGGAAAAAGGAGCTCTTGCAATGTGAAAACTCCAGAAACAATGGGCAATCAAAGAAAAATAAGAAGAGCAGAGGAGGAAATTACAAAAAAAAAAAAAAAAAAAAAAAAAAAGACTACAAGCGAATAATGTCCCAGATCTGTAAGGTCAAAGTCTCCAAAACGCTAAGAATCCACTATGATAAATAAGACCCACACCCAGACATATCTTTTTAAAACTTCAAAACATCACACATAAAGAGAAGATTCTAGAAGCTTCCAAAGAGAGAACAAAAAGCAAATATGTAAATCCAAGCCAAAGGAATCAGCACGGTACCAAAATTCTTGGTAGCAACATCGGAAGCTCAAAGACTGAAGGCATAATGACTTCAAAATTCTGAAGGAAAAGACTTTTCAACCCATGAATTTTACACTCGGCCAAACTGTCCATTGCGATGGTAAAATGAAGACATTTCAGATTCACAGATCCTCAAAAAATTTCTCATGCACCAATTCCATAAAGCTGTAAAATGAACGCACTCCACAAAAATGAGGCAGAACACCAAAAAGGAGATATGAGATCCAGAAATCAAGGGTGCCAATATAGGAAAGAATTCCCAGAATGAGGGAGGAGATAGTCCCAGGAGAGCAACTGTATAAAACCCAGAAAGCAAGCCATTCACAACACAGCAGGTCAAGGGCTTCTGAAGGAATGTCTTACAGAAACATAAAAAACAATGGTGAAACTGAACATTGAGCAGGTTTGACCTTGTAGAAAATTGTATTTTTAAAAAACATTTCCCATACCCTGTAATAGGTCTGTGTCTCTAAAATAGCCTTTAATAACAAACAGCTCTAGGAAAACAAGAAGTTGTCAGGATACAGAGTGTGTCTCCCTTGGCTCAAACTGCACACTATTTCTTGGCTCGAGTATCAAGCACTATTGACACAGTCCTAATGAAAACCTTTAATGTAGATTTACCCAAAATTTGAGATACAATTTTACTGGAAGGATTAAAGAGGTTAAGGTGAAGAGATCATAAAAATGATCAACAAGGTACCTCCATGGAGGGGGGGGTACCTAAAAATGTTAGATGTGACATATGATTAGTAGAGTTAATCTCCCATATAAGTAAGGGCCATCATCTGGCCAGAATATCTCCTTCAGGAAACCTCTGTGATAGTCCTTTGATAAACCCATAGAACGGCCCAGGGACAAATCTGATCCTTCTGCAAATCAGCAGAGTATCGTGTCCCACTTCAGACCTCAGTCATCAGGATTGCTGGTTGAAAAGAAATATTCCTTGTTTTTGAAGCGATTGTTAAACCCCAAAATCAAAGTCTTAAATAGTTCCTTATGCTGGTCAGAAAAAAAAAAAAAAAAAAAAAAAAAAAAAAAAAAAACACCATGAAATTAAAAAAAAAAAAAAAAAAAAACAAAAAAAAACCAATAAACACCTAGAGCTTGAAATTTAAAATATTTTAAAGTAAACATTAAAAGTAAAAAGTAAACATTTAAAGTAAAATCTATATGTAAGTGGCTCAAATACTATAAGCCACTTGTTTAAAAAAAAAAACAAACTCACTTTGTTTCAGGTTCATATCTGCTGAGACCTGTGGTTGAATTCCCTCCATGATACCACCTAACTTTTCTTCCACTAACAACTGAGTGGTCAACTTAGCCCATTGACAAATGTTCTTTGCGGTCATGAGTCATCAGCTTTCCTCAGATATTGTATTTTTCCTGTTTCTTTTGTTGGTGCTTCATGTTTAACTACTGAGCTGTTTTCTTGGCTTTCAGGCCATGCCTCCTCTGAAATAATTATTTTTTATTGGAACTATAAGTGCTTTTTACTCTTTCTCTATGTACTCTTTTTGGGGGTTGTTTGTTTGTTTTTGGTTTTTCTGTGGTTGTCGCTTCAAGTTTTTATTTAAAATCCGGTTAGTTAACATACAGTGTGGTATTAGTAGCAGATGTAGAATTTGGTGATTCGATACTTCCCTAGGTCCCCCCACCCCTCCCCACCCCGTGCTCATCCCAAGTGCCCTCCTTAATCCCCATTGCCCATTTCATCCACACCCCCGTCCACCTCCCCTCCAGCAACCCTCAATTTGTTCTCTCTAGTTAAGAGTCTGTTTCCTGGTTTGCTCTCTCTTTCTTCCCCCATGTTTATCAGTTTCATTTCTTATCCTTTTTTAAAGGTGCATCTTTGTTTCAGTGGTTAATTTAGTAACTATATAACTTACCTAACATACCTTTGTGCTACGACCAAGCAATTGCACTACTGGGTATTTACTCCAAAGATACAGATGTAGTGAAAAGAAGGAACACATGCACCCCAATGTCCATAGCAGCAAGGTCCACAATAGCCAAACTGTGGAAGGAGCTGAGATGCCCTTCAGCAGACCAGTGGATGAAGACGATGTGCTTCACATATACAATGGAATATGACTCAGCCTTCAGAAAGGATGAATATCTACCATTTGCATCGACATGGATGGAACTGGAGGGGATTGTGCTGAGAGAAATAAGTCAAGCAGAGAAAGTCAATTATCATATTGTTTCACTCATATGTGGAGCATAAGCAATAGCACGGAGGACCATAGGGGAAGGGAGGGAAAACTGAAGGGGGAGAAATCAGAGAGGGAGATGAACCCTGAGAGACTATGGACTCTGGGAAACAATCTGAGGGTTTCAGAGGGAAGGAAGGTGGGAGGGAGGGGGTAACATGGTGATGGGTGTTGAGGAGGGCACGTGCTGTGATGAGCACTGGGTGTTGTACTTAACTAATGAATCACTGAACACTACATCAAAAACTAACTATGTACTATGTAGTGGTTAACTGAACATAAAAAAAAATACCTTTGTGCAATATGCTTCTTCTATATTTTCTTAGAAAGTCCCTGTTGACTCCCTACTATAGGCAGTGATGAATTCATTTCTACCTCCTGCTATGGCCCCTTCTTCTCCTTCATCACCTAATTTCCTTCATCATATTCTTAACATTCACTTTTAAAATTTAAATCAAATCAACCTCCTTTCCATGATTTACCAGCTTTCTAATAAAGTTTTCATTGAAAAAAATATTTCTATGTATAAGGATGGATATTAGCCAGACTTAGTTTGATTAGTGATTAGTTTGAAATATACACTATATATATATATATATATATCAGTTTCATTTCTTATATATTATATATGTTATATATATTATATATATATAGTTTGAAATATACACAAATATCAACAATATGTATGAACATTGTATCACTGTATTGTACACCTGAAAGTAATATAATGTATGTCAATTACACCTCAATGAAAAAATTTTAAAAAAATCACTCCCTTAAAGAGTCTGATGTTTACATTATATAAAAATATTAAAATCATGTTAGTAACTAAATAGTCATCCTGCCTAGCTGTACCTTAGTTTATTGTGCTTCACTTTATCGGATGTCACAGATATTGTGTTTTTTTTAGGGTTTGGGGCAGGAAGGTCTGTAGCAACCTTGCATCAAGCAAATCTATTGGTACCAATTTTCCAACAGCATTTGGTTATTTCATGTCTCTGTGTCACATTTTGGTAATTTTCACAGTATTTCAGACTTCATTATTATCACATTAGTTACAATGGTCCGTGACCAGTGATTATGACTCCCTGAAAGCTCAGATGATGGTCAGCATTTTTTAGTAATAAAGTATTTTTTAAGTAAGGTATATACTTTGCTTTTTTGACATAATGCTGCTGCCCACTTATGAGACTATGGTATAGTGTAAACATAACTTATACATACTGGGAAGCCAAAAAGTTCACTTGACTCCCTTCGTGGCAATATTCACTTTATTGAGGTGGCCTAGAACCGAACCCACAATATCCAAGAGGTGTCCCTCTACCAGAATTAAAATTATTAAGAACCGAAGAGAAGGATACTTTCATATCTGAAATACGATGGTAAAGCAGGAGAACAGATACATGATTTGATTGTTTATCTCAAGTTTCAATACAACTTGAAAATAAATGTTTTAAAAACAAGATATATCCAAAAAAAGTGCCCAAGTCCTAAGTTCAATAAATTTTACTGCACACTCATTCACGTGTCCACACCCAGATCAAGACATAGAACATGACCAGCTTGCCACAGCCCCCCTTTGGCCACCTCCCAGTATCACCTGCTCCCCAACAATACCCTCTACTCTGACTTCCAGATTGGCTTTTCCGTTTTTAAATTTTATGTAAATGAATCTTACCATAACTACTCTCTTCTACTTTTCTACTGGCTTCTTTTGCTCAATGTTATATCTGTGAGATCAATCCATATTATCACAGGTAGCAATAACATACTCTTTTTTGCTGGTGTGTAATATTCCATCATGCGCATACAGAGTGACTTATTCATAGTATGTCAATGGGTATGTGTCTTGTTACCATTTTAAGCTGTCATGAATAGTGGTGCCATGAACCTACCTGTCCCTGCCTTATTGTGTGCACATGAATGCATTTCTTTTAGGCATAAGAGTGAATTTGTCAGATGAACAGGTATCAGAGTGTTGAACATTAATAGATATCCCAAAAACATTTCCAAACCTGTGCTATTTTACATTTTCAGCACTGTTTACAAGTGTCTATTGTCCCACTTCTTTGCCTACACTTCATACTGTCCCTTTTCCTTAAAGCCATTCTGGTGCCTATGTGTCATATCTCATTGTGTATTTTGTATTTTCTCGATGACTAATTAAAGAGAACACCTTGTCTTGTTCCCTAAAACCACAGGGCCTTTGTACATGCCATTCCCTTCGACCTGGGATTCTTCTTCCCCCTCCAGCAACCCTTTGTCAGATAACCTCATGGCTTCTCATCCTGCTTCAAGTGTTAGCCCAAGTACCCACCCACGGGGAAGTCTCCTCAATCTACAGTCTGAGGCAGGTTCACTGGGTTAGAGAACTGCAGTGTTATGCCTCCAAAAAGATCATGTCCTCCAAAAAGATATATACAAATCTGAACCCCTGCATCTTCAGAGTGTGACCTTCTTTAGGAAAGGGGTCAAGGCAGATCAAATCAGTGCAGAGGAGGTCAAACTGGAGTAGGCTGGGCCCTAACTCTGATGACGGATGTCCTTACAAGGAGGGGAAATCTGGACACAGAGACAGGTACACACAGAGGGAAAATGGTAGGGGGACTGCCCTGTGACCCTGGAGACTGAGACGTGATTGGTACAGCTATCAGCCCAGGGAACCGACGGGACGCCCTGGCCACCGAGGCTGGAGGAGGCACAGGAGGAGCCTGGCCTCATTCCCAGAGGCTCTGGAGGGAGAGAAGCCCTGCTACCACTTGGAGGTTGGCCTTCCAGCCTCCAGAATCGTGACAGAACAAATCCCTGTTGTTTTAAGCTGCCCAGTCTGCAGAGCTTTTGCAGTTGCCAAGGAAACGAATATGCAGGGCTTCCTTCTGAGCGCTTAGCCCAGGCTCTAGTCCCACCCTCCCTGGTAATCTTTCTTTTTAATAGTCTCACTTCCCCATTTGATTATCAGAGGCCAAAAAACACCAGAGGCATCCTTGACTCCCCTTCTTATCTCTCGCACCCCTCATCCAGACATCATCCAGCCTCATCCTGCTTTCAAAACAGCCAAAGTACAACCACCTCCCACCACCACCGCCATTCAGGGTGCCAAGCCATGCCCCAACAGACCTCCCTGCTTCCACGCTGCTCCCCTAAGTCAACACAGCAACCGGGTTTGTCCTTCTCACCTGGAAATCAAGGCATGTCATTCCTGCACCCAGCAACTTGCCAGGGCTTCCCCGACTGACCTAAGAACAAAAGTCAAAGGCAAAGTCCTTCTACTGCTCCTCCCCCGCAAGGCTCACCCTGCTCCAGCCACAGCAGCCTCCTGCTCCTCCAGGGGAGTGCCACACAGGTAGTCACCAGAGGACCTTTGCTCAAGACATTCCCACTGCCTGGAGGTCTCCTCCCACAGTTGCCTGACTCCCTGATGACCTCCTTTAAGCCAACTCAGCCTCAGTACCAACTCCTCGATGAAGCCACCCATGCATGCCTTTAACGATAGCTCATCTGCTCCCCAGAGCCTGCCCTCCTGACTCCCGCTGCCAGCTCTAAATTTGGTGTATTTTCTCTCCATAACACTCACCACTTCTGCTGCTAGAAAAGCTCTATTTTATTACATTCCCTGCTTTCGTGTGCCTCCCCCACTAGAACGGAAGCTCTCAGATGGCAAGGATCTATGTCCATTGGGTTTCTGAAGTATCCCGAGCACCTAGACAAGGCCCAGATCATGGCAGGTCCTCCCTAAATATTTGCTAAACTATAGGACCATTTCTATTCTTGCTCCCACCGGAGGTGGGTTTGTGTTCATGAAATCAATCAGTTGACGGATCCCCCAGTCAATGAAGTGTCTGCTCTGATCTTTCTCTTCTCTCTTCTCCTCTCTCCATCCCTCTCTACCATCCCTTCCTCATGCAGGCTTCTCCACCTGCGTACTGTTAGGAGGCCCAGAACACCGACTGACCCCCACCCCGTCCACATCCCCGAGACAGCCAGGCCCGCCTGCGCGGGGCGGGACAGACCACGCAGAGGGCCCGCCCCCCATGAGTCAGTATCCGTGGAGGCCCAGTTGGCTCATGTCAGGTGAATGGATGTGAGGCCCCCACCCGTGACTGCTGGCGGCCCTCGGGCCCCTCTGGGCCCTGCCACGGTGAAGGTACTAGGCGGTGCTCAAGCCGGCGGTCAGGGCAATGAGTCACAGGATGATGCCAGCTGGGGCCACAAGCAGGAGAACACACTGAACCTTCTCGTGGGTACCGGAGATAACCAAGGGCGAAAATGCAGCCAGAAACCTTGAAGTTGAGTCTCAGCTCGGCTCTCATTAGCTGTGAGGCTGGGGCAGGCCATTTAACCTCTGACTTCAATTCCCTTATCTCCAAAACAGTTTCCCTCCGGGTATATTGAAGATGAAATGAAATATCAATTTCATGAGATTTCGTAAAATAGTCAAGAAAATTCACATAAGCAAGTAACAAAATCCACATCTGAACCAGAAAGGCCTGTGGTTCCTTAATAATCTGTGGTTCCCAGGCCAGGGAGCCCCAAAGGGCCCCTTCCTTTTGTTTCCCTGTTCTCCTACTCTTTGCCTTCTCCCACTCGGGTGTTTATGACGCAAGCTTCTGGAGAATAAGAACGGTGCATTATCACCATTCTGGTAAATTCTCCTTTTCAATTTTCCAAGAGACTCATGATTTAGAATGTTTGGTCCTGTTATTCCCATAAAAATCCAAACATCCAAAATTCCAGCATTTTGGCCTCTAAACACTGTCTCCCAGACTGCTTCTTAAAGCCACACAGAGCAGAAAATCCCTTTATCAGAGCAAGCAGGACATTCCTTGGTTTGGAATCCACCCCCACTAGGATTCCTTCCGCCTCTGGTGCACCTCGCACACTCCCAGCCCCCACCCAGGCCCTGGAGAGTTAGAGCAGCATTTTGTGAGCCAAGAATAGCCTGGAGGCCGAGCGCCCAGAGAAGCCGGACGACCGGGTGGGACAGACAGGCTGTGGGGTCAGAGGACTCTGGGTGCAGAGGACTCTGGTGATAAGCAGGAGTGGGGTAGGCACGGGATGACATGGGAGAAAACAGTCCTACCCCAGGTGGCCCTCACATTTGGGCAAAGTAGGGCACCAGGTGTCTCAGGACCAAAGGTGACAGAGAGACAGACAACAGGACGGGCCCGCACACATCAGCTTGGACACCAGAATGAAAACTGGTTCAATGTCCCATAACCAACTTCAGGCCTTCCCGGGACAGGGTGGGGTGGAGGGGGGTGCATCTGAAGCCATAGGCATTGGCCATCTTCAAGGCTTCCACCTCATTTCAGGTACAAGAAGATTATCTGAACGTCAGAAGTGGATCTTAGTATCAGAATCCAGGTGTTCCAGAGAATTCCTTGAGGGGAAGGACTACCAAGAGGAGCTGTGGCTGGCTTCACAGCAGCACTGAGAAATGGCTCGGACAGAGGCTGTCATTACGACCAGACATTTCCTCCTGAGAGAGGGACCAGCCCTGAACATCTCTCGGGGGTCAAACTCCAGTGAGACAAGACATGGGCCACAGAATGCCACAGGACCGTGAGCAGGCACCACAGAGATATCTGGAGGTATGCGTGTAGGGTGGCAAGTTTTTTCTTGTGACCTCAAAATGTCAACTCTTTCCTCAAAACTCTGATCTGCACCGACTGTCTCGTAGTCCCGGCTCCAGGAAGGAATCGTGGTGACATCCTGAGTTCCAGCCACACCCTTCGGGTCCATGTCAGGCTCCTACTCACCAACCACAGATGTAGAGTCTTGAGAAGGAAATCTAAACCCAGTGCTCTGAAGCAGCAAGTGCCGCTCTAATTTGCTCAAGGATTTGCAGCAATGAAGGCACCCAATGTACTAATGGGGGGCGGGGGGATCCCTCAGGGAGTGGCACGGTCTTGGACTCCACTTTGCTTAGTTTATGAGCCATGGGAAATCTTGTGGGGGTCTTCAGAAGATTCTGCAAGGAGAGGACATGTGACAAATTGCCATTAAATGACCCATCTGGGTGGAGAGCCACCTCCTCAGACCGACCAGAGGCGAACGATGATCCAAGAGTGACCATAGAGCTCACCGCTGAAACGTTCTCTTCGAGACTTCAGATGTTCGGTTCTGCTCTGCCTGTGGCTGCTCCTGAAGCAGAACCCATGGTTGTTTCCAGATGAGATCACGTGCTCCCAAGTGGGTTGGTGTTAGAGGATTCCAGGTAGTCTGGAAGGACAGTCACAGGTGAGAGGACAAGCCTTTGCCCTCCTGCTGAACTGGATCTCTTCCTTGAATTCCTGAAAGATCTATCTTCCCTCGACATGAAGAAATGTGAACAGGGTTTTGTTTTTTTTCTCTAAACTTATATTATTAAATAAACATCAGTAAAATTCTACTTGTTAAAAAAAAAAGAGGTTATAAGTGGAGTTATAAGGTGCTTTTATTCTTCCAAACTCTTCTGCTTAAAACGAGGAAAAAAGAGTGCCACAGACTGACTGTACTTGTTCCCTCAAAGTTCGTATGTTGAAACCAAGCCCTAAAGCGATGGTGTTAGGAGGCAGGGTCTCAGGGAAGTGACAAGGTCATGAGGGTAGAGACTTTGTGAGTGGGATTAGAGCCCTTATAAAGGAGGGCTCCGGAGCCCCTAGTTCCTTCCACCACCTGGGAACACAGAAGAAGGTGAAGGAGGTGGCCACCTACAAACCAGGAAGCCAGGGTGCTTTCCAGACACCCAGTCCGCCAGCATCTTGACCTTGGACTTCCCAGCCTCCAGAACCATGAGAAAGAAGTCCATGTAGTTTACAAGCCCTGGAGATGGGAGATGGTCAGCGCGGCTCAAGAGGACGAAGGCAAAGAAAAGAATGTCTGCGGTAATGTGGCAAACACAATTCCGTAAAAGCTCCATCCGGGCACTCTGAAAAATGAGGTCACAGGAAAAATAAGAGGTCGAGCCAGAATACTCAAAATCTATGGAATCGGAAGATTAAAAAAAAAAAAATCCATCCTAAAAAACCGTGGCACACTTAAAAAACATGAGCTGCTTAAAACAATGAAATACAGCCACAGTGATAGGACTGGACTTTGAAAAAGAAAGAAACTACAAGTGAAGGCAGCACGCTGGAAGGGGGTGGGAGGAACGAGGAAGCAGCCAGGCTGCGGGGACAAGGGCGAGCGGGGAAAGGAATCAAGCCACAAGCACCCAGAAATAGAGCACCCGAGCCCCCTCGGGTTCAGACAGGTGCAAACATGGCATTTGGAAATCAATGAAGACAATTCTTTCTTTACTCTGTGGGATCCTCACGTTGTGAGAAGGTGGCCGTGCTGGTGGTGGGGCCTCGATTCGCTGATGAAGACACCAAGCCTCAGACAAGGGGCCTCCTGCCTAGAGCCACTGGGCTGATCATGGGCGGAACCAGGACGTGCGGCAAAGCCTGCCCCGTGCGCCCGGTGACCGCAGCCGAACCTGTGGGGCTGGGCCACCCCGCTCACATCCTGAACGGCGGCAGCTGAACAGTTTCTAATTCTGATACCCTGACATTTCTCGCACATCAAATCCCATCAGCGGGACACACCTACAAAATACTCTGAAGCCAGACGAGAAGATATTTTTAACCCGCACTTCAAACGGCATGCGTGGGAAGGTGTGTTTTAGAACACCTGTTGGCAGTGAAATCAGGCTTCATGGGGACTGATTCGGGAAGTTAGAACCACAACAGGAGCCCCGACCCAGTCATTATGTCCCCGTGGGGGCCGTGCTGAAGGCCCTCACACAGCTTGCGGGCAACACTCCGCTCTCTGCGGTTAACCCCACCTCACCCGCGGGGGTGGGGGCACCCAAGGGCTGGGGGGCAGTGGCTGGCCTGTCAAAGCAGCTACCTCCCATTGTAAGAGCACGTGCAGAGATTTTGTTCTCAGGGCATTTGGGGAAATGGTAGGGCACTGGAGAGAAATAATAAATCTGCATAAGGACAAACAGCCCTAAAGAGGTTTTCAATGACTCTCCGACTTCCTCTTGCCTTTAGTCAGGAGGGTGGGTCTGTCCACACTTGAGCTCAGGGTGCCTGCCTTCTCCCTGGGCTGTGCCTCCTTGGGGCGAAGGATGAAGTAGCCGGGAAAGATGACAAGGACCAAAGGACAGCCCAGCCGGCTGCTCCCTGCTGGATGACAGTCCAGCAAGGGGACGCCTTGTGGGGTGCAGTAAAGGCAAAGCAGGTCTTCACCTGAACCCCTCCGGGCACGTCCTGGGTACTGAGCAACGTTCTGGGCTGGGAGGAGGGGAGAGGAGAGACCAAGTCCCTTCTAACCTGGGGATTCTGCTCAAGGAGGGGCAGGCAAATAACACCTAAGGAAACAAGTCACCCGCATTCAGGGAGGGACAGCACCCCATAAGAATTAAGAGGGGACAGTCACACAAGCCTGGCTGGAAGTTTCCAAGAGAACCGAGAAGCTACAAACAGAAAAGTGAAATGATCCAGCAAATGTTTTAAAATTATAAATCACCTAATTTCACTGCTCGACAAATCCTATGAGTTCTTAGGACTCCTTCTTCTCTGGTGAGGCAGTGAAGGCTTGGAGCCATAAGATAATAGTTCCAAGGCCCCAAAATCCAGAAGTGTCAAGGCCAAGGTCTGAACTCCACGTGCCTAGGACCCCCACACTATGACACCCCCACCCTATGCTCCATCCGCCCACTCCAGGAGTCGAATTCCCAACTGGAACAACATGACCCCCCCCACCCCTACCAACAAATTCAGGACTAACAGGGCCTTCCAATTTTTGACTGAAAGCACGGGTAACTGTGAACACTGCCTCTTTAACAAAGGTAATTGCACTTACAGAGAGAGCGTTCAAGGCATTAGCTGACAGCTCCTCTAACTGCTGCACGAAAACAGGCCCACAGCCATTGGGACACAGCCCCGCGAGCCTTCACATAGCTTCCACGGAAGCCCGGACCCTGTTCACCAAGCCGCAGGCGCTCACGTCCCTACGCGTCATTCTTGTGAAACCTGGAGACTTCATCCTCTTGAGAAACACAACGTCCATTTGTACACAGCCCAAGGTTTCTTATCAGCTGTCATTAAAAAACAGCCCTACTTACACAAACCAAACTTGGGACTTCACTAATGTTGGTTCTAGAAACATGCTGCCGGAATCCTGGCCTGCAAAGTGCTACTGGTTGAGCGGCTTCAAGCTCTGTGGATGGGGCTGAGTGTGGAGGGAGGACAGAAGAGCGGGCGCGGCGAGCGGGGGCTCGGATCAGACACCCCTGAGCCCGCGAGCTCCTGGCCAGGGGCCTCATCCGCTCTTGCCGGTCCCCAGCGGCGCAGCAGCCGCCTGCAGCATGCTTTCGGGGACCGCCAAGAGCATGAGGTGTTGGCGCAGCGCTCAGGTGGCCCAGGTCTCAGGGATGAAGGACCACGTCCCTCCCGGGAAGCTGGAGGAGACGGCGCATGCGCAGACGGAGTTTGGAACGCACGGAATTACAGAGCAGCGGGGAGAGATGCTGAAATACCGAGACGCACACAGGACAGAGGGTGACCAAATGCTGAACTGGGAAGGGAGGGAACAGCAGGAGCCGGCGCAGGAGGCAAAAGGCCCCCTGCATGGGCCGGTGCTATAGCGCCCCTCCCCAACAGAGACGCCAACTCGCTAACCCTGGGACCCGGAAACACTTGGGCTATCTGGTAAAAGGAAACGAAGCTTGCAGATGTAATTAAGGTTGTTTGAGATGGGAGGTGATCCTGGAGCATCCACGAGGGCCCAGTGTCATCGCGAGCTCCTTAAAAGTGGAAGACGGAAGCAGAAGAAGGACCCAGAGGCTTAGGAAGAATGCAGGCACCTCTAGAAGCTGGAAATGACAAAGACACAGACCCTCCCCTCCAGCTCCAGAAGGAGCACGGCCCTGCCCACACTGGGATTTAGTCCTCCTTGGAAGAGAGTAAGAGTGTTTGTGGCCCACGGGGCTGCATTTATGGTATGATGTGACAGCAGCACGAGGAGTCAATCCTCACAGATCCTGCAGGACTTACGCAGCCTGGCAGGATGGGAGGGCAAGGGGTGGCTGGCAGGGGGACTTGCCAGAGGAAAGGCAAGAAGCCAAGAACTGCGCGGTGTATCAGCTGTGCACGGAGGAGCTTGCCTGCCTGGAGCAGGACCTTCACAGTAGTGAAGGCCAAGTTCGCATGACCCTTGAGCCTCAGAGAAGGAGGCCGAGACATGAGGTGCTGGGCCCAAGAGAGCCACTAAAGGTCTGACCTGGGGAGAGCCACAGAACAGCCTGGAAGGGGTGTGGGTGCTGGTGAGAAGCACTGGTAGAGGGGAAGAGGACAAAAGCCACTGACTGCTGATGTGGCTGGAGGTCAGCGCCCTCCTCCTGCCCAATCCAGACAGATGACATGAAGGGGCAGAGCCCAACAGGTGGAGGCAGGCCGACCCGGCTCCAGGTACCAGCAGCCTTTGCACTAAAGGTTTTTTGCAGAAGACACATACCTGAAGTCTCCTGTCAGGCTCTCTCTCTAGGACAAGCATCTGAGGCATCGCCCTTCCTGGTGGGACATGTGGGGCTAATGCATTTGCAACACTACGCAGGGTATGCGGCCCAAGCTCAACGAATCACAGGCTGCATCTCCGGCCAGAACAACAACCAAAGCCACCAGAACCCTCCTGTGCCACTGGTACCTGGATGTTGAGTCTCCCTCGGTGTGCCCCGAGGCCGTAGCGCTTGGAGGTAGAGGCGTGAAGCTGGAAGTCTGTGATTTTTAAGGTTTCCAGACCGAGAGGTGGGCAACCTAGAAAGGACAGTGCTTGTTAAAAACAAAGACAGATGTTCAAAGGCGAGTTTCTGGTTTTCTAAATCTGACCTCCCCTTTTCCCATTTGCCCCTGAACCGCCCCCCGCCCCGGAGTATGTCCGGCATGTCCAGACAGATGCGCTCAACTCCACCATCAACAGTGTGCCAACCGCCTTTCTTGTTGGCACTTCCTCTCTGGCTGTCTGTGCTCTGATACTCCTTCTCTCTGTTGCTGTCCCTGCTACTGTTTGAGGCTGTTTCCAATTAACGACTCAGCCAGGGAGCGCTATTGGTCAGAAATTTCGGAGCAATCCCGTGGCTGAGTTCTGCAGATTAATCAGAACGTGTTGATTTTGCTTCAGCAACTCTGGCCTTTGTATTGTGCATGCTAATAAGCAAGGCCATATAAATAGGAAAGAAAATCTATTGTTTTCCATTCTTGGAAAAACTGGCAGTTTTGAGAACAGCTACGAGCTACAGTGTGGTCCAAGCTGCTCCTGGAATAAGACGCTGGCACGTGGGCAGACCCCTGGCCAGACTCCCCGTCCAGACCAGGGTCCCTGCGGGTGAGAGCTTTAACAACAGCTCGGGGCCGGATCCCATGGCCTCCGGACCCCCGAGCTGTTGTTCTCACTGCCCAGCCCACCTTGGGGCTGGAAGTCTCCGAGTGACACTATCTGTCTCCTCTGATCTGACCCTGGTTAAAGAAAATACCAACTCTGGGGGAGAAGCAAAATCTATTTCTACTAGAAGTGTGAGAAATCCCTCCTGTGAGAGGCACGTTTGAAAATCTATGCGGCTCACTGCTGAGATGGGTGTGTCCCCAGGGACCTGAGCCGGTGCGGGTATCTGTCCATCCATGACAAACCCTGGCAGGGAACAAAAGCCCTCTGGCCTTCAGATGCTGGGGGAGATTGGCAAGACAGAAGCTGCGACCGGTGCTCTGCAGACCGCTGGGGACAAAAATCGGCCTGGGAGGGCCGCCGTCAGAGGGACTCAGACCCACCAGGCCCCGAGACACTTTCTAGTCCTCCCCTTGAGTCCTCAAGGAGGAAGGCGAGGCCCGAGACTCAAGGTGAGCCTTCCCAGGCATCCCTTCCAGCAGCAGAGCTGGACCCTGGATGCTGGCCTCCAGATTGTTGGCTCCAGGCTGCTTCCTGATCCTGCCACGTCTGCCATGTGGCTGCCTGGGCTGGTTCACATGCACCAGCCATCTCTGCTAGGAGGAGGGGGCAGAGGTACCAGGGCCCAGAGTGGTGAGCAGCACCAAGAGGGGAGTAACGGTGCCCCTGCTGCCCACTGACACAGCAGGAGACCCCAGGAGGCTTCAGGTGGCACTGTGAGCAATGGTGCGCCAGCTGGATTCTGCCAGAGGGGGCCGCACCTCAAGTGTGGGGCCAGGGGAGCAGGAACCATGCAGTGAATGGGGGACGAGGGTGTGGATCCGGTGGGGACCACAGAATGAATGGGGAGGGCATGCAGCCAGGGTGGGATATGGCCCAGGGCATCTAGGCAGCAAGCATGCCTGAGCACCCAAGGCTGACCTCACAGAGGGTATTCTAGTTATCATAACCTCCTTCCCTCACTAGGATCTGCCCTGGGCACTTTCCTAGCCTCTGACGCACATGGGTGGCATTTCCTTGGTCCCAATATTAAGAGAGTAATTCTCCATCATGCCTACTGGAAACTGACCAAGTGTCAGAGCACTGAGCAAAGATATTTCTTACACGCTTACTCAGAAATCCACGTGGCCTGCCTCCACCAGTTGTGCTTGGTCATGGAACCTATTCGTGCTGACCCAGCAGTAGCCACACCTGCCCCTCTGCAGCTCGGTCCCTGGGCTCAGGCTGTGAGATCCAGAGCCTGAGCCCCCACGCTGTCCCACAGTGGCCTCAGGATGGACGGCACCTTCTTTCCATGCTGCTCGCCTCTCTAGGCCATATCCCTCCAGCCTCTCAGACCTCAGTGGTCATTGGTAGGCACCTGTGGCACCTGGCCCTGGTCGAGATTCAGGGCAAGGACTGAGGGTCAGGATCACTATCTAACCTCTCTGGGAGGTTAGATTCCAGAATGTTCTTCAACCTGCCTCTCAGCCGTGGCCCTGACCCCGGGCTCGGGGCTTCCTCAGCTAGAGATGCTGCCCACTGTCCCCAGTTCTTACCACTCTCCTACTGCTCCCCTCTCCTCCTTGTCACCTAGTCCCAGCCCACCCTGCTTCAGACACATCAGCATCTGCAGGGAAACCCACATCGCCTGGGCCCTGACACCTCACTGGCTGGTCAGTGCTTCTGCTGGATGATTCCCTGTGTCCTGGGAGTGGCCTCTGCATCTCGATTCTGCCAGATACGCCAGCTTTGGTTTCAGACCCGGACAGAGAACGGGGAATTGGTCTGTCCCTCCCATGTCCTGGAGCTCCGTTCAGAAGCCTGGTCTTCTCACATGAGCATCAGGAATTCAGAAAGGATTCACTGCCATTTCAGTGAGACTGTCTCACAGCTCTGTCAAACGTTTCACATCCCCTGGTCCCTCCCTCTTAGCAGAAAACACAGCAGGTGCTGAATTTTAGGTACTCCATCGAGTGAACCCTCCTATTACTCATTTAGATGGTCAGGTGGCCAACACAAATTAAATATTATTTATTAGTTAAATAACAAAGAATAATTGTTACCCAAAGCATTTCTTCCAGGAAAAGAGAACATCTCATATGCACATGCATACTTTAATTCAAAAAGGAACCGAATAAGATTGCATATTCACCAAGATCACTCTTACGTTGATAAGTGGATGCCCCACACATCCTCTCACCAGGATACACAAGGTGGGGAAGAAAGTGCCCAGAAGTGGGGTGTTTATCAACTGCATGTCTAATATCAACCCAAAAGCTCAATGCTGGCCCTCTCGAGGGGCTCAACCATCAGGCCCACAAAGCAAGTGCGGAGTCCCAGAGTCAGCACCACTGTCAGCTGCCCCATCCGACAAATGTCCACTCTTGCCCACTCTTGATATGATGTGACAGCGTGGGCCAGAAAAGTCACTCCTTCGGTCCACAGCACAGCTGATGATGTCTTTGGTGAGGAGCCCAGATAAACACACACACACTCAGACTGCACTCAAACACCGGCTTCCCTGAATCCTAATAAGGATTTTTTTTTTCCCTTATCAGAAGACACCATCTTCAGAGAATTTGGTTTTGTTTGGAAGCCTTGTCTGTCACCCATGCCATTACTAAAGACACTAGAGGCAGCCCCACACTGAGAAAGGCCACAGCAAAGTCACCGACGTACGGAGGTCGCTGGGGCATCTCTGGCTGTTAGAAACCAACAGTGGTTAACGTAAGCAGGAATGGAGATTGTTGGGGGCATGGTAGGAAGCTCCCAGAAGGGGCCAAGGCAGGGACACGGGACAGGTGCAGGGGGAGCCCCAAGAGCCCTATCACCCAGCCCGCAGAAACCACAGACCATGTGCCCCTGGAGGACCAGACAAATCCTGACAGCACTTCCCGCCACACCACCCTGCCTCAGTGGCTGCGCGCAGCGTCACACCCCTCCTCCCAGAGAGGGCCTGGCCCCCCCGCATCTCCAGTCTGCCCACCAAAGTCAGGTGCTGTTGGCAGGGGGCGGACGCCAGTCTCCAGCTCCCCGCTGCGCATGCGTTGGAGGGGGCATTTGGAGCCTGCGCTGCCCTGCGGGGGGGGGGGGGGGCCCCCCCCCCCCCCCCCCCCCCCCCCCCCACCCCCCCCCCCCCCCTGGTGACATGCGTTCTCCAGCCCCACGTCCCCCTCCCCTCTTTTGGATTTTGCATTCTGCACTCTGGCTTTGGTCCCCAGGCACAGTGGCTCTCCTCCTTCGGTGGCCTCCTCTCCCTCCCCGAGTCCGCTCCCTCTTGGCTACTCCCAACCCAGAGTTGCGCACGTAAGTCTTAGTCGGCTCTGGCTGCTGTAATGAAGCCCCATGGGCAGGAGGCTTAGACACAGAAGTTTATCGCTCGCCTGTCTGGAAGCTGGAACACCCAGGATGAAGGCTGAAGGAGCGGCTGCCCTCTGCTGGGGCAGGCGGGAGGGTGCTGCCTGGTTCTCAGCTGCCCCTTGTCACCCAGCCGCACATGGTGGCTCTCTGGGGTCCCTCTCAGTCCCAGGAGGGCACTAACCCCGCTCATGAGGGCTCCACCCTCAGGACAGAAGCCAAAGCCCCTGCCTCCTCAGACCATCACCTTAGGGGCTAGGATTTCAACCTAGGAATTCTGGGTGTCAGGGGGTCCCAAATATTCAGGCCCCAGCAATGATATTTCCGTTTCTCCCCTTCCTTCTTCCTGGTTCAGGGAGCCTTTTCCTCCCCTGCAGCTCAGGGTTGTCACCCTCCAGCTCCCAGAGCGTCGTCCTTCCCTTGCCCCTGAGCAGGTCACACGGGTGCCCCAGCCACATCCACGCGATGACAGACGCCACCTCCGCCAGCAGCAGTCAAGTGGCCCATTTGAGGTTTCAACTCGGGACCCTCCCGTGAGTGTCTCTGAAGACCAGACCATTCCACCACCTTCCATATGTGAGTCCTGCTTGGCAGCAGAAGGCCATCCCGCTCCGGAGGTGACTGTCATCACGGACGTGTCCCCACCGCCTTCCACAGCCCACTGCTGAAGAAGCTCTCCAAGGCTGCGGTGACTTTCTCCTCCTCCAGCAGACTGTCCCTGCACACTCAGATGGCAGAAGCCCGGGGAGGGGTCACGGAGGCGCTTATGCTGTCTTTACCTGTGGAATTCCCCTCTGTCCCTCTGCGCCCCCCCCCAACTGGAACTTCTCCTTCCTCAGTTCTTCCGTTCCCTTCCTGCCACGACGTGCCTGCTTGACGTAGGCTTTGCCTCGATTCCCAGGACCCTCAGTGAAATTTGGTTCAACACGCATTTCCCACATCGCCACCCGCAGGGCTGGGGCACCACCATGCCCGCTCAGCTCGACAGAGACACAAGCTACCCAAGCTGGGAGCTCCCTGCCTCCCAGGAATCACATTTACAACTTTTTTTGTTTTTTAATTAATACAGTGTTTACACATAAAGTAGTGTATTTAGCACAACCTCTCTATCCTACCTGCCTTGATGCAAGGGTCGACAAGGCAAAAATCCTAGTCAGTACCACGTTATTGCGGACAACAAGTTCCTAGGCCTATCGTAATGATTTACGTTGAAAGTCTGACCCAGGGATCTCCACATTTAGGAAAATGAAGGGTTTTCCTATACTGAAGGACAGGACAACGGAGGACAGCTCAAATAGCTTTTGATTTAGAGCTCCTAAGTTAATTCAAAATACAGAGCACTGCGATGTCCATACTAAATACTTAACTCGGATGAATTTCAGCATATTTCCACCTGATTCATTTCTCCCCTCTTCTTCCTACCCTGCAAACATCATCCTTAAGGCTCTCGGCAGGTCTAGTTAAGGTCCACAATGAGCAAAATGAGCTGCCCCTCCACCTGCAAAGCAGAACAACACTGCATTGGAAAGAATACTGCAGAGGACAATTAAGAAACCACTGCCAAGCACACTCGGCCGATCAGGAGAACGGTGCAGGTAGGAAATCGAAAACATACAGAATAGTCCGGAAGCCTCAGACCCAGTCGGGTGAGGCTTGTCTCCCCTGTTGCTACGGCACTAAAACTCCCTCAGGTCCCCCATACTGCAGAGGCCTACAGAAGGTCCCGGGGACCATTCCTCCCTCCAGCTGCACTCCAAGCTCTCAAAGTCCGAAGAGTCATACAAAGAAAAGGAGCCGGAAATGGCAGGCTGACCACATCTGGCCACCAGGCTCCATGACCTCGGGCCAAAGCTCCAGACCGCTTCCCACTCCTTGAGGTAACATCTGGAGAACTTCAGTGACTCAGCTGGTCCCTGGTTTTGGGCACAATAGAGGACTGCTGCTAACATTATAACCCCAGGGGCAGAAAGTAGCCGGACAGAATCCACAGGATGAATCAGCCTCCGCATCTTCAAAATGGGAACTCGGGGAGAGGCAGAGAGGGTAGAAAGGAGACAAACCATGAGCCCAGCTCTGGTCCCTGGCTTGTCCGACTGCTGGAGAGGAACAAGACAGTGATACTCAGACCAACGTGAGACTTCTCACTGGCCGCCTGTGCACCGCAGGGCTCAGGAAAAACAAATCAGAATCTAGAATCTGCTACCAGTCAACAGTCCAGGTAACTAAGGGCATTTTCAGAGATCTAATACTTAGAACATGTACCCCTTCCCACCAGAACCAGACAGTCTTGCTGAAAGAACTTCTGGAATAAGGAGCCAGAGACACAGAGACCCACAGACACGCACAGCAGATGCGAAGAGTTGAGTACGCTATGCAGTACTTACTTCCTCCAAAAGAAGCCCAGAGAACTCTCCAACCAAAGCATTGTGAGGTTAGAACAAGGCTAGAACAAGAAATGAGAATTCCTTTGGTTTAAATTCTCAGAGAAACAGCTTGCCCTGTCCAAGGAGCTGTCGGCCACCATACCTCCCCCCACCACGGAGGGCTCGTCTGCACCCACCAGGACACTTCACCGAGGGGCCGGAAGTGCTGCCCCAATGAGCGAGTAGAACAGAGAAGAAACAAGTGCTTCCAAGCTCAGTAAATGGCCACGATCAGAAAGTCAAAAGGCCGGAAGCCAGAACTGAACTATGCCTGTGTTACAACCAAGACCGTAATGTCAGTGGAGATCACCGCCAGGCTCACAGAGAGCTGGGGAGCCTCGGGGAAGCTGAGCACCCCCAGTCCCCGGCCCAGCCCCGGCCGGGCTGCACGGAATCTGTGGGCCAGGGATCCCGCAGGAACCCCACGGCAGCCACAGAGCCCCCCGCAGCACTGCTCCCTGCTCCTCCTACAGAACAAATCCACAAAAACTCCTATATGATCAAGTTCTTATTGTTTCTAAAAGGACAAAGAGTAATCCTCAGAAGCAGGTGGGGGAGGAGAACGTGAAAATGGGCGGGAGAAAGAAGACTTCAGGAAGATATTAGAGATAAGAGATGTGTCATAACCAGAAGGAAAGAGGGTGACGGTCATCAAAGATGACCCCACATGGCTCCTAAAGGCAGTGTGAGTCTATGAGAAGGCCCTGTGTCGAGCGGGCACCGTCCACCAGGACTGGGGCCTGTTCTACCTCCCCCCTCTGACAAGCACACACACACACTTCATTCAGTGTGACCCAAGCTTAAATTCTCTGCATTGCGGCCACCTCACAAAACAGCTATGGGCAGGCACAACGCACTGGTCTCCCAGTGGAGGCCCCAGTGGTCCAGAGTTACAGGGTGAGGTCCGAATGGAGAGTGTAAGTTAGAATTCTGGGTCTGGGGCACCAACCCCAACATCCCACCCCCAAAACCCCAATCTGTCTGGGGGGCAGCCGTCATGACAGACAAGTCACGAGAAGTATTTTAAAAGACTAAGGATGTGGGGAGCGATAGGGCAAACGTGCAGGCAAACTCCCTGAGCCCGATGCTCTGAAGGCATCTTGTGATTTCATCTCCCCAGGGACAGGGAGAGAAGGGCGTCCTCATCCCCATTTTACACGTATACAAACAAGACTGGAGGAAGCTTCCACAGAGCTTAACAGCTAAGTATGCGGGTTATAATTTAAAGATCGGGTACGCCGTAAGAGCCCAGGCACGGCTGGGACGCCACCTGCTTGACTTGAAAAGCCAAGAGTGGGAGACAATCCAAGTTTCGTGGTGGTGTTTGGGGTCACAATGGAGAAAGGCAGTGGGGCCGTGCCGGGCATCCCCAGCTGGCCGAGCAGAGGCCCAGGCCAGTGGGCCTTCTGTGATCATCAGCTCAAAACAGAGCGAAGAATTCGCCAAGACCTCGAGAGCACTGGCGGGGACAAGTGCACTGCCCTACTGTTGCCATAAATTGAAGAGCTCTGACATATGACGTTCTGTCCCTCACCTTTCTGGAGCTGACATGCCCTTCCATGGGTGAGAAGGTGGAGGCAGCCCTGCTCCGCTGGAGGGCGGGTCTGTGATGGCTCCTGGCGGGTCTCAGACACGCCCAGCTTCCCAGAGGGGCAGGTCCCCCGCTCTAGGTCTGGGGAAAAAGAGTTCATGTCAGCCCTGTCCAGCCACCCTTGGAAAGCACCTCCCTCACCACAGGCCTCCTTCTCCCAGCGTTCTCGCGGTGGCCCAAGACCAGAATCAGAACCTCCTGGGGAGCTTTAAAAAAAACTAGGGTTTAGGGTCTCCTGGGTGGCTCCCTCATTAAGCATCTGCCTTCAGCTCAGGTCAGGATCTCGGGGTCCCCGGATCAAGTCCCGTATCAGGTCTCCCTGCTCCGAGGAAAGCCTGCTTCTCCCTCTCCCACTCCCCCTGCTTGTGTTCTCTCTCCAGCTGTCTCTCTCTGTCAAATAAATAAATAAAATCTTAAAAACAAAAACAAAACACTGCTATTCAGAGCCCTCCCCAGAGACCCTAAAAAACAGGACTGCAGAGGGGCCCTGGTCTCTACGGCTCCCAGGTGATTGTGAGACCCTCAGAATCTGGCTGGTGTCTCCTCCCTTAAAGCTACAGAGGCTGGGAGCTCGCCTTGTGCTGGCCCTGGGGCTCAGGCACAGGAAATCCTCAGGGAGCAGTATCCGAGGGCTGAAGCCTCCTGCCCAGACCGTGCCCAGGGCACCTGCATCACAGCGGCTCTGACTTCTGATCTGGTGGCTGCTCACTGAAAAGCCTCCAAGACTTGCTCCCTGACAAACACCTCTCCCATCCTACCCACACCCCACCCCTGTTTCAAAAAGACACAAAGCCTCCTGTTCTCTCCCCTGGGGCAGCAACTGTGAGTGTCCATCCCTGGAGCCCCAAAGCCATCAGTATTTCCCAAGCAAATGAGCGAACGTGTTTCATGAGCCAACAGAACTTATCATCCTTAGCCCACACTCTGCGGAAAGCTAGTATTTTGTTCTTTCTATGTTGCTCATCAAACCAAAAAAGGAGGAATTATTGTTTCAAAATTCAATCACCTGCTGATTATCCTTGTGAATTTTTCCATATCCAAGGACCACCTGCCCTCTTCCTTTGTATTTTTATTTAAATCAAGAATTTTAATGGAAATAAGTGACTGCAAAAGGAAGTCTTTTTCTAGAAGACAACAGAGGGAAATGTCTTTGTGATCTTGCAGTAGGCGAAAGAAATTTAAACATGTAACAATAAACACTGAAGGAAAATACTGATGATTTGTCTGTATTAAATTAAGAACATCTGTTATTCAAAAGACACGGTTATCAGAGGTGAAGGGTGAGCCGGGAAGTGCAAGAAGATATTGCTGTGTGTACGTCTGACAAAGGACTCACAGCCACAGTGTTTATTTTTAAAAATTTTATTTATTTATTTGACAGAGAGAGAGACAGTGAGAGTGGGAACACAAGCAGCAGTAGGACAGAGGGAGAAGCAGGCTTCCCACTGAGCAGGGAGCCCGATGCAGGGCTCGACCCCAGGACCCTGGGATCATGACCTGAGCCGAAGGCAGACACTTAATGACTGAGCCACCCAGGTGCTCCCATCCACAGTATTTTTAAGAAAAGCAAACATACAAGGGCACCTGAGTGGCTCAGTCAGTTGAGTGTCTGCCTTTGGCTCAGGTCATGATTCCGGGGTCCTGGGATGGAATCCCGAGTCTGGCTCCCTCCTCAGCGGGGAGCCTGCTTCTCCCTCTCCGTCTGCCTGCTGCTCTCCCTGCTTGTGCTCACTCTCTCTCTCACTCTGACAAATAAATAAATAAATAAATAAATAAATAAATAAATAAATAAAATCTTTAAAAAAAAAAAAAAAAGGCAAACATACAAAAAACCCTCCTATAAATCAATAAGAAAAACAATGAGCCAAAAGATCCGAGCAGGCATTCCCAAAAGAAGATATGCTGATGGTGAATGAGTGTTGGCCATCTGTCTTCAGGAAAATGCCAGTCAAGACCACAATGAAATGTCGGGACCCACACACCAATATCAATGCAATTAAAAGGACAAATCAAATGTTGGCAAGGACACAAAGCAACAATACGGGTAGAGACATGTTAGCGGGGACAACCCATGTGGAAAACTCTCCAGGGGAATCCACTCAAGATATAAATGCACAGGCCCTGTGACCCAGCAACTCTACCACGGTGCTGACACCCAGCAGAATCTCACTCACACATACACCAAAAGACTTACACGCAGGAATGATCCCAGAAGCACTATTTATGAGAGCCGAAAACTGAAAACAACCCCAACATCCATTAACAGGAGAATGAATAAGTAAATGGGGGTATATCCATGCCACAGAATACTATACATCCTTGAAAATACACGGATCATAACCGTATACAATAACATGAAGGAATCTCATAAACATACTATTAAGTGAAAGCAATCAGACACAGTGTACGATTCCATGAATATTAAGTTCAAAAACAGGCAAAAGGAATCTCTGATGGTGATTATCCTTGAAAGGGAACAGGGCTAGTGACTAACTGGGGTAGGAGGGAGGCCTCATTGGTCTGGTCACCTATTTCTTATCTAAATGGTAGTTAATATAGTGCATTAACATTACCCATGAGTGGAGCATATGACAATCCAATGTGTTATGCTCTTAAGATTTCCAGACTTTTCTGTGTGTGTTACACTTCAATAATAATAACAATAGTAATAATAAAAGGACTTTGCTTTTCCTGACTGCTACAGCATACTAATACCAACTAAGTCTATTTGTCCAATTTTTAAAGAGGAGAAGAGGATTATGCTGAGTTAAAAAAGCCAATCTCAAAAGTTATATACCGTAAGGTTTACTTCATCTAACATTTCTGAAAACACAAAATTGTAGAGATGGAGATCGGCCTAGAGGTTGTGAGGAGTTAAGGACTATGGGACAGGGTATGGGGCTAGGAAGGGATGTCACAAGGAAGCCCCACATTGAAGGCACAGCCCTGTATCTCTCTATGATGGTATTCCCATGAAATGACAGATGTGGTACAAGGATGCAGGACTATACACACATATGCATACACACACACAGATAATGTGTGGAATCTAAATACGTTTTATGAATTTTGTTATTGTACCGCAGTTATGCAAAAGGTCAGCACCAGAGGAGGCAGAGTAAAGGGTACATAGGACCCATTTGTTTGCAACTTCCTGAGGATCTCTAGTCATTTCAAAATGAAAGTTTTTGTTTTGCTTTGTTTAAGATTCCTTAAAAAAAAAAAAAACTTTCTCACACCGTGTTCCAGGTTATTTAATGTATCTTATAAAATCACCAGTTGTACAGAAGTATCACAAACTTAAGGGAATTCTAGTTTAAACTTTTGCAACATCTCCCAAACATATCCTAAAAACCTACAAAGATTCTCAAAAGGAAAGAGTCTCAACAATGCTTCCACCTAGTGCCAGATGTGCAAGATTATTCCCCACAGCTGAGTCAGATGGAGACAGCTGGAGAAAAAAATGGAGATGTCCAGAGGAGGGACAAAAAACCCTTCATCCCTCTTGTGTGCCTCCATTTTGAAGTCCAGGGTCTGCAGCAACGAGAAAACTGAAAATTCGACACCATCTGTAGTTTAGATCTGGCTTTCTGCAGTGGCCAGGTGCTTGCCTCTCCTCCCCGACCCCCATCAGCTTTCCACAACTGCTTGGATCAGAAACTCTCAGAAAACAACTGGACAGGAAGGAGGGACAACTGTCACACAGAAGGACAGTGTGGGGGGGCGCCTGGGTGGCTCAGTGGGTTAAGCCGCTGCCTTCGGCTTGGGTCATGATCCCAGGTCCTGAGTTCGAGCCCCACATCGGGCTTTCTGCTCAGCAGGGAGCCTGCTACCTCCTCTCTCTCTGCCTGCCTCTCTGCTTACTTGTGATTTCTCTCTGTCAAATAAATAAATAAAATCTTTAAAAAAAAAAAAAAAAGAAGGACAGTGTGGGGCAAAGACAAGAACACTGACGACAGCATAGGAAAGTAATTACTGTTCTCCCACGTATCCCATCAGAAAAGAGGATCTAAGAACTGCAGCCAGGAAAGAAATCAGCACCTCAGGGAAGCAAAAATATGTAGAAGATAAAGATCTGCTTGAAACTGAAAATTGTACAGAGCGTTTGCATGCCGACCCAGTCAAAACCTGTAGATCTGAGAAAGAGCTGCAACTGCCCCCCAGTGGAGGAAATCTGGCTGCATTTTGCCTCATTGAAAGATGAGTGAAGCACAAACACCGAGGTGCCATCTGTGAAGGACAAAATTCCACAAAAAAGAACATGAGCTATAACTCCCAAAAGACTTCAAGCAATAATGTACCTTTGAAAGTGATTTCATGTAATAATAGGGAAAATATTTTTCCTAGAAATTGTTCATGCTAAGTATAGAAAAAGTATTTAAAATAAGGCCAGGAGCACCTGGGTGACTCAGTCAGTTAGGCGTCCAACTCTTGATTTTGGCTTAGGTCATGGTCCCAGGATTGTAGGATCGAGAGCCACGTCAGGCTCCACACTCAGCAAGGAGTCTACTTGAGATTCTCTCCCTCTCCCTCTGCCCCTCCTCTCTCTCCTTCCCTCTCTCTAAAATAAATAAATAAATCTTTAAAAGAAAATAAGGCCAAATATTAAGAAAACTACAAACCCAAAGGCAGAATTAAAACCTATGGAAAGAGCCATTATTTTTAACCTGGGATCTCTGCCAATGAAGTAAAGAAAAATAAGTGAAAAAGTTTAAGAAATGGAAAGAAAAAACAAAATTGCCATCATTTAGCCTACATTATGATTTGGTACTCAAATCCAAGTAAATATGCAAATAATTGTTTTTAGTAAGAGTTTAGCAATGTTGCTGGGTATAAACCAGCATAGAAAAAAATCGCCTTCCTGTATACTGGCAATAAAGAGTTAGAAAACTGAAATTAAAAGCATCACAACATAGCAGATATCTAAGAATAAATCTAATAAAGATGGGCAAGATCCATTTATTGGGAGATACGTAAAAAGATTTAGCAAGTGGGGAGATATACCATGCTCATGGATTAGAAGACTTAATGTTGTAAATACATTAATTCTTCCCAAACTGATTTATGGAATCTATGAGACTGTCATCAAAATTCCAAAAGTTTTTGGAAAGATATTCGAAGATCCTGACTGGGTGGTGTAAATATATGTGCGTGCTCACACACATGTGCACATGTATGTCCATACAATGAGTCAAGAACAACCACAACTTTTGAAGGAAAACTAGGTCCTGCTCTACTGGATATCATGATATGTTAAAATGCTGTAGTAGTTAGAAGAGTAAGGTATTTCTAGCCATACCCATGTATGGGTAGAAAAATGAATTAATGATAAAGAACAGCAAGACTGAAAACAAAATCATACACATATGGACTCTTAATCCCCAACAGACAGAGGTAGCTTTGCAAAACAGCATGGAAACAAGGAAAAAATAAAATTGAATTCTGACTTCATATCATAAATAAACAAAGTCCATCCAGGTATTTGAAGACCTAACTGTGGAAAATAAAAACAGAAAGAAAGCTTTAGAAGGCAGTATAAAATATCTTCACGACGTTGGAGTAAGAAGGGATTTCTTACACAAGTCACAAATAGTAGCAACCTAAAAGAAAAAAAAATCGATATATTTGGTACATGATAATTAAGAACTTCTGTTCATTAAGATCCCACAAGAATGAAAAGCAAAAAACAGTATTTGCTACCAATATTATGAAATCAAAATTCAAACTCAGAATGGGTAACTCTATAAGGAAAAAAATAGAACGGAAATGTCACCAGAAAAGATATTCAAATGACAAATCTATGAGAAGATGCTGAACCTCATTAATAATTAGGAAATGCAAACGAATCACAGTGAGTCACCATCATACACGTGCCAGATTGGCAAATCCTAAAGTCTGCTCATAGAACAGTTATTTAGAATGTGAAGCCTAGAGCCCACACAATGCTGACAGGAAGTGAGAATGGCGCGCCCCCTGCCCCACGGAGGGAAACAATTGAGCTTTTGTTCAACAGTGAGGCTAAACCCAGCCATTGCACATCTAAATGTATGTATACTTAGAGAAACTTAAGCCCATGGGGGTTAGGATGTATGCACAGAAGTTTTCATGGAGGCACTTTTCATAAAATACAGGAACTGGAAATAAGTCAAGTATCCATCGGCACTGAAATGGATAAAAAAAAATTGTTGTGTAGCCTTATGACGGAATCCCACCCAGTGAGGAAAATGAAAGGACTCAACAAATACAGAACGTTAATAGAAAATTATAAGGTATGTATGACTGAATATACAGAGCATAATTCTATTTCTATAAATTTCAAAATCAGGCCAAACTAACTTAGAGATAAAACATAAGTGGTAAAATTATGAAGAAAAGCTGTTAAAATTGAGGTAGAAGTCATCTCTACAGTGGACGGGATACAGATGTGATCGAGAAGATTGACAAGTCTCTCCTTCTTGACTTTGGTGATGGTGGCACAGGGGCTAGCTTTATACATATTTGCTAGAAGAACATATATATCATTATGTAATTTTTCTATGTCTGCTTTATTTCAAAATAGAAGTAGGAAATAGCCTACATGAAGCAGTAAGAGTGGATATATTACACAGAAAATCACATCAGTGATGTGGTAACAAATTTGTCAAGATTTTGGAATGCATACTGAAAGGACAAAAAAAAGGGACAAATAGTACCACCAATTTTTTTTTGTTAGTGGAGGTCCTATAAAAGAGACAAAATTCCTTATGTAACTTAAAATACTCTTACCATATGATCTAGTAATTGTGCTCCCTGGTATTTGCCCAAACGAGTTAAAAACGTGGCCACACAAAAACCTGCCCATGAATATTTATAACAGCTTTATTCATAATTGCCAAAAGTTGGAAGCAACCAAGATGTCCTTGCATGGATGAGTGGATAAACAAACGTATGCACTATATCCAGACAATGGAATATTATTCAGTGATAAAAAGAAATGAGCTATCAGCCATGAAAAGGCATGGAGGAACTTGACGTGCATATGACTGAGTGAAAGAAATGAGAAAGCTGGATACTTCATGATTCCAACCACACGAGATTATGGAAAAGGCAAAACTCGGAAGACGGTAAAAACATCAGTGGTTTGCCAGAGGATCAGGGAAGGGAAACAGAAATAAGTAGGCAAAGGACCTACTTATTTAAGGATTTCTAGGGCAGTGAAACCATTCTGGATGGTATTACAACGGGAGCTATGTGTCGTTATACATTCGTCGAAATCCGTAGAATGTACAACACAGTGAACTCGCATGTAAACCATGGACTTCAGTTACGAAGAACGGTCAAAATTCCCAAGAGGTTAATAATAAGGGAACCGAGAGGAGGAGCAGAGATATATAGGAACTCTCTGTATTCTGCCTTTATTTTTTTTCTAAATCCAAAATCAAAAACTTCTCTAAAATAAATAAGTAAATTGGCTGACATATTACAAAGCGTAAGTACATAAATGGCAAAAAGAGAATATATCAACAGAGTGACAATGTCTTCCAAATAAACCTTATCAAAATTAACTAAAAGAATAGAAAATCTGGGGTGCCTGAGTGGCTCAGTAGGTTAAAGCCTCTACCTTTGGCTCAGGTCATGATCTCAGGGTCCTGGGATCGAGCCCCGCATCAGGCTCTCTGCTCAGCAGGCTTCCTCCTCTCTCTCTGCCTGCCTCTCTGCCTACCTGTGATCTCTGTCTGTCAAACAAATAAATAAAATCTTTAAAAAAAAACTGTCTTTAAAAAAATAAAGAAAGAATAGAAAATCTGATAGATCAATTACCATGAAAGAAAGGAGATATATCAAAGAACTCCTTGAATGGAAAATGCCTAGTTTCAATGAATTCAGAGTCCCGTTCTCTAGAACTTTCAAGGAATAGATCAGTCTGTGTTCCTGCACTGTTACAGGTTTTTAAAAAATGTGTCAAGCTCAGGTGCCCAAATGAATGACCGATACGAAGTTTCCACGATGGAACCCATTGGTCAAGTCACTGTTTATTTAAGTTACCTTATTAAATACTTACCCCAATCTTAGAGGTATGTCCAATTATTACCCCTGTTTTGTATTTGAGAAAATTGAGGCACAAAGAGATTAAATAACACACTCAAGACCACACAGCTAGTCAACAGTGCACTGGGCTTTGAGCTCCATTTAGTACGGTTCCAGAGCTCTTAACCACCCTACCCTGCAACGTATAAAGAGAGGGTCCCTTGTCCTTCACATATAAGGAGTGCTTATAAAACAACACATACACACAAGGAGAATATGGGCAAGAGGCTATAGAAGTTGGCATAAACCTTTCAAGAGAGCAGTGATGACTCTGCGGTTCCTCTTCCAGGAAGCATGAGCACAAGGGGCGAGCGAGCAAAGACAGACAGAAGGAGGAGTGTGGAAATGTTCACAGCCTGGGAAGAACGGTCAGTGACAACTCTACCATAAAATGGAAACCACTTCACATCATAAAAGGGCATTTGATGACCTAAGAACATAACAGTAGCACATGAACTGAGACTAGAAGGTTACAAAGCAAGACTAGTTCAGTATTGTAGAAAGTGTGCATGTCATCTACACACATACCTGGAATTTGTTCCTGATGCATGCACGTGCACACGTGCGTGCGCACACACATACACACACACACACACACGGAGAGACAAGATTGGAGAGAGAGACTCCAGATGCTGACTGTGATTATCCCTGGAAGATAAGACTATGGGTTTGTTTTATTCCCTTCTTTGTTTTTATATATCTTCCACATTTTCTACAAAGTTCATCCACTACTTTCATAGTCAAAATGTTTTGTAAGCCAGGAAAGAAATCTATTTTAGAATAGCTTCCACTTTGAGTTAAGTTTCTAATTATTTTTTTTCAGTTTTAGGGTATGACATGGTGAATTCGGTTTTCTGCTAACTCCATCCTGAGTCAGCAACCCATAAGTAAAGAAGAGGATCTTGTCGCAGAAGGGCTGAGAAGATGGAAAGAAGATGGGCAGATTGTCACAGGAGCAAAGTCCCACCAGCAACAAGAAGCACGTGTGCTGGCCTCGGTGACACGGACTCAGAAGAGGTGCAGCTAGAATTTCTACTCTATAAATGGACTCCTGTGACCTTGGTCGCCCAGAAACCCCCACTCTGGGGTCAGCTGGGGGATGGAAATGAGTGGAGCCCACAGGTGCTCCTGAGCACATCAGAGCTCTGGGCCCTGACCCCTTCTCTGGGAGGTATTTCTACCCCAGCAAGTCCGCCATGGCCCGGGTTCCGAACCAAAGCTTCTACAGCCTGTGGCCCAGACTCGCCACACTGCCCACACGGCATTAACAGAACTCACTTTACACTCGCAGGCAGCAGCCTGGCCAGGACCCCTAATCGAACCCAGTGAAGGCCCTGCCACAAAACCACTGGAAGAACAAAAGAAATCTCTCTCCGTTGCAAAGGCAGGCCAGAAAATCCTCATGAGACACGTTTCACATTAGAGACTGAAGAATAACTTTCTAGGCATGTTTGAGACACAGTGGAAAGTGGGGGAGCTAGCCAGGCGTGGAGGAGCCCTTGGTGTCCCAACTGCCCACATCCATCAGAATTCCCAAGAGAGGCGGGTCCAAGATGGATGTGACCCTGTCTCAATTTTGGCTACTCGCCTCCCCTCCCACTTCCAGAAGGATCTGAAATACCCCCAGAGATGTAACCATGTATCATAGCATCTTCCAGGTCAGCCAGGACTCCCTCCCCTGCCCTCAACAGCTGTGCCAGATGCCTGAGGGAGACCAGAGCTGAGCCCCCAAGAGGCACTGAGCCAGCCAACACCGGGGAAAGGCTCACAACATGGGCATGGATGAAAAACCAAACTGTCTCTGCTACAGTGAAAAACTCTCAAGTGTCTCACACACACACACACACACACACACACACACACACACACACACACACTAAGGGGGTCAATCCCCAAGCATGCTACCTGGCTGATGCCTCAATTCTCACCCAGCCCAGGCATGAGGAAGCTCCCATTCACCAACGTGCATCACTTTGGGAAAAGCATTCTACTTCTATGATGGTGGGAAATCACGTTCCTCTCCTACAGATCCAAGAGCTTTTCCTGTGGAGGCCAGCCCTGCCCTTCTGGGTTGTGAAGAAGCCACTGGAACGTACATTCAACACCTGCTCTGGAGCCCAGAACACTAGTGCAACACAGGGCAGGTGTTCAATAAACGAGCCTGCCAATGTTGTCGAGTGCTGCTCCAAGTCCGGGTGTCTCCCGAGAAGAGGCAGGGGAGCCTAAGCTCTGGACTACTCAGCCTCACAGAGGAGAAGAGCTGCCTGCAGGGATCACGAGGACGTGAGACAGGAAGGGACTGGGACTCTGAGGAGGAGGTGTAGGGAAATGAAAGAGAGGTGATCAGGGCAGTCTTTCTGGAGGCAGTGTTTGCAGAAAAGTGAAGTTCTGAGACAGGGTGGGCAAGCCTCAGCCCCTGGGATGGCCAGGTCCAGGCCACCACCTGTGTCTGTATGGCCAAAGAGGTAAGAATAGTTTTTTTTTTTTTTTAAGATTTTTATTATTTATTTATTTGACAGACAGAGATCACAAGTAGGCAGAGAGGCAGGCAGAGAGAGAGACAGGGAAGCAGGCTCACTGCCAAGCAGAGAGCCCGATGTGGGGCTCGACCCCAGGACCCTGGGATCATGACCTGAGCCAAAGGCAGAGGCTTTAACCCACTGAGCCACCCAGGTGCCCGTTTTGTATTTTTTTAATGATCACATTTTAAATGGTTATTTAAGTAATGACATAATATCCTCAATTTTGCTTCTTGGCCAATAAACCATGTATTTATGATCTGATCCTTTAAAAATGTCTGCCAAGTCCTCTGAGGCACAAAAATAATAAAAAAAAAAAAAGAACCACACAGATGGCAAATAAAAGGCATCGCTAATTCTCACTGAGGGCTTGCTGTGGGCTGTGTGCTGCACCCTTCAGACAATCCTGAGTCTTCAAAATAGCCCTCTAAAGGCATCTCTCCCCACTCTTGTGGAGGAGGAAAGGGAGTCCCAGAGAATGGAGGATCTCGTCCGGGGTCGCACGGGCACTGAGAGTAGAGCCTGACCCAAAGCCGTCCTCTCCGCCATCTGCTTAGACACTCCTCCAGGTCCCTTTGGAGAAAACACGTGAACCATGGGCTTCAGCACGGGACACAGTGTGAGAAACTAGCCCGTCTGGCTGGGGGGGCAGGAGGCAGAGGCCAGAAATGAGAAGCGAATAGAAACAAGCAAGTTCTTCCAGGTCCTCAGCTCACGGTGGGCCCCTGGGCACGGCCCCGCACTCCTGCAGACGCGGCCCGGAGCCAAGGGGCCCTGACCTTTTAGCAAGGGCATGGAAGAGTCACACGGCAAAGGGCTGGACCCAAGGAGAGGGGAAGAGCTAGAGCAATAAGTCAGCCAGCTGCGCCAGTGACTTTGGGACAACATCCAAGATGCATTTCAGAACCTGCCCGAGCGGACGGTGCTCTTCAGCCCATTACGCGTTCTCGCCCTCAAAGCGAAAATTCGTAAGGGGAGAGTCTGCATCTGATGCAAACTCACGATTTTATCTGCTCACATAACCAGTGTGTGTGTGGGGGGGGGGTGTTAATATCTGTGCCACCCACCACCTTGAAAATGAAGCGGGTCACATCTCCATCTGCCACCTTGGGCACAATATAGGGGATGTCCGTTCCACTGGCCACCCAACCCCTTCATGCTGCCACCTCTCCAGCAAGCCCCCCAAGGGAGACCAGAGCAGAGACACAGAGGAGGCTGAGCACAGGGTCCTGAGAGCGCCCGGCTATGGATCTGAGGCCCCGTTCCACCCAGCACCACGCCCCAGGCGCCCCTGCCTCACCCGAGCCAGCATCCCTAACTGCTGTGCTGTCTGCCTCCCCAGCCACAGTCCTCTCTGTCCCTTCCATATTGCATTTCACAGCCCCCCATGGCATCTCTGCCCTCCTGCGTCATCCCAATTTTTCAAGCTTGTTTTAACAAAAGAGCAATGTAAACAAATTTCGTAGACCAGAGTCACTCATCGAGCACTCAGTGAATCAGAGCCACAGTGGCTGTCCCGGAGACCAGGGACCTCAGGCCCTTCAGAAAGAGCTCTGAGGCCAAGGCCCGGGGAGCAATTCTGCGTGGGGTAGCATGTGTGTGTTCATGTGTGTGTCAATAAATGGGCCTTGAAAACTCTCTTTGAAAATGCTTCCCCAAATATTAATAACTTCCAATTCTGGCAATAACTAAAATAATTCAAACCAACCCTTGTGCTGAAGCTAAAAAAAAAAAAAAGACCTAGACAGAATATTTTTTCAATGTTTAAAGCATATAAATATTAACAAGACAATAAGGGACTCTGAGGCCCAAGTAGGATGGGAGTGAGAGCCCAAAGAACAGAGGCTGGGAGCTGCCCTGCCCTGGGGCATCTGGGGTCCTGGAGGAACAGCTCGTCTTCCAGTCAGCCTGCTGGGACAAGGGGACGGAAGTTGTGCCCAAGGCCCACCGGAGGTGGGAGTTTTATTACCACCCATCTGTTGAGACCCCAAAGGTCACCAGGGTTCACCAGGTGAATAAGCAGAAACACAGCCCCACATCACATGTGTCTTCAACATCCCCACCCACCCTGCCCCGATGCCCACGGGTGCCCTGCAGGCCTGAGACTTTAAGACAGAATATAATGCTCGGTTGTTAAGTGACTGCAGAATGTGACTGTTGCTGAATTTCCATGTTTATTTTAGGATGCACTCTTAATCATACCTTTGATGGCTCTGACGGTGAGCTTTGGTTAGAAACACATACCCCAACCACTGCCTAAGGGAACAGAGCATTCCCTTTAGGACAGTCGAGGCTGTGACATAGTGCACGGGCTCACACGGCAGCTGACCACGGACCCTGCCTCCAGAAATGCAAATTTGTGAAATGCTGTGTTTATTTAAGCCGCTGTCCTCCTGAGCAGAAAGCCTAGAACCAGAAAATCTTGGGTTCAAATCCCCGTTGCCACTTAGAGGCTGCATAACCACAGGCAAAGGGCACAGACTACCAAGTCTCGTCCTCCTTATCCATAAAAGATGCACAATGTTGACGATGACACCAGGAATGTCCACCGATATTCAGAGAGAGGCGTGGGTCGATACCAAAGGTGAGACCCCTTGCCGGACCTGAAGCTACGGAGAGCAGAAGCATTTTACAAACACTATCAGCGTTTGCAGACATGTGATCCTGGATACCAGAGCGTTACAGACAATAATCATAATGCTAGTAGTCAGTCTAGTAAGAGCTATTGCAAATGGGCCAGAGTTGGCCCAGGAGTCTAGGAGTAATGACTTCGACCATCCTAAAGTAAATACTTAAAAGACTAATATTTTTACAAGGGAGTAAGACCCCAAGACCAGCATCATGGGGCTTGTAAATGGAAAACTTACTCTGACTCCAGAGGCCCCGGGGTCTGGTTGGAAGATAAGAAATATACATGCAATATACACGGGCAGCTCTGAGGCCCCACAAGAAAGGAAATGAGATTGTTTTGGGGTTGGAGTGGGGGAAGTGGAAGGGTCCAGGAAGGCAACCCAGGGCTCTGGGAGATTCAGAAATGACTTCATTTGAGCCAATGGGGAAAAGATGTGGATGATTGTGGCTGCAGAGGACAAGGCGGCTGGGAAAATCTGCACCCCCAAATGGTAATGGCAAAAGGAGAGGCCAGAGAGGCCGCCAGCCACCCCAGGCAGCCCCAGGGGGCATCTGCGGCTGCCAGCTGCTCCAGGGGCCACCGCCCTCCCTGGGCGGGTGATGGAACCAGCAGGAGCTTCTCCACAGAGCCTCACTCACTCTCTCTGACATCGTCATGGGCCACGGGAACGCTGTGATCATCACTGGCAGCCTTCTCAGAGCTCTTGGTTCTCACGCCTTTTCTGTTGCTATTTTTACCTAAAAAGAAGGAGAGAGAGAAATGCCTTTACTTCCACATACGTCCCATGGGGAGAGATCAACCATCTTCTGCAAAGCAGCATCTGCCCCCTCTGCATCCCCTGTCCCCAGGGATGGCACTCCGGACTCTGAGGTGCTTGCTGGAGATTATAGGAGAGGAAGCGTGTTATTGTGAACACCCGGGGAAATGAACTCTCCTTCAGATGGGGAGACAAACCTAAAAGACTCTTAACCATAGGACACAAACTGAGGGTCAAGGAAAGGGAGGTGTGTGGGGGGATGGGGTAGCTGGGTGATGGGTACTAAGGAGGGCACGTGACGTAATGAGCATTGGGTGTTATATGCAACTGATTACTGAATTACTGAACTCTACCTCTGAAACCCATAATATATGATATGTTAATTAACTGAAATTAAATAAAAGTAAATTAAATTGAAAGAAAGAAATACTCTTAATAAAGACAATGTACACTTGTCAGTCAACACTATTCTAAGAATGCAAAAATACCATGGTAGTACTTTCACCCACTCTGGGGCCCAGAGTGCGACAGCACACCTAACTGATAAAACAGAGCGGGAACTCTGGACTCCTGACCCCAGAGTTAGCATTTCCCACCATGCTGGGCTCCTCCTTCCAATTCTCTCCAAGGGCCCTGGCTGGGTACCTGGGGGTGGGAGTGGGGGGTGGCGCTCCTAACCAACTGGAGAGATCCTTACCAGGGCCTAGGAAGGCTACCTGCTCATGCTTCTGGCCCCTTCAGCTTCTTCTCACACTGAGCTCCCTCTCACTACTCCTGAAACACCAGCCTCTTTGCCGCCTTCAACTCATGTGCTGTTCCCTCCTCCTGGAGCACCCTTCCATTCATCTCTGTCTCATTAACTCCCACTAATCTTGCAAATCTCAGCTCTGGCATCTCCTCTTTTGGCTCTCCTGAACTCCCCACCTAAATCAATGCCTCCTTTGGTGGGCTCTGATAACACCCATCTTAGGTCAAGTTGCCTCTAAGCAGAGCTTGATGCAGGGGTTCAGATGCACATGATATACTGGGGGAGGGCTCTAAAGGGAAAGTGGAGGGAGAAGCAGGATAGGGCAGAGGAAGGAGCTAAGTAAGGCTGTCCTCCCTCTTAGCCAGAGGCTGGCTCAGTCTGATCCCATGGGGAGCTCTGCAGCGGGAACTACACACATCATTGTCCCCCCCCCTTGGGAAAAGAAGCCACCTTTTATACTGCTGGTTAGCCTCTGGCTACAGATGGACCAACTGGGGTGTGAGAACCAGGCTTCCAGGAGCAATGTTCCAGAGAAGGCATCAGCTATGAGCCATTGCAGTCAAGAACCCCATAGCTGAGAGATGGGCGTACCTGCAGGAAGAAGGCCTGGGCAGGGCACGAGCAGCCCCTACTGTCAGTCCACACACCTGTGCTGTGCAGCACCACGAGCATGTAACATGTAACATATGCTGGTCTATTAGCGAGGGCAGGGACTGTGTCTAGTTTTGCTTCCTGCTCTGTCTCTGGAGTCTGGTACAGAATAAGCCAAGATGAATGAGTGAATGGACATACTAATGAGTCACTGAATGACAAACAGACAAAAATTAGAGAAGGGACAGGGGAAGGATACTTAGTTTGGACTTTAAAAAGCAAGTTGAAATACAAAAAACATTTAGTGGACTGAGTGCCAATTAATGAATCATTTCAGACTGTTCTACGGTCTTCCTTCCCCGCCCCCAAAAAAGATACTAATCAAGAAAACCTTTACTCTTCAAACAATCCAAAGGCCACATTGGGTCCAGCCAAGAGTACTGCTCTCTCCATCATCTTCTGGGGCGATGCCTGCTGGGAGTATCATTCATTTTTCATGTACGTGTTCCCCTCAGGTCCAGAAAGTCAAAACACCAAAATGCTCAGAAAGGCCAGAGGAAGACCCAGAGGACCCAGGAGCATCTGACATCAGTCTGATATCACCTCAGCACCTGTCCCGTTTCTGTGGGTCAGAATGTCATGGCCGGTGACCTCCAAAGATGGCCCCTTCTGAAGGGGCCTGACTCAGGTCTGTAAAGATCTGGATTGCTCAGAAAAACTGGTACCATCACTTTTAAGAATGTGGAGCCTGATTTGGCGGAAAGATAAGATGTTAAAGGGGGAATGAAGTTTTACAAAATATGTGAGGAAAAAGCCAAAGTTCTGGAAAAGAAGGTTCCGTCCCAACCTTCCGCAGAAGTCAGCCATTGACTGCAAGCCTTCTGTCTCCCAGGGAAACCTCTCTGGAGCCTCCATCCCAACACGGGAGTAAGGGTCAAAGACCATGGACCATGGCCTGGTAACACCCGCAGCCTCAGTGCACCGCCCCCTCCCCCGCCACCGTGTGCCAGATCCACGCCCTTGACACACGTCCCCATGCGGCTCTGGGCAGCCACCAAAGGCCCAGATGCAAGGCAGATGTCAAAGCTCTGAGAGTCTGATTCCCCAGGGGTCTGACGTGTGGGGAACAGAAGCCCGGAGGGGGTGACAAAGGGGCAGAGACCACAGGTAGAGGCTCTGCCACCTCCTCTAGGGGGCGCACTTCCAGCTCCTGGAGGGCCGTCAGATCCAGTCCCAGCCCACCGCCGCTGGACTCTGCCACTGCACGGACCAGGACCTGTCCTCGGATGACCCACGTCACCTCTCCTCTCGAGGAGCCACGTTCCCTTATCAACAAGACAAGTACCTGCTTCCGTGGGCGCTTTGTGGGGGAAACAAACAATATGCATCAAGAGCTCGGGGCTGTGTCGAGGGTGCAGCGACCACCAAACAGAAGCCACTGTCTGTCCTTCCATCAGGGATTCGCCATCGAGTCCCCGCGCATCACAGAGCGCCATCCCAGCGGCTGCAGAAACACGGCTCCCACGTGGAGCCTGATTCCCAGCCTGCAAGGCGGCCTCCTCACCGGGATTACAACACTGGACTTCGGCAACTTGCCACTGAGGGCAGGAAGCGTGCAATGAACGCGCCTTTACAGATGGGGACAGCGCAGAAGCAGACTTCAGGGCGAGGCCCTCCCCAGACCCATCCTCTCTCACCGCAAGAAAGGCCGCAGACGGTCGGCAGAGATGAGAGAAGACCGTCCAGTGGAAGAAGCCTGCCGAGAAGGAGATCAACAACTCCATCTGGGCTGCGTGACAAAACTGAATTCCTTAAAAGTAGCCAGCAAAGTGCTGATGCGGGCCACATGTTCTATTCTGGTCTATGGTGGTAAACATCATGCTTCTGGGTTGATAGGAAACTATTTTTCCCCTCTCTATACAAGGAGCTTACAGTAGCAACCCCCACTCCCCTCAGGAACCGAAAAAATTCTTTGCTGCATATTTGCATTTTCCCCAGGAAATTCCAGCCCCACGGCATCTGCACTCTCTCTTGTGCAGGAGTCCGTCCAGGGCCCGAGGCTCCTCTCCTGCCTCTTGCTAAGGAACCTGCAGGAGAAGGACGGCCTTGCCTGAACACAGGGCAGGTTCTCGGGGGCTGCCCAGAAATGCGGTCTCTCAGGCCAGACAGCAGTCAGGGCTTTCTAAAGCCCCACGACACAGGCACGTCGGCAGAGAACCCTTTCGAGAGATGGCCAGTGGGACGGCGCGGGTGGACGGGAAAGCCTCAGCAGCAGGGGTTAGAAACGCGTGCTCCGTGTGGCCGTGCGCAGGCCAAGGGCCATGACGCCAGAAGGGAACAGGCTGTGTCTCATCTGCTTCTGAGAAAGCCAAGGGACTGGCGGAAACAGGAATCAAGGGAGCGGGTAGATCCTGAAAGGCAGGTTGAATGGTTAAATGAGATGTTTGCCTCTGTTCATCAGTGACCTTGAAGGTCTGGGGTGGAGATGGGGGCACGAGTGCTGTACTCTAAGTACTTTTTTACCAGGGCCAGACCAAAATCAACCAGTCAACCAATCAGTCTAAAGCTTTCCCCTCCCTGCTCAGCTGTGTCTTCCCTGGGAAACTAGGGGGCCACCCTCTGCTCCTCTGGGCCAGCCTTTTGTGCAACTTGGGTCTCCCTCAAGGGCCCAGGGAGGGCCCGCCACTCCCAACCTCTAATGCACCAGCAGACACCTTCCTGACTTGCAACCAAATGAGAAGCCCTTTGCTTTTCTAGAACCAGCACAGGAAGAGCAGCAAGTGCGGACATGCAGGGGTCTGGGCAGGGCGCCGTGGGCATTGGCCTGTCTCAGTCTGGCTTGCATCTGGAAAGAGCCCAAGATGCAGCCTTGGTTGCCGGTGTGTATCTGGGAAGGGATTTCGTGAAGTTCAAGTGAAGAAATGGAAGGAGAAAGACCCGGAGAAGGAAACTCCAGTAACGCAAGCCACGTGCAGAGCAGGACCCACGAGGACTTGGCCCATCTGGGGTCTCTGGGGAAGATAGTGGAAGGTGCCCCCAAACCGTGTCTCTGAGCACAGGAGACTGGAAGTTGACCCGTCACATCTCTGGGAGCATGGCTTTTTCATCCCTCCCATGTCACGGTGAGGAAGCCGAGGCCTGGAGAAGTCACCCATGCCCATGAGTGGCAGCGCCAATTCTAGTCTCCGCTCTCTCTGAATCCTGAGCAAACTGCCAAATAACCACACGTGGTTTGCATGACCAAGCATTCCATAAAAATCTGGGACACTGCAGTCTTAAATTAACACTCTGTTGGTGTTTTGTGCCCCTCCGACCATTCTATGATGCCTGGATGCGTAGCCAACCGGATGCCAGACGGTTATGGACACTAGCCCTTCCCCCAGGCCATCCAAAGATACCCTAATTTCATGCGTTCCATGATCCCAGAGTGGCAGCTATGGTGGGAGACCTCGAAAGGCCACAGTGGGCTGAGCCACGGCTGGAGATGCCAAGCCTAAGTGCTCAGGCTCCCTGGCCCCACTGGGGATACCCAAAGGAGAGCCTCATCTCCACAGTCCCGACTCTGGGGCCCCAGCTACCCTTGTCCTGGCACTGAGGGCCCCCTCTGCCATGAGATCTGGCAGCCATGGACACCTGAGGCCACCAGAGAACACGATGGCTGGTTTTAAGAACCACGGCATCCAGCCCAGCTTTCCCTAACAAGGGAGTGTCTTCAGGCCCACGCACAGATGCTGGCTTCTGGAACTACGGGCACAGACCAGGGACTGCGATCATGAATAGTTGACTTTGGAAAGCGTCTTGGAAAGAGAGGCAGTGTCTTAGAAAGCTGCTTGCCGATGCACATCAAGCAACCTTTTTTTTTTTTTTAAGATTTTATTTATTTATTTGAAAGAGAAAGAGACAGTGTGAGCACGAGCCGGGAGAGAAGCAGAAGGAGAAGCAGACTCCCCGCTGAGCAGGGAGCCGGATGCCAGGGCTCCATCCCAGGACCCCAGGATCATGAGCTGAGCCAAAAAGCAGATGCTTCACCTACTAAGCCCCGCAGGTACCCCTCAAACAACCTTTTTTAATTAAATGTCCTTTCCCCCCAGGACTCTGTAGGGAGTTTATCTGGACAAACACTTTGGATTTAACTCTTCAAGCGAGCGTATAATATCCCGATGTAAAGAGTTCTTGCTGTTTGTCCACGTGTGCTGATGGCGCCGGGACCGCTTGTAAAATACACAGTGAATCTTCCCGGATCTTCACGCTCTGGCTGGGCCCGAGAGAAGACGCTTCCCTCCGAAGGCCACGCGCAACAAGACACTCTGAAGAGTGACCGGCCAAAGCTGGAAAGTGAGGCCCCTTCCCGCAACTGGCCGGCTGCTCACAACAGAAAGGGCTTTGTTCACAACCACACACGCTCCAGTAACAAGTCTTGGGTTATTTCACCGAGCGGCGGGGGTACAACACAGTACAAAACGCAAACTCGCTGCTTCTGGGCACAGACATCCAAACACACACGGCTCGCCGCCCACTCTGCAAATTCCACAGGCTCGGGACCGTGGGCCAGGCTGGCGGGTGTGACGTGGGCGTGCCCATACCCAAAACAGGGGTGCATTCTTGCCCGTCCTGGAAGAAAGCAACAAACAAACAAACAAGCAGGAAACTGAAAGTAACCCAAGACCCAAAAGGAATAGGAGGAAGAAAAAAGTCTTCAGATCACCTACTCAGAGTGTCGGTCACGGGACTGTTTGTTTCTTACGACCCCTTGGGGGTTAAAGACAAATGATTTATATTAATTATGGTTCACCTCTCTGTTCCATTTTATTTTCTACCAAGAACGTGGCCACAAACCGAGCTCGTCAATTTGGGGATGACATACAAAGGTAAGTACACCCCACGTCCACCCACATGCCAAAAATGCACTCCCCATCCTGTTCCCCACGCTGGGCTAATGGAAAGCGGGGACCTGGCTCCCAAAGCATTCCAACTGCAAAGACCTAGAAACTACTGAATTTGGCCGGCAATAGCCAAATAAAGGGAATTAGAAAAAAGGAGGTAGTCAGGTCTCTACCAAGGAAGAACACTATAGCAATCAGTACTGCTCATCCGATGAACGTGGTAGGAAGAGCCCATCGGTGGAAGTGTGTGAGCAGAGACTACGCAGTCCAGTGTTGGAACCCTGCAATGAACAAGAACTTGCGTGCAATGACCACGTGGTTTCCTCCAAGTTCTGAAATGCTGGGATTAACGGATGTTCACAGTGAGGACCCCAGAAATTGTCCGAGAGTGTGTCCCACTCAAACTCAAAACAAGAGATCCTCAGAGGCGCCTGGTGGCTCAGTCGGTTAAGCATCTGTCTTCGGCTCAGGTCATGTTCCCAGGGTGCAGGGATTGAGCCCCACATCGGGCTCTCTGCCCAGCGGGGAGCCTGCTTCTCCCTCTCCCTCTGCCCCCAACACGTGCTTGTTCTCTCTCTAGTGCTCTCTCCCTCTCTCTCTAATTTAAATAAATAAATGAGAGGTCGTCAGGTCTGTATCCCGATGCTAAGAGTGGTTCCAGGAACCTGTACATGTGACAAAACCACAGAGAACACACACACACGTGCACATAAAAACTGCTGAAATGTTTAGTATGTAATCTGGTTCATAGTGTTGTACCAATGTCAACTTCCTGTCTTGCGACTGCACAGAGCAGCAATCCTCAGCCCACTAGGGACACCTGCCAACATCTAGAGACATTTTCGATTGTCCCGACTAAGAGAAGGCCGCTACGGGAGGCTGGGGGTTGAGACCAGGGAAGCTGCCAAACATCCCACAGTGCACAGGATAGCCCCTCCTTGCCACCCCCAGAGCATGCACAATTGGCACAAAATGCCCATACTGCCAAGGTACAGAAATCCTGTCCTACATTTCCAGAAAGTATCATCACTGGGGTACACAGGACCTCACTGTGGTTTATAATTATTTCAAAATGAAAGCATTAGCAACTTCTTTAAAGATCCCACTCTGTTGAGCATATCAGAGCTCTACTTCTCCAGGAATCTGTCGGCCCTTCATGGAAAAATGCAATGGTCTCAACTAACCCAAGGACCCAGCTGCCCAAGCCACCTCATGTCAACATGGGCCATCCGCTGCACATTTTTAATGTGTTGGCATTAAAGAAGAGCCACAGGTCAGGGCCAAATTCACACCAAGATCAAGTCCCCAGTGTCCCAGTTTCCTTAAGGAGACCTTCCTCTGGGATTAAGACAACACTCCTTCCAGAACCTGCCTTGATGCAGGACAAGAGCTATTCAAAAAAGATGTTACCACCTATGGCGATAAAGCACGTGACTGATTTTAAAGTAGTTATAGACACATTTACCTTCTTATCCATCTTTAAATCCAAGCCCTCACTCCCAGGTTAGTCCTACAGAGTCTGATGCATGGGCACACGCACACCCACCCCGCAAAGCCAGGTCCGGAAGCCCACGCTACACACCCCAGGCTGCTGTACAAGGTTCCTTCCTCCATCTATGTCTCCCCACGACCTGATGGCACCTGGGAGGCAGTCTGATGCCAAGATGGATCTTCTCAGCATGGTGTCCCTGAACACAACCACCACCGAGTCCCCTGATCGAGTCATTGTTAAACCAGTCTCCTCCACTTAAGAGTCTAGGGTAGAAGGTTCCATTGGCCAAACACCCCAAAACATGGGGGGGTGGAAAGGACAGGATTTTTGAGTGGGGATAAATGTCCCACTTCGCTTGTCTTCGTTGGTGGGCTCTTAAAAACCCATGCAAGTCATTAAAAAGAGTGGTGGGCCTGGGGCGGTAGCTCTCCCAGGAAGCCTCAAAGCTGAGTGTCTGGAATTTCCAAGGACCTTTTCCCGTTTGGGGATTAGCAATGCGGCCCTCAGCACAACAGTGATCCCTTTTCCGAAGCCCCCCAACTTCTGTGCGGTCCACAGGGGCAGGATGACCTGTGCGCCCGACCCCCAGGACCTCACCCAGCACCTGGCATTGAACAGGTTCCTGGAAACCACCTGCCGAACAAATGAAGGGCTCAGAGATGGACAAGCTGACACACTAGAAGCTTTTGTGGAAAAGCTTCTAAAGCAAATGACCAAGTAAAGAGAGGTGACAGGCGCAGGCGTCCTTTGCCGACAAAGACACCAAGTCCCAGGAAGCTGAGTGCTGAGCCCCCAGACCCAGGTATGACATGTGATCTTCAGACTCAGCCGGGGGCTCCTTCCACACTGCCCCTGCCCTCCCCCCAGGCAAGTACCAGAACCCCGCATACGTGTCCCCACCCACCCCGACCAGCACCGCGCTAATCACACAGCAGACACCAAAAACCAAAAACACACGCAAATCTGATTCAAACTACCAAGGAAGAAAGGCCTTGAGTTAAAAATAGGCACAGAAGGGCTTTCCAATCTCCCAAGCCAGCAAGGGACACTAAGTTACTTCAACTGTCAGTGCCTACCGTCCCGCCACTGAAGGAATCAGCCCAGACAATTGTACATAAAGCTCCTAACAGAATCCCAACAGATGTTCCACAAACGTGACTGTCTCTTCCCTCCTGCTATTCAACCACTGTGGTTTTACACATCTTGATTCCCATAATTCCCCCAGAAGATTCTGGAAATTCTGGATGGTTCTGTTCGGGGTTACACAACTCATAGCAGTGCCTGCCCATTGGCAGGGTCGCTCACACACTGGGGCATGGCAGGACACCTCCCCCCACACACACACACGTGCAAAGGGGCTGCTGAGATGGGTCCACACGTTCAAGAGATCTGTGTCCCCACCTCCTCCCCTCTCCCGCTGCCTCCTGCTGACTTTCTGAAGAGTTTAACCAAACAAAAGCAAGTCCTCCCATGCCAGGAGCCATGTAATGGTGCCACCAGCATTGCATCTCCTTTCAAGAAGGCCATTACAAGGCCAGAGAATTTGGCTACAATCCTGCTCATTCCCCAACCCTGAAACACTAGGACCAGGGCCTCCTGCGATTTGAGCAAAGAACATCTGAAACAATTAAGAGAAAAAGCGCCCCCTTCACAAGGAGTGAAACGGAATGGAAGTCATTTGCCGAGACAGGGCTGGCAGAGACGCGCGGTTGGGAGAAGGGTGTGCGGATGGATGGAAGGCGGGCGCCGCACGCTGCCAGGCGCCCCTGGGCTTTCCCTCCATCTGGCACAGGAGCCTCCCCAGCAGAGGCTCTGCCATCCTGCCCCAACTGGGCAGAGATTCCGGGGACCCACAGAACGCGGGAGGGAGGGAGCTGAGAGGGGGTGCTGGCTGGGTAAAGGCCCACTGCTGGGCTTTCCCCCAGAAGGTGGTTGTGCCAAAGCCAGCCGGCCCTTCACTTGGCCACACTGTAAATTCACTCCCAAGAAAACGCCCTGTAGTAAGACCTGAAGGGGCGTCCGGCGGAAAGAGCCTCTGCCCAGCCCACTTCAGACCTGGGCCACCAGCTCCGCGAGCAGCTTCCCTACCGCACAGCTCCACCTCCACCTGCGAGGGGGATGCCCGTCCGGGTCGGTCCGGGAAGCTCCAAGCGGCCAGAGGGATGCGCGACTCAGTCCGGGAGTGGGGGGAGGGACGCGATGGGTGGGTGCGCGGGCTCTGGCATCGCCGACACACACGGGCCTGGAAGCCAGCTGTCCCCACCGGCAAGCGGGCAGCCGCTGGGGGAGGCGGACAGTCACGGGCGCCCCCTCGGGCCGCCCCGCACACAAAGTTACTTACCTGGTGGAGGCGTCTCCGGGGCCAACTTGTCCCTCTTGGGAGCTTTCTTGAGCTTGGTCGCCTTCTTGGGCGGCCTGGGCTCGGGCGGGCGCGGCTCCCGCTCCCCGTCCCGGGTCCCCGCGGGCAGCCGCGGCGAGAAGGGCTCGGGCTTTGGCTCCCGGCGCGCGTAGTAGGGCTCCCGGCTCCAGGTCTCCTGCACGTAGTAGTCCGGGACCTGGAGGGCTGCGCCCTGGGCGCCCACCCCGGCCAGGACCACCGCCAGCAGCGCAAGGGCCAGTGCCAGCGCGGCGGCCCCCCGGCGGGCCATGCCCGCTCCGCCCCGCGCCCCGGGCAGGGTCACGGGCGCCGGGAGCGCCGGGTGGGCGGCGGGCGCGGGCGGCGGCGCGGGGCAGAGGCGCCCGGACGGCAGCTAGGCTCACGGGGCGCCGGAGGCGGCGGGCGGGCGGCGCGTGTGACCGGACGGCGGGGCTGGGCCGGGCTGGGCTGGGCCGGGCCGGGGGCGGGCGCAGGGGGCCGGCCCCGCCCTTCCGTCTGCCCTCCCTCCCGGCGCTGACCCCGCCGAGGCCGGCCCTGGAGGCAGGTGTCTGAGGCCCCTTCAGCCCATCAGAGGTCTCTAAGCCTCGTCCGGTCCCGCTGCCCCGACGCCGGCCGGTGAGCTGCCCGGCTAGGCGCTTGCTTCCGCAGAGTCTCAAAGGAATGTCTATCCAGGAGGAAACTCGAACCGGTTCCCAGGTTGGAGAAGTGCGACCCACCAGGAGAAAGGAATTGCCCTTGTCCTAAAGCCAGTTAAGGGCGGAAACCTAGCTTCCAGCTCTCCCGACCGCAGCTCCGACCCTGCCTCCGCACCTGGTTCCGCACCAGAAACGGTTCTCCACTGACCATGCAAACCTTTCGCTCAACTTGACCGTGATCCCATTTCAGGAACAGTGAATAAGGAATTCCTGAGCCCCGGGATCCGCAGGGCTCCAAGGAGTAAAGTTTCCGTGAGGGCGGGGCCCTGGTGACCCTGGAGGGCCCCAGCCCCTGAGAGGGGGAGTCTGTTGTACAAGAGAGAGAAGCCGCAGTTACCCTAGGGCTGCTGAACTCAGAGTCACCGAGGTCCTTCGGTTACATCCAAAGCGCAGACTCCCGCGGGAGGGTTTTCTAGTTGAGTGGGCCGGGAGCTCAGCCACTTTTGAGAAAGCACCTTCTCTCCTGGACCACTTTGTTTCAGTCCTTCAGGCTGGGATTGGGGGAAACGAAGCCTGCATTGGTTTCCTCTTGCTGCTGTAATGAAGTCCAGCACACTTAGTGGTTTAAAACAACCACTATGTATTATCTTCACAGCAATGCGGGTTAGAAGTGTGAGCCATGTCACTGGGCTAAAATCAGCAGGCTGTGTTTCCCAGGGGAGCCTCCGGGGCAGAACCTGCTTCCAGGCTCCCACTGGGTGCTGGCCCAGTTCCCTTCCACCAGGTGGGAGCACCCAGGTCCTGAGAATTTGCCGGCGGTCAGCACCCCACTCTCAACTCCTCCTGCCTGTCTGTATTCCTTCTTATGCTTTCCATGAGGAGTTCTAGCCACTTCTTCCTGGTCCTTGTGTGTGGGCCTGACACCTCAGAGCCAGCACTGGCATGCTGAGTGTCGTTCCCCACCCCGCCCCACGGCTTCAGAGCTCTCTGACCTCCCCTTCTGCCACATCTTGCCTCCTTCGGGTTGGAGGAAGGGCTCCAGTGATACGTCGGGCCCACCCAGATCATCCAGGATAATCCCGTTTAGGTAACTTCAGTCACATCTGTACAATCCATTTTGCCATATAACCTAGCTAGCAATTGGCTGGGGAGGTCTTTGAGGGCCATTCTGCCTTCCCCAGGGACAGACTGAGCCTCGACCCTAGGTTGGGCTATCACCTTCCCAGTCCTTGGGGCCCTGACATCCCAGGATAGCACTGAGCTGAGTCGGGGCATCCGGGCCAGCCTCCCCATTTCCCTGGAGTCTCACTTTTGAGCCCACACAGTGGGCTGGGCTTGGGCCGGGCCAGCTGCCATCTTCTACCACCCGCCTCTCCATTCGCCACCTCGTCTTCTCTCCTGCTTAACCAGGCCATCCTTTAGTGCAGATCTGGGGTTCCAGGCTGCGGACCAAAGAGAATGGCCAGAGTGAGAATAGGAGGCTACAGACTGAGGCAGGGCTCTGCCCTGTCTTCAAGGGCCAGGAAGCCTTGGACCTGACTATCAACAGCCTCCACACCTGCAGAAAATTCTGGAATCCAGAACCAGCAGAGACCTCCAAAGTGACAGAGCAGAATGGCCCTTTTCCCCTCTCTCCACTCTCCACGTAGGCCTGGTCTGGGCCCGGTTCATGACCCCCTGTGGATCCTTGCCCACCTTCGCCCATGATATATCCCCAGGGCTCACCCACGTGGGACTCTTTTATCTGAAGCCACGCCCTCCCAACAACAAAACAGGACTTCAGTGGCAAAGCCAGAGGAGGTGAGGCCGTCAGAAGTTACAGCTAGCTCTATGAAGCATAACCAAGAGGATCATCTCGAATCCTTCAGAAGGGGCCTAGAGCCCCTCCAGACAGGGCGGCACCGCGCACCACCTCCATCGGAGACCCCAGAGCCGGCTAACCTTGCAGGGGCCCAGGCCCCACCCCAATCTTCTGAGAGGTGGACTTGAACATGGGCATGTCCAGGAAGCTCCTCCAATCATTCTGATACAGTTAAAACCTGAGACTGACCTTCTCTCTCCCATTTTACAGAGGAGGAAACTGAAGCCCAGACTCACCTGGGGACACATAGCAAACTACAGCCAAGACTAACCTTTATACAATAATTGAAGTCTGGCAGTATGAATCTTGGTAACCCCAAACACATAAGTTCTAAAAACATTTTACTCTCCTGGCACCTCTTAGCCAAATAAAATAACACACACCTACTCTGCAGTGTCTGGGTAACGTTCAGAGAAAGCCCCTGCTCCAACGTGAGCCTCGACACATCCCTAAAATCAGGAAACAGATCCCGCTAATCACTGCTCTGCCTGGGATGGCTGGCTTGTTTGTTTTCCACAGATAGACACATAATTAAAGCAAGCAGAACAAAGAGAACAAGAAGTGATTGCATCGACTGCCAATTCTCCCGACACATTAGCAGCCTCCTGCTGGGTTCCTGGAGCCGCTTTTATCTCCTTCTGGGGCTGCTCACCTGGAAATGGGCTGGGCACAGGCAGCGTTCAGGAAGTTTAGAAAGACAGGATGGCCAAGCTTACTCCCATCCTTCATTCCCAAGCCTCGCCCTGCTTATCAACCTGGCCATCATCTGGCCCAGAGACTCTGTTCACCCTTCAGCATCCCCAGATCAGGACTTTGCCCCATTTATGCTTTACCTTCTACTGCACCCGACAGCTTAGGAACTCCTAGTGCTTCTCGCCGTCATGTTCTGGAACTCACCTCTTCCTCCGTCCCTCCAACTTTCCCATTGTTCAGAGCTGCCAGCCAGGTCGTTGGAACACACGCTCAGCAGACCCCCTTGCCTCTGGCCTCTCTGACTTGCTGTCTACCCCAAAGGAGAAGCTATGGAGAAGCTCCCTAAGACACTCACTTATGCTGCTGCTGTCCTACTGAGGACCAGAGAGTTTACCAATCCCACGCAATCCTGCCACAGAGGATTCAGATTCACCTGCTCACCCACACTTGGCCGTCCTGGTTCACCCATGGCCCCAAACAATAAGGCATCCTCTTCATTTCCCCATACACAGTGTTTATTAGCTCTTTATAAAACAGCAATTATTCTAACCTGCTAATTTTACATCCTCCACAGAAACAAGAAAGTATAAGAAAGACAGAAACTTCTCAATAAATTCTTGTTGCATGCCTAATCTTGGCTAAGCGTTTTTTGTAGCATTGTCGAAGAGTGCTTCTTTTTGAAGTGAGATCTTTTTGTTCTCAACCTAATAATTTGCTTACTTAGCTTAAGTCTGGGATCCTAACAAAAGGCTGCTGGCATCTCCTGAGAGTGTAAGTGGAGCTTGGTTAAGTGCTAACTTTTACTGGACGTTTGCCATGCTATAAAACCAAACCTTCCAGCAGGGTCTAGCAGCTGCAGACAACTTTTAGAAACCAAAATGGCAGCTCAGAATCCCTCCTGGATTTTCTGAGTTTTTAAAATGGTGTCCTTTAAAGTCAACCCATTGTTTGCTTCAGCTGAGAATCTGTTATGGACATTTCTGTTAAGGAAGGTAAGCCCGTGTTTATTTACTGCTTCATTCTTTCCTGAGACTCAGGATCCCATTAAGCCAATCTCTGTTACACAACATAAATCTGTACTTGTCAAATAATCCTCAAACACCTTACAGAGCTAATAATTTTTCCAATATTTATGAGTCGCACGGCAAAGATTTATGTTAAGCTGCTTGACAAGGAACGATAGGGTGTACAGGTCCAGAGAACATTCTGTTGAAACAAATGTTGTCAAGACATCAATACTTTTATAGCATTTTTCATAACGGACTCTTCACACCTGCTCATTTCCCTAATTATCCCCGAGACTTTTACACTCAGAGAGAATGAAGATGGAATTGTGGGGTTTTTTTGTTTTTTCAAGATCAGTAATTTGAAAAATTAGCTGCTATATAAAGAAAAATACATGCTCAGGCACAGTTGTTGCTAAAAATATAGTCTTGAGATAGATGCTCACAGAGAGAGATACTAAGTTGTTATGGCAACTATGATTATAATTACGAAGCTGGAGGGTTTTTCCCGTTCATTACTGTGTTGAGATGTGGTGGTTTAAATGGCAGCGCCCTTTGTAATGTCCTCAGTCTCATTACTACATAATTACCCATTTCGTATTTAATTTTCAACATGTTTGTTCTTACTCCTATGCTCTGTAGATTTGGCATCTGCTGATAAAGCCTTATTCTTAGTTCATGGGTTCCCCTGCCACCCAGATCCCTTCATTTTCATTTTGACCTGGAGAAACTGGCTCTGGCTTAAAAGATTCCATGTGTAAACATAAGACTCGGTAGTGAAACTGTTAAGAAACCCTGCCCACGGACACCTGGGGAGACACCGGACTCAGAACAGCCAGAGGCTGCTCACCAGCCCTGGAAAGTCAGCATTTCCTGGTCACCTACTATGTGCAAGAGAACTTGAAGATATGACTGATCTAAGCTTTATGCTGGTTTTTGTCTGTTTGCATTCTATCCAATCCCCATCCCTCTCAGCCCTATGCATCCTGGAGCTTGACCTTGATGGCTGAGTATCCCTGCCCTCTGGTTTCTAACTGGGCATGGTCAATGGGAGGTGCTGGCAGCAAAACATCAGTTTATTCAGGAGTAGCAGAGAATTGCAATGTGGAATAAGCTATGGCAAAAGCACAGTCAAGTCCAGAGAACAAAGGAGAGGAATGCTCTTTTATAGAGGAAAGGGGATGTTGGAAGAACTGTTAGAAATGAAAAGTCCATTGGAGTTTTGAAGTATGGTGGCCTTTCATTGGCTGATTTGTGGCCATCTCTCATTGGTTGGGCTGTTGCCAGGGAAGAAGGAAAAACTTTCTTCTGCTGGGTAACAAAGTAGTAACCACTTGGCAAAGTCTGTCTCTTCCTTTTGGATTTGCGGTTGAGGACAAGTGGTGAGGTGTGAGCACGCCTCCTGCCGATCCCTGACTCCATTTTAGGGAGGGATCCCTTTATTAATATTCATAGCAGTAATGACTTCTGGCAGGCTTAAGCCTGATGTCTCTAGTCTCTGGTGCCTCAGTATTCTCCCCCATCCTGTAGCAGAGGGAAATGGAAATAGTTCAATCACTTGCTGATAGTCACCCGCTTAACACGTGATTGAATCAGGAATTGGAGCTCCAGCTGTCCATCTCCAAAACCTTGGCCTCCAGCATGCTCTTCACCATCTCAGGACAAAGGGAATTCTGATGGTCCAGGATGCACTCAGGCTAAGTGCAGAGCAACGGTGTAGCCCCAGTGGTGGTCATGAGGGGGTCTGGGGAAATTTCTAGCCCTTCCTTCCAATGGGATGGCTTAAGATCTAAGTTCCTCAAATTCAGAAATTCTGGAGCTGCTCCTGTGGTCACTTAATGCGTGAAGAGAAGGAACACAATCTTTTCATTTGCATGAAGAGAAACTCAATGCAAGAGGCCAAGAAACTAATCCTAGGAAGATGCTGCCCCATCCTGCAGCGAACTACCACCATGCTCATGGGACTGCCACACTTTGTCCCAAAATCAGAAGAAAGGGCTTGGAAGGCCCCATCTCTCTCCCTGCTGTCAGGGTGCAGGGCTGTCTAAAACACCAATGCCAAATGCAGTTGGTCTACAGACTCATGGAGGCCCCAGGGACAGAAAAGTCAACACATACCTCTAGCCCATTCTCAGGCAACCAAACCCAAAACCAGGAGTCTCACTGCACTTTCTGCAGGAGAACATCCCCACATCTCCGCACATCCCTGAGCTTGATAGCATAGAAACTGTAACTATAGTAAGAAAGCAATGTGAACATAAAAAATTTAAAAATTTAACAAATTCCTAGAAAAAATAAAAAATGCCAAAGTTGACACAAGAGAAACCCCAAACAAGAGAGAACCCAAAGTTAAAATAGGAGTCAACTAGTTTTTATAAAGTAGTTCCAATGGGTTTACTAATGAATTTACCAAATTTTTTAAAAAGCACAAATTCTCATCTTACAAAAGCTTTATTCTGGGAAACATAAAAGGGAAAGCTTAGATTGTTTTATGTGGCTAATGTAATCTTGATTCTAAAACCAGAGAATGGCAACTATAATGGGATCATTTCATGATGAAGAGAGATGTAAAAGATCCTAAGTCAAATATGAGCTAATTGAATCTAGTAGTTTATTTTTATATATGGTATAAGGAAGACCGTCTTGTTGTAGGAATGCAAGGATAGTTCAACAGAAAAAAAAAATTATGTAATTCATCAAATCAACAGACTAAAAGATGAAAATTATATAATTATGTGATTCAATGACTTGTCAATGAATTATCTGGATCAGAAAAGCATTTCTTAAAATTCAACACCTATTTCAGGGAGAAACCCTTAACAAACTACAAATGAAAGGGAACTTTCTTATCTTGATAAATGTTATACATCAAAAATCCACAGCAAGCATGATGAGTAATGGAGTCAACTTAATGCATTCTCTTTAAGACTGGATTCAAGGCCAGATGTCCACCACCGTTATAATTGCTTCCTACAGTCCTAGAAGCTGTAGGCAATGCTACAGGGAAAGAAAAGGACAGAAAGTATATAAATTTAAGAAGGAAAGAGAAAAAAATTCTTTATTATTAGAGATTAATAATCTGATCATTTCTCCAGGAAAGACCATTAGAATCATCAGACAAAACAAAACATAGTTTTACAAGATAGGTTGATAAAAGATAATTCTTTTAAAAAATCAGTAACATTTCTCTACACCAACAGTAACAAACCAGAAAATATAATACAAGATAAGATAAATTCACAATATTAGCTAATTATGGCTGGAACTCTTTTGGAATTTGTCCATCCAAGAATACAGGAGCTCTGCAAGTTAACAGTCTTGAAATCTAGTAAAGTACATGGAAAATGTCCTGAGCAAATGGCAAGATACTCCATACTCTTTCATGGCCAACTTAGCATCTACAAAGATTCAATTCTCCCCCACACACCACTACACACACATATTAATCTAGAAATAAAATAATTATAAATAAGTTATATGCAAGAAAAATCCACTTGGGTTTTTTGAGAAATTCAACAAGCTTATTTTAAAATATATGTGGAAGAAAGAAGTCTTAAAATAGCTAAAATAGCCTACATTTACTCGACTAGGTATTAGGACACCTTACAAAGTCACAGTTGAAAAAAAGGAAAAGAGAAAAAAGGAATAGAATGCACGCTATGAGCACAAAACAAGCCACAGACTCATGTAGCAAAAGGGAGAGCTTAGGGACAGAGTTATGTGTAGTACATCGAGAACAACGCAGAACATGAGAACTTTATGAATCCAGGTAGACTCCTCACCATACGGCCTTGGGAGATCCAGTTCTCTGTGGCAGAAAACTAAGCGTGGCTCTTGCTCTAATACCGCTCACAGAGGTGAGAACCCAATGCATGAATGAACTAAATGTAAAAAGTGAGATCATAAAGATAATGGAAATGTCTTTGGACCTAGAGATGGGACAAACTTCTTATATAAAACCTCAAAAATACAAACCACCAGGGAAAAAATAAGAACAGGAATAATTGGTGAACTGGCTTCTATTAAGAAACACAATTTTTATTCCACAAAGGACATGCTGGACAGAAGGCGCAGGAAGCTAACACGTTGGGAGGTAATGCCCCAACGTCTCGATCGGACCCAAAAATCACATCCATGATACATAAGGAAGGAAAAAAGAGAAGCCCTCGTAAAAAAAACACCCAAGAATATGAACAGGCTACTGACAGAAGAGAAAACTCAAAAGGCTAATGATGTATGAAGAAATGCATAGTCCTTAGTAATCGGGGAAATTCTAAATTTAAATTCTAAATTTAAATGATGGCAACCATCAGATGGATAGAAATGAGAAAGCTGGGTCATGTCAAGTGTTGGTGACGAGGCGGGGTCACAGGAACCCTCAAGCACTGAGGGGCACAAAGACAGGTGGCCCCAATCTGACAGGCAGACTAGACTTATGTGCCCTGATGCATTCCACACGTACACATGGCCACCAGGCTCGAATGCCCATTATTTGCTTAAGAGAAAAGGACGAACCCAACGGAAAAGAAAAATTTAGCGGAGAAGCAGTTTTTTTTCCTGCTAAAATGCTTGTACCCATAGAGGACAGTATATTAACCCAGGATGCACACCTGACAATTTCTACATTGCCCTTGGAAAACAGAAGACTGAGCTGATTTTTATTCTTCTTTTCCTTCCACTGAATTAAATAAACCAATCAATTTTATGGCACTACCTTCTAGAGTCAGCCCAAATTTAATTAATTATTTGGTGACATGGAGTGACCTTTTTATTCTTCCTTACCTTTCTCATTCCTTCGAGGGAGCAAGGGCTGTCGGCACAGGTAAGCAAACGCCATATATGAAAATCATTTGTAATATGCCCTTTTGCCATCTGGGGACTAAGTTATATAAATACCCCCATACGGGGAGGAAAATAGATCCTTGCTCTCAAGCTACAATTATCCAATTAAGATCATAACACTGAGCATAAACCAAAAACACAGACGTAGTGGTTTTCAAAATTCAGCTTAATGACATCTCCCTTTAGGGGCACAATCAGGAAGCACATTTTTTAGAAGAGTTGGCATCTTTCCTTCACACCTGGGCTTCACTGCCGACTCCCTCCAAGTCATAAATCACACAATGAAATGCAGCTTCGGAGGGGCTCAGGCATAAAAGATGGGGAGCTCTTGGGAATAGCAAACACTCTTTCCCTCTCACCCCCCATCTTTCTCCTTCCGTGTGCTGAGGAAGCTAAGTTGTCACATTCAGTTATAAAGTTTATACTAAGAATCCATTTCTATTTCTAAGAAGGTTAACTTTCAAGACCGAAAATCCGAGCTCTGTGTTTCCAACCAAAGTTGGCAGCCACTGGAAGGATCTGGATCAAATTCTTAAATCTTTTTTTAAACCCGAGCTTCCACAGCTCAATGGACGGAAGAGAAAGTAGGCTTGTTCTTGTTTCCATTCTTCATCGGGGAGGGGGGAGTGAGGCGTGTAAAATACTGAAGTGTTTACAGTGTCTATTTTAATACATAAACCGCTTGCAACCCTAGTTCGGAAACCCTAGTTTCCGAACCAGGAGTGGTCCATCTGGGCCGGTGCCGCCCGGAGCAGAGACAGGTCAGGCCCCCGAGTCAGACCGACATGGGCTTGAGGACCTCTCATCCAGACCCAGCCTTTCACTAACTGTCAGCCCGGGGCAGGGATGGACCACACCAGCCTTGCCTCAGTCTGTGCATCTGTAAAGTGGGAGAAATCGTGCTGCCCTAGCAGAGAACGGTGGTGAGATGCTAGTAATATAATGCACATGGCCACTGAGCATAAAGCTGGGCACACGGTACGCGGCTGTTATTTACTGTTTTCTTGCCCTTTCGGAGCAAGGCTCCTGCTTGTCGCTGCCTAATGGAGGAAAGAGACCACATCACGCCCATCAGTCTCTCTTCATCACCCCTGTCTTGTGCACGCTGTTCCACTACCTGGCTTCTCCCTGGCCCTTCCTTTTCTGACAAACTCCTGCTCAACCTCTGAGGTCCCACTCCTGGGGAAGCCCTCCTCCCTGCAGGGGGTAGGTCCTCTCTTCCTACCCACCGCCTTCCCTGTCCCACCGGGCTCCCATAGCGTCCTGCACAAGGTCCCCACAGCCCTCAGGACATTGCACACAGGCACAGCACTGATTTCCTCACGACCTAGCGATCTCCTCCAAGGGAGAAAACACTGGAATGCAGTTGACATCTCTCCTGCACTGCAGAAGGTGCTGAGTAAATGCCGGCTGCATGAAAAGAACTTGGGGGCAGGGTCCAGTGCCTGATTTTTCTGTGTGTCCCCTCCAGGGTCTATCCCAGTGGCTGGCTCACAGTAGGTGCTCAACAAAGGGTCTTGCATTGAAACTGACTTTCAGAGTCCACATCCACCTCATCCAAGGGGCCCCTGCGGTGGCCGGAAGATCTGGGACACCTTCCTATCCCATCCCACCCCACCACCCGCAGCACGGCCCAGTCCTCAAGTCCCCTCCCCCCACCCCAAGGAGGGGTGCACGTGAGGAAGAAGACCCCCCCTCCTCCCCTGAGCCCAGGGCCCAGTCTTTCCTTCTCCAGTGGCGGCATCCCCGCCCTCCCCACCCCCAGCTGGGGAGAGGAACTTCTTCCCAAGGTGCAGAGAACACTCCCCAGTTGGCACCGCCACTTAAATTTTACAACGGTCTTGTTCTCAAAGGAGGAACGCTGGAGCCAAACCAATTAATTTTTAAACACCCCAGAGATCCAAATTAAACACGGCATAACTACAGCCTGACAAAACTAGGAGCCTTTCTGGGAAGTTCTCAGCCTCCGGTGTGGGTCAGCCTGGTCAGGACCTGCGGCGGCCCCGTCAGGTTTCCTGAGTCTACTCTGCTCCAGCTAGCAGACTGCTTAGCTCCCGCTTTGGAGACAAATATATATATATATATTATATATATATATATATATATATATATATATATATAAAAGGCTGGGGGCGCCTGGGTGGCTCAGTGGGTTAAAGCCTCTGCCTTTGGCTCAGGTCATGATCCCAGGGTCCTGGGATCGAGCCCCGCATCAGGCTCTCTGCTCGGCGGGGAGCCTGCTTCCCCTTCTCTCTCTCTCTCTCCCTGCCTCTCTGCCTGCTTGTGATCTCTGTCTGTCAAATAAATAAATAAATTTAAATAAGTAAATAAACAAAAGGTTGATAAGATGAAGAATAGCAACCACCATTAAAATCAATATGCAGTATGTCTTTTTCAAACGAAGCCTTCCCCGGGATAGTCCTTTTGAAATAAGTGCTGTCTCTTTCATCCTTCAGGACTCGGCTTTCTGTTGGCTTCATTTTCTTAAGTCACCTCCACACCCGACATGGGCCTGGAACTCACGGCCCTGAGATCAGGAATCACACACTCTGCCGACGGAGGCAGCCAGGCGCCCCTTTCAGGGCTCAGTTTAGATGTCCCTTCCTAAAGATCCCTTTCTGGGAACTTCTACTTCAGCGAGGACTCACCCTTCTCCCCTCATTTCCCAGCTCCGCATCCTGTGCGTTTTCTTCACGGCACCCGCCACACCTGGACATTCTCTCCCCATCGCCCCGATGCTTGAGGAGCAAAGAGACCGGCGGGGTCAGTAGCTGAGGGGGCGAGCCCGGGGCAACGCCTGAGTTCAGATCCTGGCTCAGTCATTCACCAGCTGTGTCCCGGAGCAGGTCCCTCAGCGCTCTGTGCCTCAGTGTCCCCTTCTGGAAAATGGGGACAATCCGAGTCGGCACCTCACAGACTGGTGGGGGTTGGTGAAGGAGTTAATGTGTGTGAGGTGCTGAGAACAGAGCCTGGGAAGGATTCAATTAAATGATCACCATCCCCACTGTTAACTTCATACGTCTTCTTTGCTGAGGTGTGACCACACCAAGCTCAATTTCTGGTGTGGGGTCAGGGGTCCATCAAGGCTGGCACAGACTTTCCCTGACTCTGGCCTTAGCCTGTGTTTCCAAATTCACCCCTACCTTTTATTCATGAAGCCCTTCTCTGGTCAAACTGAGTGTTTCTTCTGCATCCATACATCAGGCTCCCCTGCACCCCCCAACAGGGCTGTCCCCTTCTCCACCACCTGCCCCATCCTTGCTTCCTGTTCTGTCACCCCTCTCCCATTTCCCCAGCTCGCCTGCCCACTGGGGCACCAAGCACAGCCCCGTTCCTCCTTCCTTGGGGAGACACCGCCCTGCTGACTCTGGGAAACCAGAGTCCCTGAGAGCGTGTCCAGTGCCCATGCTCACAGCCAGGCAGGTGGCAGATGTGCAGGGGAGTGACCCTGAGACCAGGAAGGAGCAGGGCTTTGCAGCTTTCCTCTGAGGAGCTTCCATTCAGATGCCCTGTGCTGCCCTCGGCGAGGCCACTTCTAACAGCACGTGCAGTGACATGGTCTTCCAACAACCTCGAAGAGGGAACAGGACAAAATGATGCGGGACACAGCAGCCTGGCAGTGGGGCTTTGCCGCCATGTGTCTCCCGCTTTCCATATGGTGTGACCTGGATGCTGAAGCCACGGTCCCAGAGACAGCAGTCTAGAGGGAGGGCACCGGACCCGAGTCACTTTGGTTCTAGGGACGCCACTCTCTGTGCCTTCATCTTTCAGAGCCTTGGTCGCCCCATCTGCAAACTAAGGGGTTTGGCAAGTGGCCCCAGAGGCTCCTCCTCCGGCAGTCCCTGACCTTCTGAGTGATCACGATCACTCCCCTGAAGCTTTTGGTCCAGGACAGAGGATGCCGATGACCCAGAAATGCCTCAACTCACCACATGGGGCTGCAGACCTCCTTGTGGCCCCAGGACCCAACCTGTGTCATGTTTGCCTTGCCCATCACATTCATACCTCCTCCTGCTTCCCACACCCTGAAAATCAGCCCTCTCTGCCGCCTGTGTCAGTGCACAAGTCAAACCCTTTGGTGCCTCCCTGCTCTCTGGAAGGTGACGAGCAGACCCCCGGTCTACATGCACCGGCCAAGCTTCCCTGCCCCCGGTGCTCTTCTCCCCCCCTCTCTCCCAGTGCTGGCCAGGTGGGAAACGAAGTCACAGCATCACGTGGCTCCCGCGCACTCCGGCTCGCCCACACCCCGCTGCAGGAAGCTTCCCCCTCCAGCTCCTCCACCTGCTCCCATTCCAGACTCCCAAGGTGCAGAGAACACTCCCCAGTTGGCACCGCCACTTAAATTCAGAGTCCACATCCACCTCATCCAAGATAGACCCTGGAGGGGACACTGTCTCTGAACTTCTTTCCTGAAGTCTCCTTAGAAACATGCGAGAAAGGGAGATACAGGCAGACCACCTGCTACCTCATTTCACCTTACCGAGTCTCAGCCTCCTCATCTACAAAATGGGAAACTAATGTTGACCAAGCTCAGAAAGGAGATGGGATTGAAGATGATTCCCAAACAGGAAACCCCTCACGGAGGTCAGGCTGATGCTAAGCCAAGGCTGGCTTCTCCTCCTGCCCATGGGCAGCCTCCACTCCAGTGGATGTGCCCAACTTCAGACAGCTACAGGGGATTGAGGGGCTGCTGGATTGCTGCTCCCCAGCTACCCCTGCCGTAGATCACATCAGCCCCACTCAGCTGTCTCGGAACCTCTGGCCATGTGTGCACGATATCAGAATAAAGTTGAAATTGAATCCAGAAGCCGTAACGCTTCATAAAACCCGCACTTTGAATTCCCTGCCCTGAAATGACAAACCAAAATAATAATAAAAAAACACGACATTTTCCTTCACAGGCACTGAATTTTCCCAAACTTGGCTCCATAAGACCTGGGGACCTTCCAAAGATAAGAAATTGGTGCAGGAAACCTCTCCCATTTCCTCGGGATTCACGTCGTTCCCCTGCATTTTCTAGAAGGGGAGAGAGAAGTGGGGTCCCAAGCCACCATGGGCCAGAACGATGGAAAGTGACCCCTACGTGGTGCCAGGGGGAGAGTTTAGGGAGGATGCCTGCCCTGCCATAACCAGCCCCGTCTTCTTCTACCCCTGAAACTTCCAGCTGCCCAGCAGCTGCCTGATGGATGTCTACTACACATCTGGAGCTCACCTCGAGGATTTATAAGTTTCTGCCCCTACGAGCTCAGCACAATGAACTTCACGCTGGGAGACACCTGTGAGAAGCGCCAGAAGGGACTGGGAGTGTGTGTGTGTGTGTGTGTGTGTGTGTGTGTATGTCCTAAAGAGCTGCGTTTCCAGAGGGGTCCCATCAGCATGGTGTGTTTACACGAGGCTGCCGCGGATGGTGGGGCTACCTGTTCCAGCTGCCAAAATGATTTGCTAACGTAATTAACATTCCGGCTGAAACTGAAGAAGGTGGTTCAAATCACCATGACTATTTTTAGAGGCCTCCTAATGGAAAACTCTTTCCCTTTCAAACCGCACAGCTTTCTGTAATTAGGAGAGACTATTCTTCAAGCCAGAGCTTTTTTTCTCAAATGTCTGTGCTTTATTCGATGTTATCATGAAAATGCGTCTACTTGGAACATACCCCATGCAAAGCAAGAAGCATGGCTGGGCTGAGCCGAGCAGGGCACCCCCCATGCAGCAGAGGGAGGAGAGCCCCGCTGCCCCTGGCTCCCTGCCGCCACTCCACAGCCCACCTTGACCCGCAGAGGGTCACAGCAGGGGACACAAAGCTGTCCCTGTGGACTGTTCTCTTAGGAACCAGCTAAGGGTTCCTGAGGGCACTGGCCCACCCAGAGTCATTTTTTAAATGTTTCTTCCACTGTTCCTGTCCTAGAATCACAGAGCCCCTCCCCTAGGTTCACCCATGCATTCAGAAACAGTCAGTGAGCGTCTGCTGGGTGCCAAGAGAGGGACTCGACCCCGAGGGCCTGGGATGTGTGGATGTGCATGAGAGGCCTCTGCGTGGCCCCCATGGAGCTTATACGCTAGAGAGAGGGAGGTGATAGGGAAATAGGCCAGTGCATCAGCAAAACATATAGCTTTGGATAAATACTTTAAAAAGAAAAAGGAAGAAAGAGAGAAAGTGAGAGAGGTAGGCAGGGAGGGGCAAGGAATAGAGGAGGGAGGCAGGGAGACAAGAGGGAGGGAGGAAAAGGCAGGGAGGCGGGAAGTAGGGAGACAGGGAAGCAGGGGGAGGGAGGCAGGGATCTGTGGCGGTTCCTCTTTGAGGAAACGTTGGGTGGGGAAGCCCTTTCTGAGGAAGTCTCAAGGGCCACCTGGCCCATCTGCCTAAGGTACTGGGGACAGCCGCACGGGGGCCAGGCAACCAAGTGGAGTCCTCCAGAGCATCTGGAGCTGGCAGAACCTGTCCACATGCTCCAAGCTGCGAGTTTAAACAGCGGTGGGATTACTGACTGCTGCGAGGTGCCCGGGAACTTCCCGCCGTGATGGAAATGCTCTGCATCCTGATTTGGGTGCTGGTTCTCCATTTGCTGAAACTCAGCTCACGGTACACTTATTTCACTACATGTGCATTTCACCACCCTTACGTGATGCCTTAACTTCTTTTCAATGAAAGACTTTGCTTTTTAAAGAGCAGTTTCAGGCTCCCAGTAACACTTAGAGGAAGGTACAGAGATTCCCATATACCCTCAGCCCCTCCACACACACTCAGCCTTCCCCACTATCAACAACCCCCAGCAGAACGGAACATTTGTTACAGTCGGTGAATCTAGCAGACCCTGATGCATCACTGTCACCCACATCTGTCGTTCACACTTGGGTTGACCCCGGATCTGTGCATTCTAAGGGGTTTGGATGAATGTAGAAATGCCTTGTCTCCCTTGTTATAGTATACAGAGTACACAACCTTAATTTTGTTTAACAAAAAACAAATAAAGAAAGAAAGGATTTAAAACACCGAGGGCACCTGGGTGGCTCAGTTGGGTAAGAGTCTGCTTTTGGCTCAGGTCATGATCCCAGGATCCTGGGATGGAGCTCAGCAGGACGTCTGGTCTCTCTCTCTCTCTCTCTCTCTCCCCCTCTGCTCTCCCCTGATTCTAGTAAATAAACAAATAAGTAAACAAATAAGTAAATAATTTTTTTTTAAAGAAACACTCACCAGAAAGCAGGATCCATGCACTGCCTGTATCACAAGACACTTGCTTTCCATCTGCCTTGAGGTTCTACATCTAAGAAGGGCTTCCAGGGAACGTCCCACTGACCCACATCCCACCTGTGAAGACCTGTGGGGATGACTTGCCCCTGGCAAGGTTCCTCCACCTCCCAGATTCTGTCTCTACAAATTCCAAGTGCTGTCCACACCAGGCTTAACTCTTTTTTTTTTTTAAAGATTTTTATTTATTTATTTGACAGACAGAGATCACAAGCAGGCAGAGAGGCAGGCAGAGAGAGAGAGGAGGAAGCAGGCTCCCTGCCGAGCAGAGAGCCCGATGTGGGGCTCGATCCCAGGACCCTGAGATCATGACCCGAGCCGAAGGCAGCGGCTTAACCCACTGAGCCACCCAGGTGCCCCCAGGCTTAACTCTTTTATAAGAATATCTTTTGCCAAAATACGAATCTGGGTTGAATAAAGTAATCCACTGGTGCCTTCCCAGAAAGCAGCCCTATAATTTATGTTCTATACAGTCATGTGTAACAAATCGAGCCTGTGTGCCTGCTGTAAATTACCTTCCCCGGCCAGTCACTTGGTTCTAAACGCCTTTGTCCAGGCCTGCCGGAACCCTGTGGTCCTGACTTGCTGGGCTAGTCGACGGCCCCGGAGTTTTCTCTTTCCGTTGCATGTCAGTGTGTCTCTGTGACATACAGCCCCGCGTGCAGAGGTTGGTAGTCAGTGCTCGACGTCTAAAGCATGACTCGAATGGAAAGCCAGTAAAAGCTCCCTCAGGAACGGCTTTCAACAAGTTGCTCTGCTTTCATTTAAAATCAGCCAAGAAGGCAAGGGAGGAGTGGATAACTGTATACTCGCTTCTCTCCCGTCATGTTCTTGGACAATGGCAGGGAGTGCCCAGAACTTCTGCGACGCCCGGGGACGGTCCCACACAGGAGACACCTGGCTGGGCTCTTTTACTCCTTCCCTCTCTGTGCCTCCATGGCCTTGGCTGTGGGTTCTTCTTCAAGTGAATGCCCAAGACCGTGCGCCCTTCCCCGGCAGAGGCCTTCCGATGCCATTGCAGCATGAATCAAATGTGACGGCCAGATTGTAACAAGATGGAGGTGGCAAGAGTTTCTCAGCCAACCGCACCTCATCTCTGACTCCCCGCTGACTCTGCATCAGGCTCCCAGCACTACTGCCACCAAACGCCATAGGCTGGGTGCTTTCAAAGAACACAGAGCTGTCCTGGTGCTCCAGGGGTCGGAAGTCCCAACCCAAGGTGTGCGCTGAGCTGCTCCCTCCAGAGGCTCTAAGGGAGGGTCCCTTCTGCCTGTTTCATCTTCTGGGGACCCACATGGAGCCACATCGCTCGTCTCTGCCACCAGCATCACACTGCCGTCTTCCCTCTGACTGTCCCTGTCTGCTGTCATGTGGTGTTCTCCCTGCATGTCCAAGTGTCTGTCCGAATCTCCCACTTCCTATAGGGACAGCCACGCACTGGGTTAAGGCGCACCCTGATGACCTCATCTTAATGTGGTTATTTCTGCCAAGACCCTATTTCCAAATAAGGTCACATTCACAGATACTGGAGGGTAGGGCTTCGACATGTCTTTTTTGTGGGGACACAATTCAGCCCCGAATGAACCTGGATTATGTTTCCCTTACTGTATCTAGTGTGCGGACTCTTTCACTCGCTAAGTCATTCAGCAAACATTTATTGAGGGCCTATTGTGTTCTGGGCCCCTGCGCTAAGTGTAGGGACCCCTGGCCTTAAAGCCTTACTGGCCAGGGGACAAGTGAACAGACGACTGTGACATCATGCCAAGCTGGAGCCCTCAGGGGCACGGCAGCCCCTCTCCCTGGTGGGGCTTCTGTCCCGGTTTTCGGCATCCAGGCACTTCTAAGATGGGAGGGGACGGTGACGGAGCTGAGGACTGCAGCTGAGTCCGAGCTACATAGGCAGTGAGGTCCAGGGCAGAGGGAGTTCCAAGAGCCCAGAAAAGAGAAGTGTCGAGCTGTTAGGACCTGGGAGAGTCAGCGCCGCCGGAACAGAGAGGTGCCTAGAGGTCACATGAGGCACCTGCCAGGTCACTGTGAAGTCCAAAGCATCACAGAGTGCCCCTGGGAGCCAGCTGCTGGGCCCATGTCTGCACCCGTGACCCACAGCAACCCTGCCAGGGAGGGGTTCTCATGTCCACTGCACGGTTGAGGAAACAGGCCCATCTCCCCAGCTCATGTGAGGGGCAATGATGGCTGGACTCTGGGATTCTGCTCCCAAGCCCAGGCCCCGGCCACATCTGCACACTGGCCCTCGAGAGCCGCTCCTCAAGGGGGAAGGAGAGAGTGAGCTGATGGCCATGGGTAGTCTGTTTTCATTTTTAGCATCCTCTGAGGCACTTGCCCTGGGGCTCACGAGCATGACCCTCAACACACCCAACCCCACCCAGCCCACTGGTGAAGGGCAATGAACTCATTTTTGTCCTGGACCCTGGTAAAAAGTCCACTCTTGCCATTTGGACTCTCATGACTTTCCATTAAAAAATAGAAAAGAAGAAAAGAAAAGGAAAAGAAAAGAAAAAAGAAAAGAAAAGAAATTCCCAGTTCAGTTGACCATCGAGTCCTTTTTATCTCTCTGAAGCCAGCTCACAGGTCAATTGTTTTGTTGCTGTTTCATTTGCCAACTGGCTTTGCAGGCGTGGAAGAAAGTACCAGCACCGGTCCTTTGGCCCCCCTGGGTGGGGCGCTGCACAGCCGACGCGGCAACCCTGCTGGGGAGCTCCCTGGCCACCGGGAACTCCTGCCGTGCGGGGGGACCGCCCTCCTGATGGAGAGGGTGCCCAGGCTCTGCTCTGGAGACGTGAGAGCTCTGGATCTGCACAATTCTCCCTGGACTTGGCTGTTGGGCTCTCAGCCTTGATTTGATTAATGTGGATAGACTTTGGCAGCTGCATTCTTGGAAGAACCTGGATTGGTTGTGTGTGTACAGAAAATAAAAGATGCACTGTGGGTGTTTTGAGCTGAGCATGACTAATAGCTATGCTTGTTCGGATAGGAGCAATCAAGCCCTGGCTGTTTTAACTTGTTCACGGATATGCCGAAGAAGCTGTCTTATCTAAATGCGGGGTCTCAGGAGAATCTGAGAGAAGATCCTGTACTCCAAGCAGCATTTGGTGAATGGCAAGGCTAGGACACACATTCCCCGCCTTGATCCTTTTTCTAATAATTGTTAGGCTAGCACAGGCGCGGTCAAAGGGCGCAAGCATTCTCAAATCACGAACGTGCTCGTGCGTGTAGACGGGGACATACACGTCTAAATGAACACAGCTGTGTATTCACCGCCGTAAGCCCACAGAGGGAGTTCAAGGTGACTAGCAAAGCCTCACATAATAGAATAATAGAATAATAGATGAGAAAATCAGGGCAGGTGAATTAGAAAATGAGGAAGGAAAATAGAGGAAGGAAAAGGAGAGGGGAGAGGAGCGGCTGTGCAGGACAGGGAAGAAGGGGAAAACCAAGGGGAGGAGGAGCGAGAGAGAAGGGCAAGCGGTGAACAAAGCTTCTGTTTCCATGGTAACCATGGAGACCAAGGCTCTGATGCTCTGCTCTGGGAAGGTGCTGGGGACCCGTGGTCTCACCACACACAGTGGGCCTCCTTTCAGCCCAGAAGGGAGCAGCCTCCCGCACCTCTCCACTTAGACATTGCATCAACATCCTGACGGAAATCCAAAGTGAATTCTTGATTGGCTCCCCCAAACTTGTTTTCTCCTCTCAGTAGATGACACCCTCTGATTCCCGGATGGTGACTTAAGCCAGAAACCTGGCACTCCGCTTCCTTTCCACATCCCCAGCACACGGCCATCAGTGGTGGCCAGGACAGGACTCAGGATTCTAGAGAATAAGGGGGGAAAAGGGACTCAGTTCGTTTTGGAAGTCTGGGAGCTGCCCTCGGCCCCAGCTGAACCTGCTGGCCCGGGGTGACCGCGGCACACCCCCACCCTTGGGGATCTGGGTTCTACCCGAGGGGGGGCAATCGTGTTGGCTGGTGGCTCAAACTGAAGGTCAACGCAGCTCTTGCCAAGGTTGGCTGTGGACTCCCTGTGGCCAAGCACGACTTGTCCTCTTCTTCCTCGATCTCTCGGCAACGTTGGACCCTGTGGACTGTGGCTTGCTTCCCAAACACTCCCCCATCTTGGATGCTGAATGCCTGACTTCCTTGGCTGTCCTCCCGCTGTCCTGACCAGGCCGGCTCTGCCTCCTCATCCTTTGCCCAGACCTCAGACAGTCCCGCCCGATATCTCATGTGGGGCCCTTGTTCTTCTGTTCTCCCGCTTCGCTCTCTGGAGGCTCTCCAACTTTCCTGTGGGTTTAAATACCCCACATGCAGATGGGTCCCAGGTAGACCCCAAGCCCCAGCAGCTCTCCGAACTCCAGGTCAGTATATCCACAGCCTGCTGGACCTCTCCACTTAGACACTGCATCAACATCTTGACGGAAATCCAAAGTGAATTCTTGATTGGCTCCCCCAAACTTATTTTCTCCTCTCAGTAGATGACACCATCCGATTCCCGGATGGTGACTTAAACCAGAAACCTGGCACTCCGCTTCCTTTCCACATCCCCAGCACATGGCCATCAGCACGCCACCGCAGTCCATTCAACTTCCAAAACGAACTGAGTCCCTTTTCCCCTCTTATTCTCTAGAATCCCGAGTCCCATCCTGGCCACCACTGTCTTCAGCCTGAGTTTGCTCAACGGCCTTCTAACCAGTCCCAATGCCCGCTCTTGTCCCCCCTGCCCCCCGGTTTGGTTTGCATGGGATCGGTTTAAAACCAGAATTGGATCCAGTCATCCCTCTGCTTTAAATCCTTTCAATGACCCACATCACATTAAGAATCAAAGGCTAACTCCTTTCTCAGGCATTTGAGATTGGACCTGTTCCCGCCAACAGCCTCCCTGGCTCCTTCCCCATCCCTCCCTCCAACCAACTTTTTGTACTTTCTCCAAAATGTGGGGTCTTTCCTGCCTCCAAGACTTTGCACGCACTCGCTCTCTGCAGGACTGTTCTTTGCCCCGCCCTTCCTCACCAATGTGCACTTCCTCCCTCCCTCTTTCCAAAACAAGCCCCGCCCACTGTTCTCCATCCCCACCAGCTCCTTCCTTCCTTCCTTCCTAGCACTTAGAATGCTGGTCATTTTTTATTAGCTTGTTGCCTTGTGTAACGTCAATCTTCCTTGCTAGTCTGTAGCTCCCTGAGGACAGGCACTGTGTCTGACTTACTGTCACTGTTCGGAATTGGTCCAGAGTCAATGTTCGGTCCTGGTCACTCTGAAAGCTAAGCAGACTACAGGAGACTGAGAGAGTGTCCTCTCGGCGTTCCTGTTCTAGTGCTGGTTGCTCTGGAAGCCGGTGTACAGCCCCAGCCCTGGAGTTCCCCTGAAGACCTCTGGAATCTTCCAACCAAGCCCCCTTCTGGGGTTGAGCAGCTTTCTGTTACTGCAACCGGAGTCCTCTCTAGTGCCCACACCAGAGCCCCTCTCCATGCCCTCTGGGGAGCCAACCTCCAGCTCTGGCAGCGCGTGGATCTCAGGACACTTGGCATAAGACTTATTTTGCTCTCAGGCTTGAAGGTGGGTGTAAGTTCCAGTTCCCGCAGGAGGGAGACCATCTCAGCCAGCACTCGTTCCAGCCCTGGGAGCAACATGCTGGCCACCACTGAGCTGGAACTGCATCCCAGGGGTGGGGCAAAACACCACGATTTGTGTGACAGGGTGTGTGGGTGAAGGGCGAAGAGGAGGAGGGACCCATGAGGTAAGGGCCAGGCTCCTGACAAGCCACAAACTGTACACAAGGCTCTGAAATATTCTGGGCTTCTCAGTCCAGGTCTGTGAGCCTGAGACAGCCAAGCCACCAAGCCACCCAGTTCAACAGCCCCCACACCAGCTGGGTATGACAGACCCCTCCATCCCACAGTCCCACCAGAGCTCCTAGTCACTGCAGCTGGCCATTTTTCTCAAACTGCCTTAAGCTCTGTTAAACTTTCCTGTGTGTGTGCCCAAGTGTGCACAAGCGTGCAAGCACGCATGGGTTTAATCTCATTAATTCAGAAGCTCCTCCAGGGCAAGGACCTGGGATCTCAACCACACTCAACTCAGACTCAGAGCCCGCAGCATACAATGCACATCAAATTCACGTTCCTTGGTTTGATCTGCCTACATTATCCCAAGGGTCCCTTCCAGCTCCAGCTCAAGCTGCCTCCCACTTGCCCTGGGGCAGGGAGGGAGAAGGGGAGGAAGTGGGTGGGAAGAAGGACAGCTGGAAATAGAGAAGCCAGGAGGGAGCAAGGAGAGGGAGGGGGGGGAGGGGAGGCTGAGCCCAGCTTTTCTTGAAATGGAGTGAGGTTGGGTGGAAACACAGACAGAAAGAGCTTGAGGCAGTGAGGCAGGGAGTGGGTGATGAAAATAGATCTATACGATCACCAGACACCAAAATATTCAGAATGTCATGAGTGTCCCTGGAACATCTCTCTAGAGAAGCCCATAGAAAAGATCCTTCATTCCATTTCTAATTAAGGATCCACTTTGAGGTACCGAGTCACAGGAAGGAAAGTTACAGTGACTAACATTTTTAATGTCATTAAAATAATTAAACTACATAGTCATTTCTTACACGCAGCATGGACTTTTGTCAACGCTTTCCTTCAAAATGAAATACTGCAAAGACACTGGGGAGTTGGAGAGAGCTCGTGGACAGAACCGTTAGTTCACCTGCCGCCCTAAGCGGCCAGATGTAATGGGCTTCACAACCCATTGAAATCTTCTTACTATTCTGTACTCATAGTAGCCATAATGCCTCAGATTTTAATGGCCCATTCTTACCTAACAGGCAAATATGCTCCCACTAACATTCCCATTTTGTACACTGAAGAGGAGAGAAGGATTTGCAGCCCCATTTTACAGAAGGAATAACCTGAGGCCAGCACACGGTAAGTGCAGACGGTCCCTGAATGCTCGCTGTACCCTGGGCACCGCGCTTCTTGTATGTTACCCCCCTTACCCCCAACAATTCTGGAGTTCTGAGTGAAGATTGAAATGCAGGCAGTCTAAGAACACATAGACATAGGCTTAAACACTATGCTACATCATCTGTTCGATAAATATTTACTGAGAACCTACTATGTGCCAGACACTGTGCTGGGTGCCAGGAAGTAGCAGGGAATGAGAGAGAGTTCCCTGTACTAGATGACATTATAGTAGGGACACTCACCAGGGAAATGATGACTGTGACAATTATATACAGAGAAACGAGCCAGGAAGAAATTAAAACAGTATGTCATAATCAAGAGTATATGGAGGGTGATAGAGGAGTCAGGGGCCTCCTGGGGAGGTGACTTAAATTGAGAGATGAATGACAAGAAGTACCCATTTGCAGAAAGAAATAGGGCAGAGCATTCCAGACAGATGGAAACACAAGGTCTAAAAATGTTTACCTTATTGGGCTCAGTAATTTTACTCCTGAATATCTGTTGTAAGATAAGAATTCTTAACACAGAAAAGAGGTGTTCTCTGTGGCTTATTCATAACAATGGAAACAAATGAAAATGACCTAAAATCCCATAGGGGAAAATTTCAAGGAACACAACACATGTGGTCAATGAAATATTATGCAGCCATGAAAAATAATCTTACAGGCTTTCATTCTGGCTGGGAGGTACACCGCACTCCATTCTTCCCACGACTACAACTAAAAACCTCTGATAGTCTATGAAATGACTATCAGAATAGCCTAAAAAATAAATAAGAAAAAGCAGAGTGGAGAGAAATCAGAACTTGAAAAAATACAAATATGGTAGTGAGCGTCTTGGGGTCCCCTCCTGTGCTTTCTGGCTTAGACACAAAGGCAGTCAAATCCCGAAACCATGCAGCAGATGTAGACAAAATAAATTCCAAGAGATTCCTTTCTTTCTGGCCAAAGAACCAGCAGGGCGGCCCCTGCAATACAGAGTGTGAGGAGAATCCCCAATTCATTTTCCAGTCTTTTTCCTTTTCCTCCCCAGCCCCGCCCTGAGCAAGCCCCAGTCAGGAAGCTGCCCCTGTTAGCATCCATGGGCATGGCAGTCACGCAAGCACTGAAAATTCTGAGAAAACTATTTTCTCTGACTAGAGGAACCTGGAAGAGGGGTCCCTAGGGCTTGAAGCGAGGCACAAGGAATGCCTGTGAATTTCTCTTTCTTTTCTTTTTCAAGCTGCTTTGTCCCCAGGGCACACCAGGCACAGGGTATGTGTGAGAATATAAGGAAGCTAAAAGCCCCAGCTTTCCAGTCAGGGCACCAGGAGAGGGGGCCATGGGAGCTGGAATGTGTGGAGAAAGCTGGAGAAAGAGATCCCTTGGATCTGTGTATGAAGCCCCAGAATCATCTCTGAACCACGTGTATGTGCAGAATTGACACAAAACAGGAAAAATAAGAACTTAACTGCAGTACGAGCACAGTCCAGATGCCAGGCTGGACCCCACGTAGGGCATACGCGGGACACATCTGAATAGTGCAGCAAAGGCCTTGAAAAGTAAGCTGACATTGAAACCGCAGCCCACAGAAGATAGGCAAGGACTTGTCCACCCTAAGCAGGTTGGTTGTCCACTAAAACAAACAAACAAAAAACAACATTTATCAGAGGATTTTTATAGTACACAGAGTCTCATGACATAGTATTCAAGCTATCCAAAATATGATCTGAAATCACTCAGCATACTAAGAATCAGGGGAATCCCAACAAACTCTCAAGGCAAAAGATAATCAGGACAAGCCAACCACAAGATGACCCAGCTGGTGGCACAATCAGACAAAAGAGTTAAAATAACTAAGACAACCATGCTCTATGAAGTAGGAAAGAACACTGTTGAAACAAATAAAAAGTCAAAAGTTCGCAGCAAAGAAAGAGAACCAATAAAAAAGAACCAAGTGGAGATTTTAAAATTGAAAAATACAATAGCTAAAAAATATTTATTTTTTTAATCACTAGATGAGTGCAATGGAATGGAGTAACATCTCAGAATCTTTTGGGACAACACCACAAGGTCTAGTATCCATGACATTGGAGGCCCAGAGAGAGCGTGATATTTAAAAAAAAAAAAGAAAGAATAAAAAATGTTTTTAAATTCTCAAATTTGGTAAAAGACATAAATTTACAGATTCAAGAAACTCAGCAAAACTCAGGTAAAATAAGCTTAACTAAACCCAAGTTAAGATACATCATCACGAAAAAAAAAAAAAGATGCATCATCACGAAACTGCTGGAAACCAAAGATAAAGAAAAATTCCTGAAATCAGTCTGAGAAATGATGCATTACACATAGTGAAACACCAATTTGAATGATGGTAGATTTCTTATCAGAAACCTTGGCGCCCAGAGGACAGTTGAATTATTTTTAAAGTTCTTAAAGGCAAGAACCGTCAAGCCAGAATCCTCCACATAGCACAAATATTGCATAGGAATGAAAGTGAAGTAAAGACATAAAACCCAAGAGAATTTATTGCCGGCAGTAGATACGTTACTAAATAAACTGTGTAAGTCAGAACACTACAGAATTATTTTACAAAGGGTTGGTAAAACTTTTAAAGTTCCTATGACCTTATGTTTTAAAACCGCATGATACAGACTGAAAAAAACATATGATTACAGTTATGTCCAACAGCATGACGGCAATGTACTTCTTCATAGAGTGGGGCTGGATGTGAGGAAAATAGTGTTACTAGTGACTTCTTTCGGTAAAAGAACTATTGGTAATTTTGCTCTTCATTTATTTTTTTCTCCAAAATTTCAGTAGGTGATCAACTATCATTATAACGTTAAAATAATTCCTTCTAAAGCACTGGTTAGTTTGGAAAAAAAGCAAAGTCCCTGTCTCAGTTTGGGTACAAAAAAACATAACATGCTTATCATATCGGTTTCTTGTTAGAGAGAAGGGGTGTGGTAGAGTGCCCACCCCATGAAGAATATGGCAAACTTAACTTGCACCCATTCTCATGAGGTTCCAGTTATTTAAGAGAACTGGGATCAAAACAAACAAACAAACCAGCAAAAACCTAGAGTTCAGTATCGTTGATCATTATTGTTATAGCCTGCCCAAAATTCTGAGTTCTGTTCATGTGTTTATGTGGGAAACAAGGTCTTTATGGAAAAGAGTCTCCAGGATGCTAATGGTGATCACTGTTCTACAATTGATAGCATCATCCATTGAAAGGAACAAAGCCCAAAGCAAAACATAACAAAACAAAAAACCCAAAAGAACAAAAACCAGCTAGCCACAAATGGCCAACGGGGGTTTAAGAGCTTAAGAGGTGCTGGCACAGGAGACGAGAGCCAGGACCAGGCCAGCAGCCTCTGGAGACAACTGGGTGGAAACAACCTGCTGAGGGGCGTGAGGTCAGCCTCCAGACCAGGGACAAGCTGAGACACTCAGATGCAAAACCAGAGTCACTCAGGGGAGTGCAGGGCGGTCATGGAGGTAGTCTCCTGCGCCACGATGGGCCTGCGTCAGGAAGAGAAAGACAGGCATGTAGGAAGCTGGGAAGAATCCTGGAGATGTGGCCATGCAGAGCATAGGTTGGCCATTCCCCTACAGCTCCCAGCTTGGGGGGGAGGAAAACCAAGTCCTGTCTTCTACCACTTCCAGGAGCCAAGAAGAGAAACTGAGGTCTGAGGCTTGTGGCTTGTGCTGGCTGGCGGAAGCCTTCCCTTTTGTACAGGACTTTTCTGCCAAAAGAAGGTGGAGTCTCCACTCTACCCCATCTTTCCTTCACTGCCCTTTGCATTCTTTCCCTTGAATTGAGAATGTCTCTTGTCTATTTCTAGATTTCTCAAGCTAAACACTGTCAGCTTTGGGGGCATCCTTTTATCCATTGTTTGGGGGGGGGTCCTCTGCACAGTAGGATGTCCTCCATCCCCCCTAGCCTGTAGCCCCTGGAGGCCAGAAGGACCCACCCCCACAGGGCTGACGACCAAAAATGTCTCCAGGGGTGCCTGGGTGGCTCAGTGGATTAAGCCTCTGCCTTCAGCTCAGGTCGTGATCCCAGGGTCTTGGGATCGAGTTCCGCATTGGGCTCTCTGCTCAGCGGGAGCCTGCTTCCTCTCTCTCTGCCTGCTTCTCTGCCTACTTGTGATCTCTGTCTGTGAAATAAATAAATAAAATCTTTAAAAAAAAAAATGTCTCCAGATGTTGCCAAATATCCCCCGGGGAGCAAAGTCAACTAGAACACTTTAGAAACTTCATGGGTAGTGATTTCGGAAAAGCAGGAGGTGGGTCCACTTGTCTTAACTAGAATGGTCACAGAGGCCAGCAGAGCCCAGAAGAATAAGGGCCAAAAATGTCAAGTTCAAGGTTTGTTTTTCTAATTTGAAAAAGGGTAAAACATTGTCTGGAGATGATACAGTTTTCCCCATGTTAATTCAGTGCTGTTCCACCCAAATATTCCTCCTATTCCTCCTGCGCTCGCGGTGTTCATTGATCCACTCAAACCACTCTCATTACTGCCGCGTGGGCAAGTCTCCTCGCCCGGCGGCAGCTGGCCGGGTCGGCTCACCTCTGTGACCACCTCCCTGGTTTGCAGAAACAAATACAGAACTTTGCAGTTTAGAAACTGTACTTGACCTCACAGAGCCCCACAATATTGCTGAGAGCTGAGATCATTCTCCCCAAAGAAAGAGATAAACCTCCCCAAAGAGAAGGAGGCTCAGAGACGTGAGAGAACTTTCCCCAGTAGGTAGGGCTGGGGAGGAGGGAAATCTCGATGGAATGTCCCCAGCTCCAGCGAAAGGGGGAAAAAAAGAGCTCCATTTTGCAAACCCAATGCAATAAGGAACTCAGGCTGGAAACATGGGTGAAAAGTAGGGGGGAAGCAAGACATTCCCATGGTGACAGCTCGTCATCCCACAGAAGACGAACTACAAAGAGAAAAGTCACTTTAACGTGGAGACCTCTCACGGTTCCTCCCTTAACCAAGTGATGGGATCCCGGGCAGTGGCTCAGCCTGGCGCTGCGGGGCCTGCAAACACCTACAGTGCCCCACCCCCCCACTACCCTACAACACGGTATTTCACCCAAGAAATCTAATGAAGTTTCTAGCTCTCCCTCCCAACTCAGAGTAAATGTGGCAGACAGAAGAACATGCAAAAGCCCCAAGGAGACAATAAGACAAATCGAAAACATGGGGCATTCTAGAAGACAAGTGGTCTGCATTCTCCAAAAAACTCATGTTGTGGAAAAAAGAAAAAGTGGAGAAACCATTCTGAATTAAAAAGACTGAGAGTCCAGACCACCAAATGCAACGTGTGTGGCTGAACTGGAGACTGTTTAAAAAAAAAAAAAAAAATACCCGTGAAACACATTCTTAGGACAGGTTGAGGAAATACGAACTTAGACTGAATATCAGATAGTTAAAATAATTATTTTTAGTGTAACAAAAATATTGGTTGATACAAGAAAGGGTCTTTGTTCTCAAGAGAAATAGAATTTAGGTGTGAGATGTCATACTAGAACTTACTTCCAAATGATATGTGTGTGTGTGTGTGTGTGTGTGTTCAGTATGTATCTACAGTCAGGAAACAGATACAGATACGGTCCTACAGAGAGAGCAATCAAATATGGCAAAATGTTCAAATGAATCTAGGTGAAGCATACATTCTGTGAATTAGACAAATGTTATTAAGGACTAGGGGTTCCTGTTCCCATAGCAATTCATTAATGCGTCCGTTCAGCTATGACAGTGAGCACTTGGTCTATAGAATTCAGCAATTCCAGCTGACCTTAAGAAGCCCACCAGCCACAGAGAGGGGGAGGAAGATGAGGCCAACGGAACCAAGTTAGCCCCAGATCTGGTGCTATTTCCACCGCTTCACCCATAAGGTTTCAGCAACAAGTGACTGAGGGAGGGGTTTCCTACCCCTTCGCTATTTTTCTCTATTCAGCGTGATCTCTAATATGTAAAAACCGTATCACTTTAAAACAACCCAGGAAGTCAGGCTTGAATGCTTGCCTACTTCGGCGAGTTTCCAGAGCTCATTAAGTAGCGGAGATTATTAGAAAGCATCCACACGCTTATTAATTTTTTTTTTCCAGTGAATCAAAGATCACCGTTGCCAGGCTTTGTTAAATCTGCGAAACACATTGGCATTTTGATTGCTAATTAGTGTATGGAGAGAAATAGTGGCTTCAACAGCCATTTCACATAATAGAATGAATTTAATCAAAATGCATAAATTTCAAAAATGTTCTAATTCATAAACATCCTCTTGGAAATCTATGCCTATGCCAAATATTTGTGAGTTGTGTACATCCAGAAAAACTGGCAACTCCCAAATCCCTCTCTTGTGTATTGCAAGGTAGAGCTCTGGGCTCCTGCAACACTGGGCTTCCCCACCCCCCACTCTTGCCACAAGGTTTTTGTCTTTTGTGTACCTGTGAGCTCCTCCTCTAGACTGTAAGATTCATTTGTTCGTTCATTCATTCATTCATTCATCAAATACTTATTGACCTCCTACTAAGTGTCAAGGCTTGGTTCTGGAAAGCCGAGATGTGGTGGTGAACAAAATTTATAGAGTTTAAAGATGTACTTACAACAAGTTGCAATAACTTAATACAATCAAAATTAGCCTCCAAGATCTACATGTTAGGCAAAAATGCTCTATTTCTACTGAAAGTAGAAATAGAAATGAAATGAAGTAGAAATAGAAATGAAATCCCAGTAACCGATATGTGCATATAATGCTTTGAAAGCGTGGCAGGATTGCAGTTCCAGAAGAGGCTCGGAGGTCATATACTTTAGAAGCACTTTAGAAGCTACCCAGGATCTGCCCTTCCCATGGTGGTTCACAGGAGGGCCACAGGGCAAGGTCAGCAGTGCCTGTGCCACATTCACAATGTTCCACTGGCTGAAGTAAGTCACTGGGAAGCAGTGAGGACCTGGGCACGTTAGCCCTGTCTTCCAAGGACCGGTCTTACAGTCTCTGCTCCCTCCTTCTGTCCCTAAGATTTAACCCAGACACCGCCTTCCCTGAGAAGCCCTCCTTGGGCTGGATGTCCCTTGAAGGACCCCCAGGGACCTTCTATCGTCTACCTCTATCGTCCACCGACCGGTTTTATTGGAATCACCTGCTCACATGTCCTTCCCTCTCCCTCTACCTGAACACCCCAACATCCATTCTCTTCTCCTTCAGAACTTAGAGAACACCATTTTTGTACAGGGCAGTAGACAAAATGGCAGTGGGTCCTGATAAAATTATTCCCCTTCCTCGGTTGATTCTCTTGCAAGTAGGCTGTGTGTTCCACAACGTGGCCTGGCTTTCTGGAAGGAGATAGACTCAGCTAGCCTGGTTCCCTCTTGGTTTGCCCTTTATTCTTTGCCTTGGGGTGGGGTGCACACAAACATGAGAGATCCTAGAGCATGATGTGATGTCTGGAGATGCAGCAGCCATACTCAAACCATGAGGACTACAACCTTATGGACTAAAACCATAGCAAAAAGATAGGAAGAGAATGGAGACCCCATTGGCTTCTGAGCTGCTGCATCAGTTCCATACTGCATGGCTCCAGAATTATTGTGACATGAAGAAACTTCCTTTACTGCCTCAGTCATTGCCGGTCTGGTTTCCTGAGTCCCAGCCAAATGCACCCTAACTGACAGAGCCTCTCAGATGAAGTACAGGGTCGAGCACCTAATAAGGTCCCAGAAAATGCTCATGTATGGAGAACGGGCCCCGCTAACCTCTGCCAACTTTCTCAGCTCATTGTCATCACTTCTCTCTCCTGATTTCCAATTTTGGCCACACTCCACACTGCACACATGGTGCCCTCTGGGCTCCAACCTCTGGCTCACCCCAGGGCCTTTGCATATGCTGCTCCCTTAACAAGAAGCACTTTCTCTCCGCTTATCTCCCTTAAGGCCTCCTTGAGGATCATTCCCTGGCAGCCCCCTGTGCCCCACCCTCCACTGATACTAGACAGACGAAATGCCCTCTCTGCCTCAATGTCCTCATCCATAAAATGGGCCTGCTAACAGTATCTGCCTCAAAGAGCTGTTGTGAGAAATGGATCACCCGATTCTCACAAATTGTCAGAACAACAGAGGCTGACACATCACCTACCACGTGTCACACCCAATTCTGAGCCCTTACACGCAGTAATTCCTTTACTCTTCTCTGTGATCCCATGAGTACTAATATCACCTTCACTTGATGGGGGGGGGGGTACTGAGGAACAGAACGGTGAAGCACCTTGCCCAAGGGATCACAGACTTTGAATCTTCTCAGACGTCCGGACATAGAGATGAGTCATCCCCATGGACTTCTTTCCAGACACCTGACCCACAGAATCTGGAAGCATAAAAAGGTAGATGCTATCTGCCACTAAGTTCGGGTTGGTCCGTTACATAACAGTAGTAACTAGGATATGTGGCTGCCCCTGTGGGTGCCTGGGAAGCCACCGGTGGTTCTGTGTGGCACAGGGGACACTCCTGCAGGCAGCCTGCAGCTGATCCCTCTGCTGGACAGGAGCCTGGGCCAAAGAATCCTCAAGAAGCCAGCAGACTTGAAGCCAGAAGACACCTTGAGGTCCTTGTCAGAGGACCTGAGAAAGGGAGCCATCACGGGTGATGGGGGCAGGGCAAGCGGTACCAGGATAGGTGATGCCTCAGAATGCAAGCCGGACTGTGACTGGGATGGGCACAGCGAGGGCTCTGAGAAGGCAATGGGCTGGGGCATCAGCAGATCATCCCCGGGAGGGAAGGAGGCTGGCTGAGCCTTACGGAGCTAGGGCCTTCCTGGTGGGCCCCCTGGTGGCTTTCTGGGGTGTAGTCTACAGGGTCCCTGTCAAAAGAAAAATTGCAGAATAGCAACTGCACCTGAGCAAAGATCAGCGACACTGAGGACCAAGCAGACCATAGGTCTAGGAGGAAGAAAGCCAGGAGGCCACCTTGAGGAAGCCTCCTTTGCCCCTGCACCAGATGTTTCACTTCCCTTTGGATCCCACATTGAAGTGGGTGCTCTAGCCAAAGCCCTGGCCATGGCTCCTCTCAGCCCCGCCTCTGCTCCTGGAGGGCAATGTTCCTCGGCCATCTATAGGCCTTATCTGAAAACCGCTACCTCCACGTGACCTGCCACCCAAGAGCTCCTGCTTTGACAATAAGGAGGCAGGCAGCCCTCCCTGTGGGGCGAGTATACATCACGCCCCTAGACGTAGCCTGCGCCCAGCCAGCCCTCCCTTATGTGTCAATACCCCACCCATAATCTGCAGGAAGGGGCAAAGCATCAGAAACATTCCCCACCACCGGGTCCTGCTCCCCTAGGTCCAGGGCCTCCTGGGTTTGCCTCGACCCCCTGCAGAAGTGGCCTGAACACACGTGTGCTGGCCCCTTCTCCCCCACATACACGATACACACGGAAAGGACGGCTCAACACAAAACACCCTGATGGCCTGACTGCCTTGCTTGGGAAAATCTGTGCCCAGCGTCCCATAGGGGGCTGGCAAGGGAAGCCCAGACTCTCCCGGAAGCCTCTTGCTGGCCTCCCAGCCCTGCCATCAGTTTCCCAATGAGAGGCCGCGCCTTCGGGGCTAGAGGGAGAGCCGCTGTCTGCAGAGTAAGAACAAACTGGGTTCTGCGGCTTCCAGCAGCCCCGTGGCTCAGGCTTTAGTTTGTCTTGGGCCTGAAGCCTTCTAAAGGAACGTGGTCCTCCCTCAGACAGGGAGGGACTGGCTGGGCGGAGCAGGCGTGAGAGCACACGTCTTGCTGGGACCCACACAGGCCGCCTGGTGCTCATGCCTCAGGGCCGGCTGACCCGCCTTCCCAGCAGCCTGGCCTTCCACCGCCATCGGGGCCTCAAAGTGCACACGACCGAGAGCTAACGGGCCCCTCAGACCTCCATCCGGGGAGCCGGGATCTGCAAATTCGAAACAGGCCTGCGAGCTGCCATGTGCTTTTAATTTTCCTGTTACAGTAAAAGCAGGGAAAAAAGACCTCCAAAGAGTGGATCCAACAAGTCACTGCAAGAAAGCTCCCCAAACAATTTGCAATGGCATTTCCTGGTGTTAATTTTAATTGGATAGTTTAATGTTTGGTGATCATAGCCCTTTCACAGCTGCAGAACACAGGCGGCCCAGGAAGTCGTCAGCACTGGGTAATGAGCTCATAAATCCCGCAATCCCAAAGCGGCAGATCTGAGCACAGGCGGGGGAGGAACTTACCCACACTGGGTTTGCCACGATGTCCTGGTTTATGGCCCAGGCTTGAGTCTCCAGCCATATCCGTGAGGACAACTTGACCTTGGTAACCTCAACAGAGAGCGCGGACCATGGAGGCTCCCCCGTGGCTACCGGCCGAATGTTTGCGCCCCGCCCAACTCCAACCCTCTCAGGGTGATGGTCCGAGGAGGTGGGGCCTTGGAGGTCAAGTGGGCCTGGTGAGGTCATGGTGGAGCCTTCGTGAATGGGATGAGCGCCCTTGTAAGAGTCACCAGCCTGCCCGCTCCCCCTCTATGCTCCCCGCCTCCCTTTGTGCGGATGCGAGGAGAGGATGCTTGCTAGAACCCGACGGATCGCAGACTCTCAGCCTCCACCTCAGTGCGAAATAAGTTTCAGCTGCATAGGTCACCCCGTGGGTGGCACTTTGTTTAGTAGCCTACACAGACTAAGGTACCAGGCAGGGAGGGCCCCCAAAACGCAGGGTAGGGGGAAGGAGGGGGTGACCGGGGAGAGCCTCGAGGTATCTGTTACTTAACAAAGGGGAAAAGGAGGCGAGGGGAACTTTTTGGGAAACGACTCCTTGAACAACCCCCGACTAATGGAACTTGCATTCCTGGATGTCTGTGTGTAGACGTGTATGTTCGTGGTCTCGCATGGACTCAGGTGCTGTGTATTTAGGAATTAACCTTGCGGGAGGAGAGATCTGGCCTTTGCCCTCGGCTCCTGGGAGGTGACCTCCAGACCCTTAAACTGTCCTGCCTGATAAAAGTGTCTGTTTATCTGGAGGCCCTGGGCCACAGCAGATAATCTGACCCAGGGATTCATGGTGGGCACCGTCTTCGAGCCCTGCATGATCAGCTCGGCCTCCAGAGAGACGGTGGACTGAGCTCAGCCGTGGGCAACCATCCGGGTCTGCCTTTCCCGGACCCTATAAAAGCACTGGGCACCGAGGCTCAGGTGAGCTTCCCGGGTCAGCAAACTCTGGTGCATTATTCCCGTTGCTGCCGGGAAAGGCCCATGACTTCACTGGGAGAGAACATCTGGACGATCTTTGTGCCTGGAACGGTCCTGGACTCTGCCCCACATCCTCCTCCCTTGGCTGGTTTTAATCTGTGTCCTTTCCCCGTAATAAACCACGACCGTGAGTGTAATCGCTTTCGGTGTGTTCCGTGGTTCTTCTGGGCAACCGACCAACCCAAGGGTCTCTGAGATCGTGAGGGGAGGGGGAAGGCAGCCCCCCAACTCATCAGCAAGCAGCGCTTGCCAAACCCATAAACTGAGCTTCACCAGAAAGGGATGATCACGCTTATCAACTCCTCCAGCTACCCTCATCCGAAGCAAACAGAGATAGGATAGGGGGCGCCTGGGGGGCTCAGTCAGTTAAGCATCCAACTCTCTTGATTGTGGCTTAGGTCAGGATCTCAGGGTGGCACCATCAAGATCCCCATCTCACGCTGTGCTCAGCGGGGAGTCTGCCGGAGAGTCTCTCTCCCTCTGCCCCTCCCCCTGTGTGTGCATGCTCTCTCTCTCTCTCTCTCTCTCTCTAATAAAGGAATAAAATCTTTTTTTTTTTTAAAGGGGTAGGGTAGTCATTGTCCACCAATTAAATGGGAGAGAAGACAAGTTCTGCAGAAGGACGCCCCCCACGTGGGGCGTTGGAATAGCACGGCGTTCCCAAACTGTGGGCCACGTCGGGAACAGTAGGCACCGCTGAGAAATGCTTCTGTTGCACTGGTAAGTTGAAAAATGAGAATTCGGGACTGTATACAGAAGACAAGTCTGAGTTGGCTTTTTTGTTTTGTTCTTAAACAGGGCAACAGGGTATCAGTTAAATTAAGGGATGTGCGTCTTAGGAAGGTACTGATGAAACTGCAGAAGGGTCATGCCCGTGACCTCTCCAGGCACAGATGGTGGGCACAGCGAAGCCCATCATCTTCGTCCAGGACATTGTCCAGACTCCATGCAAGGTCAAGAGGTCAAACATTCTGTTGTGATGGGGGTGGGGGGTACCCCACTGCTCTTGGCCACCCCTCCAGACGACTCTCAGCTAACCTGAAAGTCCCAGCCCTCAACTTGCTGGTTAAAATCCCACGGGGCAGGTGCTGGAAGAGTATCTCCCACGTTGTTGGGTGGGCCGGTTCCAAAACACATTCCTTAGAACGCCCAGAAAGTCTGCAGGACTGGGCAACTAACTAGCTGCCTTTTGCAGCGGCCAAGTCCACATGCGCCTTTGTGCAGAGCCTCCATCCTCCTGGGTGCTCCCCCAACACCCACTCTGCTCCTCGTGACCTCGTTCCCCACGGTGCTAGGACAGACTCTGCTTCAGCTTGCTTCTCTTCCTTGATGCAAGGCTCCGGGTACACAGTGAACCACTGGGCCAGGAACCCAAGAGCCTCTGGGGCAGGAGGGCTGAGCACTCTGACGCCTGGACCCAGAGCTCCAAGTGTGGGAAATGCGCAGGTAAACTAAGAGATGCCGACACAAGACTGATTCATGGGCGACCACTCAGATGACCAAATACTTATTTCTCAGCTACATTTGGTTGTCATGCACAGTTCCTGAAAACGCTTCTGAGCCAGAAAGGGGAAATTGGTGATGTCTTATTAATGAAGACATCATTATAATGGCTGTTGGACCCCACCCAAGGGTGGGGCTGGTTGAAGGAGACCAACCATGTGATTCAAGGTTTGGAATGAACAGTGCCTCCAGGGAGGGGAGCAGGGAGGGGGGCTGGAGTGTGAATCGGCCAATAGCCAGTGACTTAACCAATCATGACCACATAGTGAAGCCTCCATCAAAACCCAAGACGACAGCTTTTGACCTTTTTTCTTTGAAGAGCTTCCTTGCTTGGGGAACTGGAAGGCTTCCACATGCCACCAAGCCAGGCCCAGAGCCCCACGACCGTGTTCAGGACTTCATCCTATGTATTCCTTCTTCTGGCTATTGATTCATATCCTTTATTATACCCTTTAATTGACTGGTAAGTGTCAGTGTTTCCCTGAGTCCTCGTCCATTCTAGCAAATTAATCTAGCGTAAGGAGATCATTGGAACTTCCAATCTGTACTGGTTGGGTAGGGGTGCGGGTAACAGCCTGGGGCTTGCACCAGTATCTGGAGTGAGGGGTGGGGGCCGTTGTGTAGGACTGAGCCCTTAACCCATGGACTCCGATGCCGCCTCCGGGCGGACGCCACCAAAACTGAGCTGCATTCCTGGCCCCCCCGGCTGGCGTCTGAGAATGGCTTGGTGTTCTGGAGGGAACCCCACACTGGAATTGGGTCTGGGGACCTAAAAGAGTTGGTATCAAGGGCGTCTGGGTGGCTCAGTGGGTTAAGCATCTGCCTGGGGTTCAGGTCACGATCCCAGGGTCCTGGGAAGGAGCCCCACTTCAGGCTCTGTGCTCTGCTTCCCCCTCTCCCTCTGCACCCCCCCCACCTGCTTCTGCTCTCTCTCTCAAATAAATAAATTTTAAAAATCATGGGGAAAAAAGAGCTGGAGTCAGCGAAGATGCTTTCCTAGCATGGCATGGACGAAACATACCAAGGGTCCCTGTAAGGAATGCACAGGAGGGAGGCGGCTGGGCCGGCGGTGCACAGGGCACTGGGCCAGCATGGGAGGGGTAGGTCCATAAAGCACTGTGAGCTCTAAGGACAGGACCCCTAGAGCACATCCCCAAAATATAGTGGCCTGTGTCCCCTGGAGCTGGGACCTGTGGCAGAGACAAGAAGTTCTCAAGACCAGACCAGGAGGGGGACAACAGCTGACAAAGGAGGTGTAAATTCATGGCCACCTTGTGCAGGAAGCGGACAGCGAGGACGTCATAGGGGCAGACAAGCAGGGCCAGTCTCCAACAGCAACAGCACATGGCATCAAGTGGCAACAGTCCCACACGGACCACCTCATGTCCGGCCCCCGGGCTGGTTGCCTTCGGCTTAAATAAATCCCAGGTGCTCCGATTCTGCAAGGGGCGGGGGGGGGGGGGATTCAATACGGACGCACTCTTAGAGGGATCAAGGAGGAGGCCAAAGAGTGATGTCACTGTGTTTGTACTTCGAGAGATAGAGAAGGAGGCACACCCAAATCTAGGCAGCAGCTGTGTGGGCCGCGGGCCTAACCACCATTTCTCTTCTCCCCTACTTGGCCACAGGGTCTGCTCTTACCTGCCTTCCTCTACATCCCGGCCTGGGGGTCTGTCAGGACGCCTTGGGCAGCAAAACAGAAACCCCCAACTCAAACTGCCTTCAACAATAATGATTCACTGTCTTATAACATGGAGCCCCAACCTGGCCTGCGCTGGCACCAACCCCCCTCGGTACCCCCCACCCTCCACCCCCGCCGCAGGCCGTGAAAGGCTGTGACACCCTCAGCAAGATGGCAGGCGAGCAGGAGGAAGAGGCCGTCTTCTTCCTTGGAGGCTCCTTCCTGAGTGAGAGGAAATCTTTCTTCCCAGAAACCAACCGTCCCCCTCCCACCCCGGCCCCACCAACTCCCCTCCTGTCTCATGGCTCCAAAACCAGGCACAGGCGGGGACACTGGGCGACAGGCCCAGGCCTGAGTCAGGGGAACTGGGGCTCTTCTGGGGACAGGGCAAGTCACCTTCTCTCTGCTCATGTTGGAGCAGGGGTCGGGGGTAATACACTGAGCAAACGTAACGATCTGTTAGCAAAGGAGGAGGAAGAAACATGCTGGCAAACCACCAGCAGGGCTCCCGTCCCCTGGACAACACGACACAAGAGCACTGTGTTGGGTGTCCCAGAGCTGCAGCCACCAAAGACCACAGACCAGTGGCTGAAAACAAGAGACATGTATTCTCTCATAGTTCTGGAGGCCAGAAGTCCAAAATGACAGTGTTGACTGGGCCCTGTGCCCCCTGGAGACTCTAGAGCAAGACCCTTCCTTGCCTCTTCCAGCTTAAGGGGGTGGCTGGCCATCCTCGGCATCCCTGCGCTCGCAGATGAATCATTCTGGTCTCTGCCTCTGTCTCTGCTGACCTTCTCCCCTGCGTGTCTGTGTCCCTGAGCCAGAGGCTCTCCCTCTTTGAAGGACACCAGGCTATATTGGATTCAGGGTCCCCCCCACCCAATCTAATCTGACCCCATCTTGACTTGATTAAACATGCAAAGACCCTATTTCCAGATAAAGTGTCATTTGCAGGTTCCAGATGAACATGAGTTTGGGAGGATCACTACTCAACCCACTCTAAACCCCCATGCCCAGAGCAGGCCTGGCTTCTAGTCGGGACCGTCTTGCAGAAAACAGAAAGTGGGCATCGTTCTTCTTTTTCCGATGGAGGTGTGTCCTAGGAACATAGCGTGTGGGTTCTCTCCTCCGTGCCTGCCCCCACCCACGTGGAGTGAGAAGATGGCGGGGCCCATCCTCTGCTCTCCCCGTGTCTGGATCTGCCGTGCACTGTCTGCCCCGTAAACCTAACTCTGTGCACAAGGATGGCAGCCGTGCATCCTGTCCGCCCAGGGTCACGTGGGCCTGGCTTCCTGTTCCCCTTGATCCCAATGCTGAGGCTCCACGTTCTGCCAGCCTGCAGTGAGGGGAGCGCCTCACCACCTGAAATTAGGAGCAGCAGCCAAACTTGAGGCAAAATTGTGAGGCAGGCACAATCCAGCTAGAAAGTTCTCGGTTGTTCCATTCTGTATGTTTTCCCATCTGGGCCCAGGTTCCAGCAGCTATCGGCAAGTTACTTAGCTTCTCGTCCTCTGTCTCTTTCTCTCTAAAGGCAGGGGCAGGTACAGCAGGAGAGAATGGGGCAAGCGGCCTGCCACCGGGCCTGACGCCCCGAGCGTGCTCTGTCCTGCGAGCTATCAGAGTGAGAAGGAACACAGTGGCCGTAATTCACAAAGGTTTAACGTGCCGGGCTTACAGCCTGGCCTGTCTCAGGAGAGCTGTATCCTAAATGAATAAAGACTTGAAATGGTGCCATTTCCAGTTGTCAGGGGGCCTCAAGCAGAGGCAGCAGCCCTCTGGTCAGGAAAAGGAAACTGAGGGGCTATGCCCCAAAAAAGCCTTTCCAGGAGGGAACCATCAGGCTAGGCTCCAGGGACCGGGCAGCATGTGCCCGTTCCAGCTCAGCCTGGGGAGCTCAGGGTTCAAGAGCATCTTCACTCAAAGCCCCACACTGGTGGGGTGAGGCTGCTGGGACAACTCTGCCCTGGTCAGAAAGGCCCAGAAACCGAGGAGAGAGACCATGGCCAGCTTCAACAGCTCTTGCAGGGAGATAAAGGATCCCCTCACCCTAGCTCATGGCCTAACTGCTCTTCCCACTGTGGCTGGTAAGTGAGGCGCCAGACGCTTTCAAGCTGGTGTTGGGGATGGCGGTCCAGGCCTGGAAGGCAGTTGGGAGGAAAAGGAGTCAAGGTGAGCAAGAGGGCCAGGAAGAGACTCTGAGCAAAGATCTGGCCAGAGAAACAAACATCATCATTATCATTACCACCATCATCATCACCACCATCGTCATCCTCATCAATGATTACTGAATTTTTTTACCAAGGATTAGGCACTGTCCTTTATATCTATTATTTCATTTAATCCTCAGAGCAAAACTGTCAGGTCAGCTTTATCATCCCCATTTTACAGATGAGGAAACCAAGGCTCGAAGGCAGCTAATTGACTTTTCTAAAGCTCACCAGGCAGTGAGGAGTCATCCAGAACTTGAAGCCATATTTGCCTCACTCCAGAGCATATAGTCTGAACCATTATGCCTTACCACCATCTGAAGATCCATCACTAACTACAGGAGCAGATGGGTCAGAAACTGACGATTACTCAAAAGATTCCAGAAACGTCTGTGGCTCTTCTTGGCTGCACACCAGCTTCCTACAGTGTGGGAGCCTCGGGCTAGTGCAGGGGTTCTGTTTCCCTCCTCTTTCTCCCCATACTCCCACTCCCTGGTTCTTGGGTCACGACCTGATCTTTTCTCTTCCTCTGCAGGAATTCATCGGTTCCCTTCCCTTGGCTTCTTCTGCAACTTCTGGACCCTTCACCTCATTCACCAGCAGAAGACCAGGCAGCAAGTGCCACATGCCGAGGCTCCTCCCTGGGAGGCAGGTGGGGTAGGTTATGAACATCACACCTCTTGTCATCTCAGCCAGAGGAGGGAATGGAGACTCTGAGAGATCAAAGACAGCTAGAAGGAGCAGAGTTGGAACCTCTTCCGAATTTGATGCACCAGCAATGCCCCCTCTCTGGACCTTGGCCTCCCAAACAAATTGCAGGAGAGTCTAGCTGGCCCCCAAGTTCCTCTTCTGGTAACTCAGGCATGGGGTAGTGGTGGGGGGGGTGCAGTGCTAACATGGCCTTGGGTTCTAGACCCAACTTTACATTCTGGAAAGTCCTCGTTCCCTCACGGCCTCCGACCTCCCCCTGCAATGGGGGGGTGGGGGGAGCGGGGGAAGGCTCTGAACTAGAAAGCTGAGATGCCTCCCTTCTTATGATGTTACCGAGTGTCCCCTCTAATGTTCTGCAAATTTTTGGTCCTCCATCCCCCCCACATTAGTCAGCCTGCTTCTCCTGCATTGTGCCCTGTTACAAGGGCAAAATCAAACGTTAAAATCGTGGTGTTGCAGAGAGAAACCCAGGGGACCTGAGCTCTCTGTGTGTACTTCCAGGAACCAAATACCCTTCCTTATGGAAGAACTCCACTTTTCCACAAAGTCTCCTGACTGTTTCTTGAAGCTAAAGTCCACACCAAGTTTCTCTCCTCCAAGCATCCTGACTGCTTGTCTGAGAAGAGAAACGAGCTTTTTAAAAGAAAAAGCCTCGGGCAACACTTTTTACTTCTCAGGGCTCTGTTTTGAATACACAGATTTTAATCTTTCTAAATGTAAAGCTCAGACTTCAGAAAAGATGAGGGATGATGGAACCCTGAGAGCAATGAGCCAAGTTCAAAGCCAAGTTCAATGAGCCCACCTCCATCAATCATGGACCCGGGAGCCCCGCCTGCCCTCTTGCATTTCTGCAACTGGAAGGAGAGGAGGTGCTGAGGGGGTAGGGATGCCTTGCTTTCATTTTAATAGAGTTAAGATTTCATTGTTCCTAGCTGAAAGAGGCATAAACACAAAAATATCACCAAGAAAATTAACCTCCAGAAAAATCTTAGTTCTTACAAGAGATCCGCCACCCGCCCCCACTCTGAGGTCCATGTTTCTCACACATTCACATACACACAAATCACCTGGAGATCTTTTTTTTTTTTAATATTTTATTTATTTATTTGACAGAGAGAGATCACAAGTAGACAGAGAGGCAGGCAGAGAGACAGAGAGAGGGAAGCAGGCTCCCTGCCGAGCAGAGAGCCCGATGCGGGACTCGATCCCAAGACCCTGAGATCATGACCTGAGCCGAAGGCAGAGGCTTAACCCACTGAGCCACCCAGGCGCCCCTGGAGATCTTTTTTAAATGTACATTCTGATTCAGTAGGTCTGGGGCCAGGCCCAAGCATCTGTATCTCTAACACACTCCCGGGTGATCCCAAAGCTGCTCTAGGATCACACTTTGAGCAGCAAGGGCTCAGACAATACAAAGTACCTCATTATGTCACCAAGCAAGAGGCCTGAAACGGAAAGATGCAGGGCAGTTTGCCGCCCAGTCATGTCCACACGCTGTGTCTGCTATCCTCCTGATCCCAAGATGGCTGCAAATGGCACGTCCTCACATGAGTGATCCCTGACAGGAGGCAGAACAGCACTCTTTTCCAGGGTCTCTTCCTTTTCTACGAAGAGAATAATTGCCTTAGAGGCTCCTAGATGTCCCCACATATCTCATGGGCCAGCCCGCTGTCTCGTGGCCACCTGGGCTGCAAGGGGGTCTGGGAGAACAGGCATCTGGCAACAGGGAAAGTGGTTATCATGACAGAAGCTTCCAGAAAGCAAGAAAGGGGTATCGCTGCTGGCTGATGGACGAGCAATGTCTGCCATAGCCGTCTTTCAAGTGATCCACAGCACCCCTCTTCTCTGTCTGCCGAAGGCCAGTGGAAATTGGGGGCGGGGAGGTCATGCCAGGTTTCAACATGGACCAGGTGGTGACAATGGGAGGCCACCCGCATCTGGGACGCAGGTGGGGCCCAGCCCGTGTCCCCATAGCCCAGCCAGACCACCAGCCCTGCCGGCCTGTCTCATCAGACAGCTTGGAGCCAACGCCGACGACACACACGGCTCCCCTGCCCCCTTTTCTCTAGGAGCAAACACACCACGTCTCCTGGTCTCCTGGATACCGCATCGTGGACAGGGAGCTAAGAAGCGTATCCACTGAGCCATCTGTGAGCGATGCCCATTCAGCTCGCCCTGCAGACCCGCAGAGCACTGAGTGCTGGGAACCAGGGTGTCATGTTTTCCAGAAGCAACTTGCTGCCCCTCCAAACAAGGGTTACCATGGTGATGTTTTCTACCTGGGCCTGCCTCCGGTAAGGCTGGAAACAGGACCCATGTATTCAAGCCAAAGCCATGCAGCAGCACAGAGCAGGGCCCTGTAGGCAGAGGACAGGCGGAGGCAGGAAGTCTCCCCTCTGGGCACCCCAGTGGACTTGGACCTGCTGGGTTACGTGAAGCTCTTTGTGAGGCAAAGTCCCAGGGTTCCGGTGCTGGAGTCAAACCTGCTTCCTATCCTGCCTTGGCCCATGACCCATGCGTGGTCTTGGGCAAGTTACTGATCTGTCTTGGCCTTGATTTCTCCATCTTGAATGGGGGAGGAGCAAGGCATCATCCCTGATATACAGGATTGTTGGGATAAAGAGGAGACCATGCACTTGTGTGGCTGGGCCCAGTGCCTGGGCAGTCACCGAGGACCTGCACCTGGGGAGGTGTGACACCAGTCCACAGAGAGGCCATCCGAATGTGACTTCATCAGCCTGAATGGGCAGCCTCATGCCAACTGGCACAAAAGCAAATGAGAGTAAACATGGACGCCCAGAGCGTCCGTCCACGAGAACTCCTGTCCCAGAGACGGAATGCCCCAGTGTGCGCGATCAGCGATCCCACGGGAAGCCCGGCTGGGGTCCGGGAGCCGGAACCCACTCTCCACCACACACACTGAGACCCGGGAGCTGCAGGTTGGCCGGGACGCCTCCCCCCCCCCCCCCCCGGCAGAGCTGACTGGGGACATCATGTCTCGACTGTAAGGCTCTCTGCGGTGCCACTCACACCGACAGCACAGCCCTGGCGCCACCTGGTCTGCCTCCTTCCCTGGGAGGTGTCACCTCCACCCACTTCGGTGCCTCTTCTCATACCAGCTGGTGGCTGACATACAAGCCCTCCTCCTGACCTTCTCAGAGATTCCCAGGAACCAGCCCCATGAAAGACCTTCCAAGCCCGGGGATCCCTCCGTGGTCGGTGTGCGCATCTCTGATCTGGAGGCTGCGAGGCTGGCGTTCACATGGGCGCGCCCTCATTGCCAAGTCCGCGGGGATCCCTCCGCGTCTACCTAAGAAATACTTGTATGGCAGCTTTTCTCTCTCCTTTTCCAGCGTTTAAAGCCCACACGGGATTTCTGGAAGCGGGGTGGGAAGCCGCAGCCCACGTCTTTCCCGGACCTGAGTGTGCCATGGAGCTGGAAGCCAAGGGACAGAAGAGCCCACCCTTCTTCCAGAAGCATCTATGGTCTCCACAGTGGGGACCTCATCTCCCAGGACTCCCGTAACAAAGTCCCTCAAATTGGGGGTACTCAAAGGACAGACAGACCTGTGTCCCAGATCCAGAGGACGGGAGTCTAGTACGGAGGTGCCGGCAGCCCCGCTCCCTCGGGAGGCTCTGGAAAAGCATCTCCTTGCCTGTTCAGCCTCCCGCGGCTGCTAGCAATGTCGGTGTCATCTGGCGGGCAGTGGGAGCCCTCTGAGATCCCTGCCCCCACTGTCGCAGGGGGTTCTCCCCTCCTGTCTGCGACTCGGTGTCTCTGCCCCTTAATCCTAAGGACACCAGTCATGTCAGATTTGCAAGGGCCCACCCAACTCCAGCAGGACCCCATCAAAATTTATATCTGCAACAACCCTATTTTAAATTACGTCACATTCTGAGGGAGTTTTGTTGTGGGAAACAAAGGCAAAAAGAGAAATTAAATTTCCTTACTACCTACAGCCCACTGACAAGTCCTTGAAACAGGCCGAGTGACATTCCTCTAGGACCTCTGCTGTCTTGATGTTAATACTTAGCAAAGACAAAACGTAATCTTAGCCTGACCCCCAGGATCCTGTAAGTCTACTTTAACATGTAGAAATTCCTCTGGACACTTCCTTTCACTACCCCCCAAGATATATGTTGGCAATCATCCCCCAAGCATATGACCCACCATAAAACATCTGAAGGGTCTCGTGACTCAGATTTTATTAGAGGGTAATAAATGACCTTTTCCCAACAACAGCTAGGCCCCTCAAAGTCCTGGAACCTTACATCCAAATTCCTTAGAGACTTACGCTATCCCTAACCCCTTCCCAACTTGAAAGTTTATAATGGGCCACTCCTCATGACCCCAGCGCTGCACTTTCTGCCCGCGGGTCCTGTCCCCATGCTTTAATAAAACCACTTGTTGGCACCAAAGGCATCTCAAGAATTCTTTCTTGGCCGTTGCCTTCAAACCCTAACATTTTTCCTATATCAATAGGGGTCAGGACCCCAGCATATCTTTCTAAGGACATATTTTAACCCATAACTGAGTAATTTTAAAACATCACTTTACTGTTTAACCCAACGTGGATAAATGAGGGAATAAAACACAAAATCCATGTACACTATAAAGAAGACTTTTGCACCTACAATAGGCAGGATCCCAGATGTCCTTCACCCTCCCCTGTCTTTGGGGGTGCGTGGGGGAAAGAGCCCTTTCCTTGGGCAGGCCCCTTACCCTCCCTGAGTGTCATCTGAGATAAGGATGAGGGAACCCAAATATGCAAACCCTGTAGCAGCGGTTGTGATGGCTCACAAGCAGACGTGTGCAGACCCTTAGAAGGGCATCAGGGAAATTTGCAAGAATTTGAAATAGAGAGAAAGGGTTACCGGTGCTCTGCCTAATGCACCCCGCCAGGGTAATCTGATTTTCTAGGGGTCTGCACCTCTCATTGTCTGAGCCAGGTGACTACTCTGCAAGTTATAGAAAACATAGAATACAAATGGTGCCTATCCCCAGAAGTGCAAATGAGTTTTGTCTGTAAGAATGCAATTGACTATCGCCCCGGGAAGGCTGGTCGGTTTTGCATCTCTTTCTACATTCACTTCAGCATTCCAGATTGCCTCTGTATTGGTGTGTTCTTTGACGTTTCCTTCGAACTGATGGTGACATACTATTGGTTTCCTCATGAAATGGTGACTTAAACTTGCCTGTATTCACTTCATACTTCTCTGAGACCCATGATTTTAACATTTACTAAATGATCTCTTTAACAGTAAAGCATTTGAATGCATGAGTTCCTGGAAAGTGGAGCGATGTATGGTCACAAATGATGGCGACAACAACAACAATAGTATCAGGATGTGACACCCCAGGGATCCCTGTGGGCTCGAGCATCCTCCCAGAACGATCAGCAAGAGGCAGATCTTCTGGTGGCCGGCGGGCTGCACGGAAGGCCCGACGCTCCCCTGGTCTGAATCTCAGAACCACAGAGAGCAGAGAAAAATAACAAGCAGGATCATAAAAACGTCACCGCTGGCTGTATGTCAGGGCACGTGTGTGCCAATGGGCTGAGGCCAGGTTGCCGAGACATTGCTGACAGCCCCAGCGAGTGGAAGTCCAGGGCCAAGGCCGAGTCGGGGCTGTTCACTGTGGTTACTCCGCCCACGCAGACAAACACAGCCTGCCTGGGTCCTGGAGGGAGCAGGAGGAGACTGCGCTCCAGCGGCCCCATGGAGGAGAAGGGTCTCTGCCCTTGGTGACCCTAAGAAAGTGTTTCTGACTCCAGAGCTGGGGCTGGGGCAGATCCTTTGTGAAATTCTGATTAAAGAAGCCCGCCATGGGGCGCCAGGGTGAATCAGACAGTGAATGGATAGCTGACTCTTGATTTCAGCTCAGGTGTGGTCTCAGGTTCCTGGGATGGGGCCCCATGTTGGTCTCTGTGCTCAGCAGGGAGTCGGCTTGAGGATTCTCTCTCGCCCTCTGCCCCTGCCCCTCTCCCTGCTTGTACAGGCTCGCACATGTTCTCTAAAATAAATATATCTTTAAAAAAATAAATAAATAAAGCCCCTCATTTTGGTCACCTGCAGCTATTTCCACCCGGGCCATCCTGCAACACTTCACAGCTTGGCACAGGATATGGGAGCCCTGTAGGGTTAGAATGTCAGGAACCCTTCATCCATGATGTGCGGCAAAGAACCCAGGCTTGGGCATGAGGCAGACCTGGGTGCAAATCCAGACTCTCTTTCCTGCCTGCTGTGTGACCTCCAGAGGGGTACTCAATTCTGTTTCCTCAGTCCATATAAAGAGGATAACTACAGTGTGCCCCTAGTGGGTCGGGGAGATTACCGGAGAACATAGGAAACACGCTGAAAACAGCCACCAGTACAGAGCAGTCTATCCAAATACTGGCCGCCCATCTGTTCCTTCATGTGCAGTGGAAACCGGGATTCTGATGTAGGCTCTTGAAGCACGAAACAAGATCTGTGGGGTTTTCCTTCCAGCTTTGACACAGACTCATTCCTGTTCTCCTGGTCTTAAAATAAGGGGACTGAACCAGGTATGAAAAGCAGACATTCCACATTGCCATTTTGCAGGACTTGAGAAACGGAGCTGCTTTCCTAAGAAGTGACTGCAAAGTTTTGGCAAAACACCACTGCACTCTCTCTTCCTCTTGACCGTCCTCAGATGGACAGTTTGTGGCAGGACGAGAATTCCTGGATGGGCAGAAAATCTGCGGATGACTCCTCAGAGTGATTTGCAGGGTTTTCTACAAGCCCCAAGCCCCCACCCTCTGGAAAACAGACAGGATCTCTGCCATATTTCCAACAACCTGCCTGGGAAGGGAAGAAACAGCAGGACTTTTCTGTCATTGAGATGCCTGGCACCCGTGTCAGTGTGCGAGCTCCACAGAGCAGGTGTGGGGCCTCAGGGACGGGAGAAGCCGGCCACCCGCAGGTCAGCGTGGGCAGCTGGGCCTGTTATGGAAGGTGATGGAATTCTCTGGCCTGGAAAGCTTTCCTGGTCCATGAAGGAATTAGCCTCCCGTTCTGGCCAAATGATTACTATTAAGTGAAAAACATTGCTGGGAATCAAAGAGAGCCAGGGTGAGACCTGTCCTGAAATAACTCCCAGGCTGCACTTCCAGTAGCTTCTCTCCCCGCCCCCCCCACCCCCATCCCCCCCACCCCACCCCACCCCACCCCACCCTTGCCCGCCCCAACCTCCCGCCACCAACCCCCACCCCCGCCCCACGAGCTTCTAACAGCAACATCAACTTCAGGAAGGGCCCAGGGGTGCAATTTCTTTCCTTCCCCTACAAAGACGTCGCTTCTTCTGAAAGTCATTTCCCCCTTGATGACTATTCCAAGGGTAAGAAGAGTTGATATTCCTTCCAAAATTATGCGCCTGGACTCTGGGCTGGGGCTAATGTATAATCATCAGCAGCTAAGCAGAGTCAATAAGAAGCTGCCCCCGTGGAAATGCGAAAGCACAAAAGAGATGTCTTCAGAACCCCCCCCCCCCCCCCCCCCCCCCCCCCCACCAAGGTCCCTTTCAAGAACTGTTACAAGTGCCTTTGAAAGGATTCCATTAATTGTGACGCACGTGTGTCCCTGCCTTGGAGGAGCTGGCTAAGACCTGCAAGACCCTTCCTCCGAGGTCCGAGGAAGTCCTCGGTCTGGCAGAGCAGGGGAGGAATTATGTCCCCAGGATCCCCTCTGGCCCTCAAGGTATGGTTTGTGTCCCCTCCCACCTCCTCCCATGCACACCGTGTGTTCTTGCTCATGGAGCCCACAGAGACCTGGACTTTGCGGTTTCTAAATGCGCGCGCATGCGCGCGCGCGCACACACACACACACACACACACACACACACACACACACACACACACACCACTCATGTGTGGCATCTGCATGTGTATAGGTTTTTAACGGGGTAACTGGAGGCAGCGAGGGAGTGCTCCGTGCTCCGAATCCGTTCACAACAGGTTGCCTTTCTTCGGGCACTCGGACTACATTTCCCAGCTCCCCTTGCGCCTGGGTTTGGCCATGTGACTTGAGTTCTGGCCAATGGAAGGGGAGCAGGAAGGAACACAGCACGATCCACACAGACAAGGGACTACTGCTCAGCACTGAAAAGGAACAAACGACTGACCCAACCTGTGTCAGGCTGGACCTCGACCTCAAACACAGTGGCTCAGTGAAAGAAACCAGGCTCAAGAGACCACATGTTGTATGATTTTACTCACAGTATGTGTTCAGACTCAGCAAACAGGAGAGATGAAAAGTAAATTGGGAATTAACCTGGAGCAAAAACAGTAAAGGGGCGCGCGGAGTCTTGCGGGGGGAGGGGTGATGAAAATGTCCTGAAGTTACTAAAAAGCACTGATTGTACACGTGAAACAGGCACATTTCGCGGTGTGTAAAGTATCCCGCAGGGAAGTTAGTGAGGGCGCCGTTTCCAGCGCTGATCTGTCAGAGCCCCGCGTATGGCCCACTCTGGGTTCCCTCGCTTCCCGCTGGCGGATGCGGACGAGGACGGAGAGGGGCAGAGGGGCCCTGGTCCCCGAGCGACTCTGGAGGAGTGCCCACCCCCCACGCCCTCCGCCCCAGGCTGTTCTGAGAGCAAGAAGCGAACAGCCCGGGTCGGAACATGACTTGGGTGGGTTTTGCTGTTACAACAGCCGGCTCACACGAATTTGTGCAGAGTTCCCTCTGAACCGCGTTCTGGGTCTCTGGCCACGCCGCCACCAGAGCTCTTTCTTCCCACAGAAACTCTCTCATATTCCCCCACATGTCCCTGGGTCCTCTCTTCCCCTCCACCCTTCCTCCCTCTGCCTCACCTCTACCTCGAGGAACTCAGATTCTCTATGACGCGGAGCACAGCAGGGACACAACAGAGCAGGACGGATTGTTTTCAGGGTAGCGGTGGGGGCAGAAAGGAGGTGAGGGAATTGCAGTCTTTCAGTGTTGAGGGCAAGGGGCCAAGCCGTGGTGTCAGATCAGCCTTAGCAAACTCTGCTGGGGGTGCCCGGCCACGGCTGAGGCCACATCGCCTCCAGCACTGACTGGAGAAGGAGCATATGCAGACATGGGGCAGAACGCACTGCTGCTTTTCCATCTCAAGCTTCCAGGTTCTTCCACTTATCTGGAACTCAGGTGGTGTGAGAGCTGGACCAGTCAAATTCATTCTTTAAGTCATAAAAGGGAAAAGGTATTGGGGTGCCTGGGTGGCACAGTCAGTTAAGGGCCCCACTCTTGATTTTGGCTCAGGTCATGATCTCAGGATCATGGGATCTAGCCCTGCATCGGGCTCCACACCGAGTGTGTAGTCTGCTTGGGAATCTCTCTCTCCTTCTCCCCCTCCCCACCCCACCACCCACATGCACAGGCATGCACCCTCTATCTCTCTCTCCAAAAAAGAGAGAGAGAGAAAAGGTGTTGAACTTCAGCATGGAAGAGAGAGTGAAATAATGAAATGCCTTTGAGTGTGCATATTATCTGAAACAAGCAAAATAATTTTTCAAGCATCACTGAAACTGTGGAGGAGAAAAAAATCCTGGAAAGTTTCTCCGGCATAAGCAATGACAAATGGAAGCTAATTTTACAAGCCTGTTGTTACTCATTGAAGGTGTTTATAATGGCTTGGGTATTTTCTGTATTTAGTGCACTGATGCTGTCCGGCTCCAAGCCCTGCAGAATGCACCCCCCACCCAACACACAACACATCTTTCTCACCTTTCTCCCCAGCACAGCCTCATGGCAGCCCCGTCACCTCCAGCTGCTCTCCTGCCTCCCCTCCTTTCTCTGCCAACCCACGCCCCACAGCCACATTTATCATCACGAGCCCTCCTGCTCACAACCCTTTGAAACCTTCCCACTGCCACTAGAATAAAGCTCATTTCCCTTAGTAGAGCATCGTCCTGTTCTGTTATTCTGATTGTGCCCTGCACAGGTTTAGGGGTGCTCCTCGAATGGTACAGTCCATAACCTGCGCAACCGTACCCTGTGGCCTTGAGTCTAACATCGAGAGATCTTGAAGGTCTTTGGGCCTCCAAATCTCTCTGGTCTCACCTGTGCCTCTCTTTGACAGGCACCTTCTGTCTAACTAGAATCCCCAATTGTAGGATTGTGTGCTTCCAAACCATTCTGTGCCCTGTTCCTTCCAACCAGAACTCCTCCCACCTCCTTCCTCAGCAGGTATATCCCATTGTCCCTTCAAAGCTCAGTTCAGCATCATGTCCTCCAGAAGACTGCCTCTGTCCTCCACACTCAGTCCTCTGTGCCCCATGGGGCGCCAAGGCTGCTGTTGTCTCTGACGCTCATGGGTGACCTGGGTGGTAACCTTTCCGTGTGCTCCCTGAGGATAGCATAGTGTCGAGAGATGTGAGATTAGGTTCAGGCTGTCCCTAGTGGCACCGGTAGTGGAATCACAGATGGTTCTATGGAGAAGGGCCAAGAGAAAAATGCTGAGAGAAGCCAGAGGGAAAATGAGGCCAAGTAGAGGGTCCTGGGGTAGGCAAACCTAAAGCTAGGGTCTGCACCGGAGAACCAGAGGAAAGACAGCAGGTCGTTGTTGGAAATAATCACTGTCCATTTCCCTTCCCCACCACACCTCTCCTTTCCATCCAGGCCTTTCCTGGACCATGGCCACCATCCCCTGCTCACCCCAGGGATGGCAAGACACCTGTTAATTCAGCCCAGTGAACATGCCTGGGGAGGGGGTCAAAGCACTCAGTACCACTGCCAGTGAGAGACAGTGCCGCCTAAGATCTGAGCCAACAAACTCAGCAATATTGACAGGGCCCAAGGAACCAAGGGGACGTATGCAATTTAACCCCTTAAATTATGACACAGAACCCATCTCAGCTGGAGGCATGATATCCCCTCCTAAAACCACGGGGCGCTTGGCCCACATGCCCTGGCAGTGAGCATCTCCGAGAGCATCCTTGCTTACCTAAAGAGATAATAACACTGCATAATCACAGAGATTAAAATGCAGTCACAGAGATCAGCCCGGAGCCACTGGAATCTTCCATTCTGCTGGAATGATTAAAATTCTCCAGATGGGTCTTTGATACAAAAGGTCAGATAATTGGATTCTCTTTAAAGAGAGAGTGCTTTGCTTCTGTGTCCACAGAGCAAATACCTCCTTGGAAGCTGAGGCCACAGAGGCTCGGTGGGATGATTGGTAACAACCCACTGGGCTGGAGGCAGCCTGTGGGACCTTCGCGAAATCTTTTTTTGAGGACGCCAGGGGCCTTGTTTTATTTTATTTTGTTTCGTTTTGTTTTTTAATGAAGCTGATGAGTTAAAAGCTTTTGGTTCTATACTGCATTTCTAAATCTTGGGCTTTTTTTTTTTTTTTTTCTTTAAAGGAGAAACAGACCACGATGGAGGCATTCTGTTATGTATATCAAATGCAGACACATCCGGAGAAAACAAATGAGAAGGCAGACAGAACCCAGGCTTGTGCCGCAGTGTTCACACACATATGCATTAGCTTGGGTACCTTAAAATAGCTGGTTTCTACAGTCTTTCATTATGCAGGAAAGTGAGTATTTTCCAAACACTTTCTCAATTAAGGGAAAATGGCTCTGGCAGAGCTCTTCCCTGATGGGCCTTTATTCCTTCCCTCCCTGCCCACTGTCCTTTCTGTGTACACTGACTAGTTCTCCCCAAGATTTTGTTAATCCCAGTTAGAAGGGGGGAAAAGCATTATTTGAACAGGTCACCAATACGCAGAAGAATGTACTGATTAAACACAAGGGATCTGGAGTCAGAAAAGCCAGGAACAAGCATCTTGGCCACTTACTGTGTGGCAGGTGAGCACATCTCCAGCCTTGATGTGCCTGTCCAGCCACAGAGAGCGGAGAGCGAGGATGTGAGGGTTGCACGGGAGGAAGCCGGCGCGGGGGTCTGGGGGAGTGCCTACATCGGCAAAAGCTGTATTATTACATTTCGCACATTGCGTGTACAAAGTGCATCACATCACGTAGCCCAGAGAACTCAGCTTCTCGGGCTGGAAGGGGTCTTGGAGAGCCTCTAGTTCAACCACCGCATCCCCCCCGGGGTGGGGGGTGGGTGGGGATGGCAAGGGGTGCGTGTCTCGCCAGTGTCAGGCAGGTGGTGACTCAGGGAGGTGAAAGCTATTGAATACCCGTGATGTGCCGAGGCCCCCACTCAGCATCCTGGCTGCTGCCTGATCCCTCAGATCCTGGTCCCAGGTCACCCTCCTGCTTTGCTGGTGTTGCCCCTTCCAAGGCTCTGTGCTCCAGGTGAATGGCATGAGCCCATCAGGCCCTAGAAGGCATCCCCTAGCCCGTCCCATCTGCACATCCCTGTCCCCCTCTTTGGAACACCATTGCAAGAAACAGAACACCGCCACCACTGCCATCACTACCATGCTGGCAGAAAGGAGAATTAATCAATCATAAAAACACAGGTTGGATTATGAACTCCAAGAATGAGAGGAGAGTCAGCCTTTTGGACGGACCAGAACCAGGGCCAGTTGTGCCCTTGGAGACCTGGGATACCTCCCATCTCCTGGGTGTGTCGATGCCATCACCCACTAGGCACCAGGCACAGAGCCACACACACCTCACTGGACGATCCCACAACCCGGTGTGGCGGGTGGGCTCGGCTCCCCTCCCTGTTGAGAGGCAGAGGCACGGAGCTGGTGCCGGCTCAACCAACCCAGCAGTCAAGGAGCTGGGATCTGAAGCAAGCCATCTGGGGCTGTTTCGTTCTGATTGGGCCAAGCAGGTCAGGGGCACCCAGGCTAGATCAATCAGCAAGGCCTGGAGGCCAGAAGACATGGGCATCAAAGGAGAGGGGAGCTTCTGCCAGAGAAGAGCCAGGAGGACCCCCCAATAGAGCCACTCCACTGTCACCCCCTGAGGCCCAGCAGAGAAGGCCTTCCTCCAAGAAGCAACCCTCTTCCCAGCCTGGAACCACCATGGTGCCCACTTTTTGGGTGGTGCCTGGCACACAGTCCGGCCCCTGCCAACGCCCTAAGGGCCTTGAGCCTTCTGTGCTGGTCCCCCCCGCCCCCCGTGGTCTCCTCACACTGGACTGAGACGCCAAGAGGCCCGAGAGTGTCAGACCACCTCTGTGTCCCCAGACACCATACGAGCCTGCAGTGAGAGGCCCTCAGGGCACAAATGCAGGGATGTGTGAATGGTGGCCTCGGTCTCTCCCACCACGTACATACCCGGTTTCTCTCTGCTTGAGCTGCAGCTTGGGAGGGGCAGAGTTCACAACTGGAGAAAGACGAAGCAGCAGGCAAGATTGCTCTTCTGGGAAAGTCTGACTCCAAACCGCAGATACAGAGATGGTGGCAGGGAGATGGGGGAGCCCCTAGTAATCTCCTTCCAGAATGGCTTCGGGCTATCATATTCTTTGCCTGCATCCCAGGGCTCTGCCCTACAAAGTAAGTCCCATATCCAACACAGGGCACCCCCTCGGGCCCCCCGCTGGCTACGGACACTTTCTCCAAGAGCCAGGGGCTCCCAGAGCCTCTCAGCCTGGCGCCACTCAGCAGGAAGCCGGGAGGCCGCAGCGCCCAGCTCCGTGCCCTGGGGGTGGTGGATCAGGACAGCTGCCTTTCAAAGGCACAGAAATTCTTTCTTCTTCCTTTTCTTCCTTTTCTTATTTTTTTATTTTTTTATTTTTTTAATGAAGCAAACCAGATGGAAAAGAGAAAACTCAAAAAGAAATGTTTTCAGGATAATGACCTTTTTTTTTTTTAAATCATGCTCATTAAGAAAAAAAAAAAATGCAAGCAATATAAAAAGGACCAAAAGAGCTCTTCAAAGTTAAGGGAGGGAAAGAGTATAAAAATAATAAGAACGTGGGGTTATTATATTTTGAGATGACTCTGTGTTCAAGTTGGACTTCCGGCTGCGGAAGATGAGGGAAATACTGCCTCTTGTCGCCCTCCTCGCCCGCCAGTTTGGTTCCTGGAATCATTACTCACACTCTGCGACACCAATGTCCTGTCCTATACCTTCATTCCAAGAGTTATAGATTCTCTTAATTCCAGAACAGAACAGACTCTATGCTCACCATCAACCCTTCTAGGAGGAGGGTGCCTGGTTTCTGAGATCTGCCGTCTGATTTCTCAGGGTTCCTTCATAAAACGGCTTTTCAGAACCGTCCACCGATGCTGCCGTTTGGGTCCCAGGGATGCTGGGTCACACTCCCCTGCTGTCCACACTCTGTAGACTTTGGCCACCATCCGCAAGCACTGGGATGTCATGGGGGAATTTTTGTCTCGTTTCAGTTTGTTCTTTTTTTTTTTTTAAGATTTTATTTATTTATTCGTCAGAGAAAGATAGCACAAGCAGCAGGAGATGCAGGCAGAGGGAGAAGCAGACTCCTTGCCGAGCAGAGAGCCTGATAAGGGACTTGATTCCAGGCCCCTGGGATCATGACCTGAGCCAAGGGCAGATGCTTAACCGACTGAGACACCCAGGCGTCCCTGTTTGGCTTTGTTCTGTATAGGATTCTGCCTCCATCATGGTACTCGGTTGCTAAATGTGGTTATGTCTCCGCACTCATCACTCTGCCCATTTTTTCTTTCCTGAGATGCAATGTACTTTGTTGACTTAAAGATTCAGTCCCTCTTCTGGAAAGTTTGCTTCTGGTAAGTCCCTTGAGGGTCTCTTCTGTTCCATTCCTTCTGTTCTCCTCTTCAGAAGTGCCCGCTTGTCCTTTGCCTTCCACACAGATCATCTCCACAGTCACGTTTGCGTCTTTGTTCATGCAGGTTTGTTTTGCATGATTGGGTCAAACTCAAATTTTCAGGGGTTTGCTGCTTTGCACAGAGGGTCCCAGGCGACCAAATGGCAAGCCAGGTGTTGCCTCCTCCCCCACACTCCGTCTCCCAAGCCCATGACCATGATCTTCACTGACGTAGGACAACATGGGAGGCCTGTCGGGGGTCAGGGAGTGTGTTACAAGCAGGGAGTGGAGTGCGGGAGGTCTCAGAGCTCTGTTGTGGCTCTAACATACTTACCTTTCATCCCGCTAAAGACGACACATTAACAGATGAATTTATGAATTATTTCTTTAATAATTTTCTTTGGGTGCTGTTTCTGGTTCTCTTCTGTAGATATTAGAGTTTCTAATTTGATTTTCTAACTTTCTACCTGTCTCCTTTATTTCCCGTTTTGCTTTTTATCTCCAATTTCTTCCAGCTCCTCTATGGATTGTATACATTGATGCTATCATCTTCCTAATCTGCCAGAGTTCTCCTTGGAGCTCTGCCCTGGGGAGTGCATTGTGACAATAGCTGTCCCACAGCCTGCCCTCCCCATGCCTGCTTCAAACCCTCACAAACTTCGCAAAGATTGTGTAGGCTCTAATCTTATAGGAGCACTCAAACCCCCTCCCAATTTTTCCCCACCCTCCACGACCACAGTAGTACACATCTTCCAAGGGACAGAGCCAAGGAGGCAGGAGGGAAGCTGTGGGGTTCGCCTGCTATGGGTCCTTTCTTCTCCGTGGACACAGCGTGCTCTAGAGCACAGTTAGGTCTTGGTCCCCGACGGTACAGACACTTCTGTCTTCTTGGTGCCTAATGTCCCTACATCAAACTTTCAAGTTACACAGATATATATTCTAGCCAGGGTGAGAGTCGGGGGTCTAATCAGGGGTCCCCAGCCTTGAGGACTTCAGGAATCTGAAATCACTTTTAAATTGAATCAGGGACTATTCCTGGGTTTCCAGCTTAAAACAAACAAACAAATATACAAAACAAAGCAGAGCAAGAACCCGCAGAGCACCATCCCGTTGCCACAAGCCCACTAACAAATGTCCATCGAACAGTAGCAGAGGTAGGAACAGCGCACTTACCGTGCAGAGGGCGCACCTCTAAGTTGGAAAAACTCAGCTTTACGAAAAACTCATTACATTTGCTCTGTTTTTCACATGTTGCCTTCAAGCGGGAAACGCTTGATTCTTTCTTCATTGTCCCTGCAGAGACCACTGATGGGAAGTTACTTCTTTAAAGCATGAAAGAGATCAAAATTCCCAGATTCCTGGCACAGTGATAGGAGGAGAGAGGGAAGAGGGGAGAACAGGATCTGGAAGGTGTGCCCGTGGCCATGGCTCGTCCCAGTTCTGTTGGGAGCATCCCACCACCCCTGGCTGGGACTGGCCTGTGGTCCCAGCATGCACTGCTCCCACACCTGCTTCTGAGCTCATCTCCCCCAGGTGGAGTCTAGACGGCAAGCTCTTTGGAATGACAGGCTTTGCTTTGGTTTTCTTTTTCTTGTCCCCAAGGCCAGGACGAGGGTAGAGTTCATGTCTCATCCTAACTTTGAGTGCCAGCCCCTTCCTGCCCTCCCAGCACCTCGTTCCCCCACGCCACCCCCCTACCCCGGCCACTTGCCCAGCCTCTGCTCCCTGCAGTGCCCGCCCTCCTGCCTTCCCAGATGCTGTGGATCCCAGCCTGGGGCCCCTCCCCAGAAAGACACAGGAGCCTCCCTGTCTCCCTGGCCACCCCCATTCCTTCTCAGCTACCTCCAGCCTAGATCTAGATCACAGCTCAAGTGTGTCCCCCATGCTAATGAATTCACGCTCTGCTACAGATGCGGCGGCTTCCCTTCGCCTAGGAGGGTAAGGTGCTCCAGGCTTTCCGGGGACCTGGGCTCCACTTCCTCCCTGAGAACTGGGGCAGGGCCGGGCATATGATCGAGCTGTTAGACGAGAGTAAGAGACCTGGAAACTCAGGAGAGGTCATAGCTCAGCCTCCTCATGTGGGGTCTGCTGTCCCTCCATGCTCTCCCCAGAGGGGACTCTGCTGCTTTGGGTTGTACCCCACCCCCAAGTGCATGGCTGTAGGTTCTCTGGGCCGCTCCAAGCACCGGTTGCTGTGCTGGCGAATGTGACCGTGCCTATAAATATGACAGCCCCGGGGCTATATTAAGGTTTTATGAGTCTCTTTGTAAAACAGATTAAGAGATTCAGTGTGAAATTCTTCTTCTTTTTTTCAAGTCCCTTCTTCCCCTCCGCTCCCATCAGTCACACCAACCCTGGCTCCGGTTGCCTTCGCTCTGTTTTGCAAGTTAAAATAAAAGCTTCTTTTTCAGAAACAGATGGGATGAGCTTCCCTCCCCTTCTATCCAGTGTTACTACTGGATTGGGTTACTGATCCCATTTTTCTTGGCACCTGGGCATCAAGGAGGCCTTCTAAATGGTATGTCTTTCCCTCCGCAAAAGATGAGCTGCTTCAGTAAGGACATGATAGGGTGGCCAACTGGTCTAGCTTATCTAGAACATTCCTGGTTTCAGTATCGAAACCTCAGTTCTGGGCAAACCGACATGGCTGGTAACCTAGAAGGAGGGCTTGCTGCAGAATCATCGAACGTTCGAGCTCTGGATGCAAAGACACCCAAGTGATATGGAGCTGCTGAATCCTTCTGTCAAATGAAAATTTTCTGGAGCGCCGTGGGCGGACGACAGGCAGGAGCCTGCAGCCCGAGGCGCCTTCACTCTGTGCTCCTGGAAGATAAGCCTGGGGCTCTGAGTCTCCCCTGCCATCTTCCAACCCCATCCAACCCCCAGGAAGATGGGGGACCCTCCTCACCCCAAAGCAAACACCTAGGAGAGCTTTGCCGTGGCCATGATGAACAATAGCAGATGGAAAGTGGCAGCCCCAGGAGGGAAATGCCTCTCCGAGACCACACAGCTGGTGGCATTAGACTTGGACTAGAACTCTTCTTCCTTAATTTCCAGAAGAGGCACAGAGAGGCTCCAGCCCACACCTTCTGGCGGCGCCCCCTTCATCCTTCACACATTTGCTTTCTAAACTTGGAACAGTCCCACGAGCTCCAAACCCAGTCTGGGAAACATCGCCACCTAAAATGCACGCGCGTGCGCGCGCACACACACACACACGTGTGCATGCGCACACACACATGTGCCACCTGCACCATGGCTATTAAGGGAGGCTGGCCGCCCACGATCAGGCGCTCAGACCTTCCATGGCTGGGATTGAACAGACAGAAGGAAACGCAGCGTTGAGATGCGGGGGTCACGTGTCTCCAGTGGGCCCTCCGCACGCTGCATCTCCAAGATTAACGCCAGCCTCCTTCGAAAGGCCGTGGGTGTTTACCAGCCACTGCTCCCACCTGGTGCCCAAATCCCCACGTTCTCACGACACAGAGCCTCCGCGTGCTGCTGAGCCCGTTGTCCCCGTGCCTCAGCAGTGGCTGGGCTCAGTTTACCCTGAACCTAGAAGCCTCCGCCCTCTTAAACTTGCGTTCCCCTCCCCAGCCAGACCTGCAGACCCTCGGTGACAAGCAATGGCCTCACTCATTTTGGGAGGAAGGGGCAGGCCTGCCCACTTCCCACCCTTCATGCTGCCGGAGGGTTGCTGGTGTGGGAGGGGCCCCTCAGGCTGCCAGCCACCCTGGGCAAGAGTAGGTTCTGGAAGCGTGGTGCCCCTGGGGCTGAAAACCTTCTCAGTCCCCAAGCCACCTGCCTGGGCACCCCTCTCCCCGTCTCCACCCGGACACCTGCTGTCCCCACCGGGACTGGAGGAGGCTGACAGTGGCACCCTGGGCAATGTGCTCAGCGGGGAAAAAGATAAACCGAGGCATGTTCGCAGGAGATGTTTTTATAGAGAAGGTGCCGGAGCAAAACAAGGAAATGTGTTTGGCTGACTAGAGCTTAAGTGGCTGCCTTCCCAGGGGAAAGCTAGTCGTTCGCAATCCTCTCTTCTCAAGCTTCACTTTCTCCGATCAGTGCCCTGACTCGGGCTTCAGGTCGGGTTCGCTTACCGATAGCTGCCCAGGCCAACAGCCTTCCTGTCTGATACTTCAACACGGGTGACGTGGCTCTTTCATTCCCACTGTCACCAACCAAACCCCTAGGACCTATGGGCTCGGGTCATGATGAATTCCTTGCTGGCTCCTCTTGTACCGCTCTTGCTGGTAAAGGCTCCCAGAGACTCCCTGGTATCCTTACAATACTGTGAAACAAACTATAGACTTGCCCCCGCTTCTGGGTGCAGATGGGGAAACCGAGGCTCTGATCTGCCCAAGGACCCTGGGCACATCCATGACAGCTGGTCCCCCATCCTGCATGGGCCAATGTGGTCCCTCTCTCTGAGCGCACCAGCCAGCAGCGACCCCCCTTTCCGGTCTGAGGGAAGCCTCTGTGACAGCAGAGCCCCGATGTCACCCATCCCCCCAGGGGGGCCACGGGCCCTGGGTTCCCCACTCAATGAATGACTGAAGCAGGAAAGGAAGAGCTCCGTGCCCCCTCCCCTTGTCCCACACCCTCAGCAAACAGTGGCTACACTGCTGCTTCAGACCTCCTTTCCAAGAAGGCCTGAGCTCCGCTGGGGGCCCCCGAGTTCATGGATCATTCTAGTGCTTTGCTACTTGCTGGGAAGTGAGTGCTGGACATGCAAGCTGAGTCAACAACCGCATAGAAGAAAGCCCTGGGGACCAAGGAAGGGGCTCAGGCCCCACCCTCCCATTCTGCCAGGGGTTGGAGACCCCGGGCAAGTCACTCCTTGGGCCCTTTTCCTCCTTGTTTATGAAGGAGCCGGACCAAGTGGACTCCAGCTCTGTGCGCCTGGCCATATTTTCAGAATTAACATTTCAACTGACTACATGAGTCAGAGGAAATCTGACAAAATGAAGATGATGAACCCAAAAAGCTTTTGTATGGGAATTCACACAATGCACACACTCTAAACCACAGGGAGAGGCCACAAAACCAGCCTGTGCAGAGAAGCAGAGAAGAGACACCGCCACTCCCACGGACTTTGTCAGAAGGACTGGCCTGCGGGATGGGCTGGGGTGGGGCAGGGGCCTGGAATGCCGGGGAGCAAACTCGGAACTGGGGTTCAGCCAGATACGGGGGCCTCATGCAGGGTCCAGTCTCCTGTGCTGGGACCCAAACTGGGGACATGAGCCTGCCCTGGGCCGTGCTGTGTCCTCTGCCCCGTGCCCCCCTCCCATCCCCGCCCTGGCCACCTCTGGTCCCATGCGACCCCGGGCTCAGTGTCTACCACCTGTGCCCAGGCCACCAGGGAGGGCCCTGAGAAGGCTTTGCAGCTCGAGGTAGGTCTCTGCAGTCCTGCGTGTCTCTGGGGGCTTCTGGAATGATCCAGACCCATACAGAATTTCAGGGTTTCCTTACTTCTCCAGCCTGGCCCTGAAACTCAGCCTCTAAGGATTTCAGAGAAAGAGCAGGAAAACTCGATCCCCTTTTCTTCCACAGCGCTTTGCAGTCTCACGTCTCTTTCAAAGAAAATAGAGCACGAGGAGGCGTGGGATGCAGAAGCCGAGAGATCCAGGAGGGCGAGCGGCTCCGCGGGCTGACAGAGCTCAGCGGCAAGCGGGTTTCCGACGGGTGAGTGGATGCCCCTGCTTGGCCGTGGACACCGGCCTCAGGACACTGAGGTCACACTGAAAGTTTCAAGTGGAAAAACAAAGCGTCCCACAGCATAAGAAAATCGTGTTTATCATCTCCATCTGCCCCCTCCCAGCTATCAGGTATCTCTCTACCTCAGATGATATCACACACACTCTGCTCAACAGTTCTCCAGTATAACCTGTTGAGTCCCATTTTAGAGATGAGAAAACAAGGTCACTTCGCACGGCCTGGGAGAGCCCAGGCCCGTCTAGTGTGCAGGCTCCTCACCTCTCTGCCAGGCTGTCCAGGTAAGAAGGGGGGCAGCGGAGGCAGGCTGAGGGGTGGCCCGGGGCTGCTGTGTGGGCTCAATAGGCCCAGAGCTGGCAGCAAGTGCGCTGGCCCTAAAAAAGACAGCAGGAAGGCGAGAGGGAGCCGGCACGCTCTCAGGGCCCCGACTCCAAGCCCCCAGGAGACGTGTGACCCAGGACATTCCTATTGATGGAGCAGGGCAGGGCCCTGTAGGAAGGGAGAGGGACCTGGCTGGGACTCCCAGAGGTCTCCTCTTTGATGGGGTGTAACCTGGGTCCTGGCAGGGCCCAGCAGGGAGAGAGCCTTTGGAGGGAGTCACGGATTTAGGCTTCCCAGCTCTTGCTTGGGAAGCGGGCGCCTCCCAATTGTCCTGGCCTCCAGCGCATTCCCAGGGTCAGCCTGCCCTCTGCTGGGCCTGTTGAGGGACCGGAAAGTGGAGTCCACATTTTGGGAACTTGGGGACTCGGGTGTCCCTTTCAGGTCCCCGCTCCTAACCTGGGAGCGACAATTCACCAAGTCACAGTCACAGAGTACCGTGTGTCCCTGTACCACCTTACGTGGACTGAGAACGGTGAGTTTGTTTCCTGCTTGTCAATGAAATCGCAGCTTGGATTGCACAACATCTGTGAGCAGCATGCATGTTCCCAGCCAGGGGCAGGGAGAGGGTGTGGAGGGCTGGGGATGAAAGGGCTGGGCTCCAGGTCACCCCATCCCCACACACCAGGGGCCATTCGCACGTACGCAGCAGGTCAAGTGCTGCTCTGTGTTCAGAGTTAGAGCCCCCGGAGCAGCTGGCTGCCAGGAGGTCCTTAATAAGGGACCTTGTGATACACGCCATGGGTCAGAGTCCAGAGGCCACTTGGAACTCACCATTCAAGATCAAAATGCCTAAAACATTTGACTCAGCTTAGCGGAAACCCTCAACATTTAAGAACAGGCATTGAAGAGGGTTGAGAGGGTGTTTTAATGAGGCATTTCCCCCTCTGCTCATCTCACTGTGTCGGTCAGCTTAGACCCCTTCCGAGCTTTCATCGGCTGCCACAGACATGCTCTCGGATCCCACAGGACAGTGACGGAGGCACAGAAATCCAGCCAATTTGCATCTCTCCGTGACCCTAACTTAATCACCAATAAAATCCCAGCCTCCGGTCCGACTGGCTTCTCATCAGCTGTTTTCCTGGAGTATTTTGTAAGAGGAAGTCGGGCTTGCCTCTCCCTCAGCCAGGCCCCTGGGCTCTGCTCCGTGGGTCACCAACTGCAACAAGGACGCATGGGACAGGCCACCACCCAGGCGGCAGGATAAGCATTAGCTCTGTAATGCCAGACTTACCTTGGGAACGCAGCTCCCCTCCCCCTAAGAGCAACGAGTGGGATCTAGGCCCCGGGGACAGGTGTCAGGGAGGATCAACCTCTCGGCTCCGCTTTCTCCCCCCAGTCTCGGCTTTGCCTCTGGATTAAAGCGTGCCGCCCTGTAGATGACTCCCATTTCTCTGTGCAGATCAGCCCTCTCCCTGGGCTCCAGACCCGTGCAAGAGAACAGAGGGCCGTTCCCATCCACACCCCCTTGCTAAGCACTCCCTGTCTGATGCTCGGGCCAAAGCCTCTCTCCCTCCAGCGGAATCCCAGTCTCTCGGGTCCGTCTCCCAAATGCAGCCCAAGTGTGGCCTCCTCCAACAGCTGCCCTGTTCCTACCCTTACCCACGATTCTAGAACTGCAGTGTTCACACAGAGCATCTAGCCACATGTCCTAATTGGAATTTCAATGAATTAAAATAAAGTGAAATGTAAAATCCAGTTCCTCAATCACAGAAGAGCCAGGCTGCAGTGCTCAGTGGCCACCGTCCCGGACAGCACGGCCACAGAATATCTCCACCCTGACGGAAAGTCCTGTGTGGACGGCGCTGCTCTAGGACCTACCCGGGAGTAAAAGAGACCAGGACCCCTGCCTGCTCCTGAGTGTCCCACCTCCACTCCAGTCCATCTCCCACATGGCAGGCCGGGGGCGGGGGCTTCTTCCTAAAGCATAAATCAGCTCGCATCACCTCTGCTTAAACCCTCCCGTTGCCGATTACAGTGGCCAGGAAAAAAATTCAAGTTCCTTCCGTGGCCTTCCAGGGCTCAAATTCACCCAACATCCAGCAGCATCTGTGGAGCCTGAACTACGGGCCAGGCACTGATCGGGGAACTTGCAATAGGAGATTATCTCAGAGCAAAACGTCAGAGCTCCCTACGTCCCTGGAGCTATTTAGGGGGAGATGAGAAAATAATAAGCCAACTTCAAGTGTAAATGATAATTGTATAGAAGATGAAAAGCACAATGAGAAAAAGAAGAGGAGCACGAGGGTCAGGCTGGTTTCCTTGCCAGGTGATGGGAGCGTCCCAGGCGGGAGCTTCCCCGTGCAGAGATCCCGAGGAGGGGGCAGGCCTCGGGCTTGAGGAATGGAGAGGGTCATGTGGGGCTGGGACAAGGGAGCTAGGGGACATGGCAGGAACCAGGTCACAGAGGATGAGAGCAGGCCATGTAGGGCCTTGGGAGCTGCGGGAGGGACTTGGCCTCCATCTGAGCAGGGGGAGTCTGGGCAGGGTTCGAGCAGAGTGGCGCCCTCCAACTCACACTCAGAATGCCTCTTCTGGCTGCTGCCCGCAAGGAGCCCAGGGTGAGGGCTGAGGGCGCAGACACCACCGTCCAGCTGCCCGCCAGGAGGAGGGGGAGGCGTGCATTTGGAGAGCAGCCGTGGAGAGGCGCTGAGGGCGGTCAGAGGGTGGATTTAGTGGAAGGACGATGTCCAGAATCCCAGTCAACAGAGTGCGGTGAGAGAGCCGAGCCCAGGACGGCCCCTGGCCGGGGGCCCAGGCCTCGGGGAGGACACAGGCATCAGGCCCTGAGGCAGGGGGGAGGTGGGCAGCAGGCGTCCAGAGCTGGGGAAGCTCCGCAAGGTCGGACGTGGGAGGGCTCCCCACACCTAGCAGTAAAGGCAGATAGGCTGCTGGATGTGACAGTCCCGGCTCAGCCCAGCAGTCTGACCAGAGGAGTGAGCTGAGGTGATGCCCCCTCCTCTCTTGCCCTCAGCGTGACCACCCCTGCCCGTGCCCATTTCCTGCCCTGGCTTCCTGTCCAGGTGGCACCCTGCCAGCCACACCCCCGCACCCCCACACTATGCTGTCTCCTGCTTTCTGTGGCCCAGACCGGCCCGGAAAGGACCTAGACTGGTTCTGTGGTGTCCAGCCTCCCCAGGAGGTGCCCTGAGCTCCTTGAGGACAGACGCTCATCTTGCTCGGGCGACGCTCCCAACCCTAGAACCGTCAGGCCCTGATGGGCATTCGGGATCTGAATGCTGCTGACCAGCCCCGCAACGGGACTCTTCCGCCCTGGGCCCCCTGCCGCCCTTCTGCCGACACGCTCCGAAGGGGATGTGGGGTCCCATGACCCCGGGGACCGGGGACCCAGACGTGCTGGGTTCCAGGGGACCATACAGGAAAGGAACGTCCTTCCTGCACCTTGCAGAGTGCAAGACATTCACACACACGTGCACACGTGCACCGAGGGTTTGACTCTCTTCCCCCCTCCTCCCCCATCCATTCCTGGCTGAGAGTTCTAGGCAGGGAGCCCAGGAAAGCCTGGAAAACCAACTCTGCCTGACTCTGTGTACTTTTTAAAATGTCCTACAGTATATTAAGTATTGATTATGAATGTGATTTGTGAGAGGAGTGACTCTGAGACTCCCTTTTAAGCAGCAGAACCATTCCAAAGGGATATAAGGGGAAGGTGAGCGCTTTGCTTGAGTCCTGATTCCTGCCAATCCCAGGGAGCTTGAGCTCGCAGGTTGTCAGGAAAAGGCTGAAAAATGCTGACAAGTACCACAAGGCATAGTGGCAAGGCGAATCAACCTCTGGGGAGTGGGGGAGTGGAAATGACTTTGCTCTTGGTGCCGAGTTTCAGTGTTTTGGCAGTGAGCAAACCCCTGGCCAGGCAGGGAAGGAGGCACGGGCCCAGGAGTCCCACTCGCCAGGGAAGAGCACTCCCCGGGGAAGAGGCTCCCGGCTCCTCAGCTCCTCCCTGGAGGTCCCGGCCACCCTGTACCCGCTGGCTGCTTCCTAGAGCCCTGAGGTCAGTTTCCCACCGAGGGCGTCCGGCTTAGGGGACAGCATCCTTCTTCATCTTCTCTGCGCAATAGAGATGGTCAGATTGTTTGTGTGCTATTTTAATATTTTTAGCAAATGTCTTCTAATTCCCAGTGTAGGAAGCAGGGTGGGCGAGGGGCAGTCAAGAGGAAGGGATCTTCCCCATCCCCCCAAGTCCGTCCATCCATGCAGGCACACTGGAGTCAAAGTGGTGGGGGTGGGGCGGCTGACCCTGTGCAGTGGCTGTGCTGGGGGTCCCCCCAACAGCTGCCCCCAGGGAGGGGCCTTGGCTGCAGACCCCCAGCTCTTCTCCCTGCTGCTCTGTGTTTACGGATGCTTCCCATAATGTTCCTGTCCCTCTGAATGTATTACTTGGGGCCACACAGATTTTTCCTCCAGGTGTCAGACTGGAAATGGCGGGCAACGAGAAGGGGACCTCTCTCTCCTGTACTTCTCAGGGACCAGGCTGGCCCTGCAGACACTGCAGGGGACCCCAGCTGTGGGGTCTGCACGGAGGCCTCACCCCCCACAACCCCACAACTCAAGTGAGTAGAACTCAGCAGAGGGACAGAATTCTGGCCTTGCCTTCTGGAGCACCCTGCAATTCCAGCCCACCTGGCCAACTGGGAAGACCAGGACCAAGGGGTTGAGGGTTTCCAGAAAGCAAGACTTTCAGCACTGAAACAAGAGAAGTCCCAGTGGGTCACCCTGGTACGGACAACACCACCTCTAGTCACCCCGATGGCCACTCCCCAGACGTTTTGTTTAGTTCCTTCTCTCCTTTTGTGGCTGTTTCTGGATCTTGACATACTCTGTTGGGGAGGGGGCAGGAATATGCTTTTGATTCTTGTAAACCCAGAGTTGCTTATAAATTCCTAATTTGGGGGCCAGCCGGGCTCCAGGGCAGCTTCTGGCACCAGGCCGGTTCAGCACCTTGAAGGGCAAGGTCACTGCAGATGGTGGAACACAGCCATGGCCCCAAGCCTTCTTGCTGGGTTTTGGCAAGTTCTCAACTGTGCTTCTCCCGAGTGCCACACACCTTGTCACTGCTCAGATGCTGCTGCCACCTTTCATTTTCAGCCCTTTGGCTGATGCATTTGGAGAAGCTGGGGCGCTCAGTCCATGAGCCCCTGTTCCCCACTCGGGCTCTGCTACAGGCCATGTGGCTTTGTCTCAGCTGGAAGGGACGGTATTGTTCATGACGGAAAACATTTTTGCACAGCTTTTGGAATTTTTTGTTTAGCATTAGACCACTGTGCTTGAAGTTATAAGCCAGAGACTTGCCACCTTCCAACTTTAATTTGTGACATTACCCCGTTCCCCTGAATGCAGTGGCCTTCCTAACCAGCAGCCCAGTCACAGTGTTTTATGGAATTAGAAGGGTCCCATCAGTTCATTGTCTCCAGGTCATTGTGCTGGGTAGAGGCAGATGAATTCTGCTTTGTCCACCCTCCTGGCTAACTGGGTAGTTTATGCATCTTCTCATCCCTGAATCAGACCAAGAGCTCCCTTTCCTCATTTTTCCTGTACCCCCACCCTTTGCCCTGAGACTTTCAGGGCTACCCACTGTGTGCACAGCATTCTGATTTAAAACATACGTAGGATTAAAATGCTTCACAATAACAGAAAATGGTGGGGAAAATACAGTGTACTAAGATCTTCACATTGTGTGGAAGAGATAAAATCTTAAATTGTATTAGACAGTAATAAGTAGGAAATATATATTGTAATATCCAGAACATTATGAAAATACAAATAAAAGTATAGTTTAGTGCCCAGTTTATACAGAGAAAACATGTTGATAAAACTATTAACCCTTAAAGAAAACATGAAAACAGAGGTGTGGAAAAGCAATGTGAAATAGATACAATAAATAGAAAATAAATAGTAAAAGTGTAGCTTAAAAAAAAATCCCAATATATTGATAATCACATTAAATGTAAACGGACTAAATACTCCGAGTAAGACTAAAATTGTCCTATCAGATTTTTAAGAACCTGACTATAAATTAGTTACAAGAGACTCAAATAAGAGCAAAAGATAATAACACTGAATTATGCCAGATAAGCACCAAACAAAAAGGATGAAGAGACAAGCCCACAATCATATTAGCAGACATTAGCACAGTCCTCTCAACAGACATAGAAAAGCAGTAAGGAGAGAAGTCTGAACAGCATAATTAGCTTGACCTAATTAACATTGTTAATTAACATCATATCCAACAATGACAGAAAACACCTTTTTAAGTGCACATTTAATAAAATGAACTGTATGTTGAATCATAAAGCAAACATCAATGCCTTTCAAGAGATTTACATCAGGGGCGCCTGGGTGGCTCAGTGGGTTAAAAGCCTCAGCCTTCGGCTCAGGTCATGATCCCAGGGTCCTGGGATCGAGCCCCACAGCGGGCTCTCTGCTCAGCAGAGAGCCTGCTTCCCTCTCTCTCTCTCTCTGACTGCCTGTCTGCCTACTTGTGATCTCTGTCTGTCAAATAAATAAATAAATAATCTTAAAAAAAAAAAAAAAGATTTACATCATTCACCGGAAGTCAATCCTCTGATCACCGTGGAATTAATCTAGGAGTTAATAACAGAAGGTCAATTCCAAAATTTCCATCTCTGCCCTGCTGATCATCCCTGCCCACAAATCTATGTCAAGTTCTTTGTGAATCAGAGGTAAACTTGAGAGAAGGAAAGGGAGTACTTCTCCAGCCAGACATAAAGTAGGAACTATAAGCCAAAGGGATCATTCATGAGCCAAGACCACCCAAACCCAGGGAGGCATGAGATGCAAGTATGTGTCCTTAGGGCTGGGGGCTATTTATTTATTTATGAAGATCTAATTGGCTTTATTAAGCAATTCGTGAATTGCATTGCATCTCATTTGGCAAGTAGAGGGGACCTCCCTGGGGCTGGGTCAATTTAATGCTCGTAGGAAAGGACACAGAGCTCTGAGGTACAAGAGATAGAGGGAACTGAGAACTTTGAACAAAGCCAGAACCCTGGAAGCCTGGCTCTTCCTTCTAGAAGAGACTAGGAAAACCAGAGATAAATCTCAGGAAAAAGCTCGACTCTGCTCAGAAAAGGTGAAGGTGGAAAAGGGCTCCCATTTGAAATTGAACCTCCAAACCTACCCCACCTCAGTCCGATGGAAAGTTTCAATATATCCCAAACAAACAAAGTCATTGCAAAATTTGGTTTCAGAAATGTGACCCCTTGGATCCAGGCCAAAGCAAAGACAAATGCTTTCCTAGAGACATTTTCCACCGCAGAGCACGTGAGGCTCTGGTAGCAAAAACCGGTAACACCAGCTGAAGAAAGATTCACAATCATTTCTGGAAATCACAAAGTGCACAAGGAAACAATTCTCATTGAGGCAAAGTCAGCAGATAAATGGGATTAGATTCCCCAAGCACTTGTAATAACAGAACAGTTGAAATGAAATTATGAGTCATACTTAGGACTTACATTTGATAATGTGTGAAACTACAGATCATGTTTAAATCATATATAAATTTAAATCATTTATAAATCACATTAAAATAACAGAATAGTTCAGTTGAGATCATAAATCAGACTGAAAGCATGTTTAAAATGATTATGTAAAGAAGAAATAAAAACCATATGGAAGGAACAAGATTCTGGGACAAAAACGAGATTTGGAAATGAACCACACTGAAGTCCCACAACTGAAAATGATCCAAAAAAAAAAAGTCCTTTAAAGCCTTAAACCAATAGCTGAGCTCACAGAATTGGTGGTTTAGAAAAGCAGAAGGACTTGGTGAGCGGGGAGATAAATGTAAGGACATTTCACCAATTTCAGTGCGGATAGATTACGGGGTGCAGCTAGAATCTGGAAGGGAGGAAAGAATGGGGAAGGGGGTGAGGAGAGCCAGGCCAGAGACGGGTAGGATTGCAGCGAAATGACTGACAGGTGCGCCCCGGCTATGGGTCTCCTTGCACACGCTTGCTAGGCCATCTGCCCCAGGCAGACGCTGGCCACAAACCAGCCAACTGTTCTCTGCTCACTTCTCAAAGGAGGCAGGGGTGAGTTCTCTCCTCTGATACCCAGCCCAGAAGCTCGAATGCTCCAGAAAGAGCGGCCCCCAGATGGCAAGGGAGAAGCTTGGAGCTGCTGGGATTGTGTGAAAGCCCAGGAGCCCGAGGGGCCAGAGGAAAAGCGTCTCTCAGTAGATGCTAGTAAACTGGCATCATTTCCTGTGGTGGTTGGACTGTGGCTCTGAAGGTCCTGGTGATGTGGGGCATGGGGATTTATCTGGGCCATGATTTGCCCTTTAGAACCCTAGCACAACCCAGCCCAGTTGTGCCCAGTTTAACTCAGTGGTGCTCAGTCCAGCCCAGCCATGCCCAGACCAGCAAACTCCTTGCCCCTTGAGGGACAGCAAGTGGGGAGGAAGCGGGAGAAGGGAGGGAGTGGGAGGAAGGAGCAGAAAGAACTCAAAGGCACAGGGGACAGAGGGCAGGACAGGTCTGCCCCCTGTTGGACTGGGTCAAGCACGATGAGACCCTGATGCCACATGGAGGTTCCAGACCCCAGTGTATCTAAATTGAGACAGCCAGGTGCTCAGCTAAGCCCAGGGAGGCCCAGGGAAAGGAAGACAGGGGTGGGAGCCCCACAGCCCCCTGGACCCACTGAGCTCCTCCCTCCCCATCTAGGAAGGATTGGGTCTAGGCCAGGGGTGGCAGAGTCTGCCTGCTGGGGTCAAGGGGTCACAGACACAAGGAGGTGGGGCCTGCAGCCAGGCAGGCCTTTCTCAGGGAACAGAGAAGGGAGCACAACCAGGAGCAGAGGCAGGGGAGGAGTGAAAAGGTGGAAGTGGGACAAGGAAGGGCAGGGATGGAGTTCTGCGTGTCTGCGGCAGAAGCTGCAAGCCCAGGCCCCCCTCATAACCTACACCCCCACCATACACTCTGAGCCTGCTGGGGTAGGTGATGGCTCCCTCAGGGCCCTCCTTGGCAGGCACAGGCTAGCTCAGGACTGGGTGCCTGAAAGGGTGGGTTGGACGTGAGGGATGGGGAGGGGAGACATCCCAGGTGGAAGGACCAAGGTGGGGAGGGGCTGGATAGGAGGTGTCTGGACCACTGCCAGGTTCAAAGAGGCTGGAAGGGTTTAGCTCAGCCCATCAGGAGCTGTGTCCTAGAGGTGCCAGATGGAGTGGAGGGAGCACTGGATGGGGAGTCAGGCCGGCCTCCAAAGAACCTTGGCTCTGAGACTGGCCTTCTCCCAGTCTCCCTTTCCCTGTGGATACTCTGGGTATGATCATGCCCAAAAGCCTGGAAGCCAAGAAGCAGGCAGGGACCCCCAGAGCTGCCCCTTTCTCTGACATCAGGTGCCTTCAGGACAATTTCCTAATTGGCTGGACTGAGACCTTGAGTCCTTCCAACCCTGGACGCCCTGTTACTGGGGTTACTCTGGGTTCCCGGGAGCTCCTTGGCCTAACTAAGGGGTGAGTGGGACGACAGTGGGGGGGTCCACATGGGGGAGGGACATGCCAGGGCAGTCCTGCCAAAGGTTAGTAGAAACAGGCCTCCTGGCTGCAGTGCCCATGCAGGCCACACGGGGGCAGTGCGGGGCTGCATTTCAGTGCCTCTCGCTCCCCAGGTGAGCTGTCCCCAGAAGCCTGGAAGGTCGACCGGCTGCCAGCCCCCACCCTCAACCCTTTCTCCACCTCCTACACACCGCCTCTGCAAAACGCCTAAGGAAGTTGTGCTGTGGGGAGAGTGGCAGGTTTTTAAAAGGCAAAAAAAGATGAGCAGATTTGAAAGGCCTCCTGAAATCCTCCAGGCCCTGATCCTGGTCAGCAGCTGGAGAAACTGAGGCTCAGAGAAGTTAGCAGCTTGCCCAGTATCATCCAGCTCCCAGTTCGGTTTTCTCTCCAGGCACCTGCTGCCTCCCTCACTCCACTGCTGGTTATGGGGGCTGGGGGTCCCCAGACTTCGCTGTCCGGATGGGAATGGGGACACACAAATGACCACAATCAGGTAGAAAGCCATGAATGCCACACTAGGTGGGAGAGGGACTAGTATGGGGGAGACTTCTTCATGCAGGTGGGAGGGTGGGTGGAATCCAGGAGGCCATCATGGAGGAGGAGGCAACACTTGAATTTGTCCTTGGGGTAGAGTAAGATGCTGACTCAGTTGAACAGTGAGGAGGGGGTCACTGCTGGTAGAGTAACACCCTGGGTGAAGGCAGGGAAGGAGAAAATGTGCATCGGTGAGATATATGCTCTCAGGGGAAGGAGGAGATTAGAGGCTGGACAGAGAAGTTTGCCCACATCCTGAAGTCTATGCGGGCTGCCTAGGTCTCTACGTCTTTAGAATTGGGGGCTGGCTTGGCTTTGGAATTTTCCTGAATTCCATTATGTTGAAAGTACAGAAAATGGCAGATCTCCAGATTATCTCATTTGGAGGTAGGAGTAAACAAATGTTCTCCATGGTGACGGTGGGGCCTAACTTGAGATGTCTGGCTGCCCCTCGGAGCTCCGGAGGTCAGCCCTGAGGAGGAAGGCGGCCGCTCCCCATTCCTCAGTCATGACTCGAACTCACAGCGGAAGGAGCTACTGCCGGCCACAGGGGGCCTCTGCTTAACCTCGGAGCTGGCTGTGGGGACAGCCCAGGATTCTGGGGCTTGGAGAAAGCCTCAGACCAAGGTGGGCGGGGTGCATGGAGCAGGCAGACCAACCTGCTCACCCTTCTAAGAAGTCAGGGGCTCCTCCGGAGGTCTGCAGCACACTCAGCTCACTTGCCCTGTCCAGGTAGATGCAGGACCCAGAAGGGAATGCAGGAAGATGGGGCAGGAGGCCAGGGTTGAGTCTTTGCCTCAGTGTCCCCAGAGGTGGGCACCAGGGGGCATGAGGCACGTAGAGAGGAGGGGGGCTGTCGTGTGGATCCATTCAACTGTTTCCACAAGGAAATGACCTTGAGGATGCCCCCAGGGCCTGACCCCAACCCCAGTGCCTGCATCAGCCTCCCAGCCCAGACTCAGGAGAGCCATGGGACCACCCCCCTCCACCCACATCTTTGGAAACTCAAAGTTCAGGGACTTGGAACCAAGGTGGGCAGGTGAGGACCCAGGTCCCGGAGACCAGCAGACCAAGACCCAGGACCACCTCTGCTGCTTCGTGGCTGGGGGCCCTGGGGCTCCTTACTAGGCCCCTCTCCTACCTCGGTTCCCCCATCCGAATGATGGTAGGCCAGGATGACCACATGACCTCCCTTCTGGGGCGGAGGTGAGGATCCCAGGGGTCGCTGGAAGATGCCCTTGGCGCAGGGCCTGGTGCTCAGCACATGCTCAGTGAACAGCTGGTGCCCAGATTCCTCTGGCCACCGCCACCTACCCCGCCTCCCCAGTGGACAGATGTCTGTCTCTGAGTCCGCCCCCCCCCCACCCCCATCCTGGCCGATGCTCAGGGCTCCTGGGCCTTCCACAAAGTGCTCTTGGGGAGGTTTTGTTTAACATCAACTGGTCATGTTTGTTTCCGAATCCGGGTCTGACCTCAGAAACACACTATTTCATTAAACAGGAAAAGCAGCCCTTCTCAAACTGTGTCGGGTTAAGACTCGTTTATACTCTTAAAAATTATTGAAGATTCCCAAGACAGTCTGGGGACGCGGTCTCCGTCCCTCACCGTTCACTGCCCTGGACAGGCACGCGGACGGATTTGTAAATTCTGCGCGTGCACGAGCAGCAGCGCGCGGCCGGGCCGGGGCCGCCAGTCAACGTCACTTGGACATTCGAGAAGGACACGGAGCGCGTGAGGGCAAAGGACATCTTGGTAGGACCATGCCACCGGTTTGGACGGGGGCAGCTCCCGAAAGGATTTCGAGGGTCCCCAGTACCTGGCCCCCTGGGGAGCCCCTGCTGTGGACTAAACACGAGTGAGAAGGAAACACAAGCTGCTCTCTGCACAGCGGCCTGGAAGCTTGCAGGAAGTCCTGGCACAGACGAGGGAGCTAATCTGAGAACAAGCACAGAAGTGAGGAAGGACTCTGCCCGCAGACGGCCCGGCAGCCGCCTCCCAGGTCCCGCGCCCCGTGGGGAGCCCAAACCGGAAACCAGCACTGATTCATCGCCGGGGTCTCCTGGAAGCCCCCTCCCGAGCTCCCATCTGCAACACTACGCGTGCAGGAGAGACTCTGGCCCTTTTACTAAAGACACACAACCCGACACACCTTACATATGGTAAGCAAAAACAAAATATTTAAAAATGTTTATATGGTTCGGTAGGATTTCCCACTGATCAACTTGCCCATCTAATCTGCAGTTACAGATGCCGCCAGAATGTGGACCCGCCCAGCCAGCCCATCCCTCCCAACACCCATGTCCGGGAGGTGAAGTCCGCAGGCTTGCCAAGGCCCGGAAGGGCGAGCCCTGGTCCGGGGACAGAAAGGGCATTTGGTGGGGGAGGGGGTGGGGGGCAGGGCAGGGTTCGGCGTGCCTGAGGAGTAGCAGTGAGGTCAGCGCTGGACCGGAAGGGGGCCAGGTGAGTGGGGGTGGCTGGGGGCTCAGGGGCCGGTCAGCCGGGTGGGTCAAGGAGGGCCCCGGGGGTGTTGGCAGGGCTCCCACATTTTTTAGGAAGCAAGCTGGGAGCCTGAGGAGGGTTTCCGGGCAGAGAGGGACATGGTTGGAGGGATGTTGTAAAAGGTGGCTTTGGCTGCAGATTTCAGGGAAAGAGCTGCAATGGGGGGGGGGGCGGGGGGTTGAGGGGGGCCCACCATTGGAGATGGGATTTTTTACACGTAGGTGGTCTTTAAAAAAAGATTTATTTACTTGAGAGAGCAAGCACAGGGAGGGGCAGAGGGAGAGGGAGAAACTAGCAGGTTCTGGCTCAATCCCAGGACCCTGAGATGGTGACCTGAGCCAAAACCAAGAGTCGATGTGCAACCAACTATGTCACCAGGTGCCCTTTCATGTAGGTTTCATTATTATTCGGACAGTGTGAGGCCCACAGACCAGGAGACAAGTGCCCCTGAAGACACAGGCTTTCACTCACAGCTTCCCCAGAGGAGGGGGCACGCCATGCCACACAGGGCCACGTGGGGGACAAGCAGGGAGGGCCAGGAACCAAGAGCCTCTCTCGTGGTTTCCAGGGAAGAAATGGGTGCAGAGGGTGACCAGGTTATGCAGGGCTGGGACCGGCCGGTTTGATGACTTGGCTGGACTCTGGGCTAAGGGCTGTCCTGGTTGTCTGGCACCCGGCCCCAGGGTGACCCGTAAAGGAGGTGGTCTGGAGTAGGGAGCTTGGATTGGGTGCTTTGCACATCAGAGGCTCCTGTCGAAGGGAGTTGTTTGCCATCTCTAGGACATAGCTACGCCCCAGGGGTTCAACGAGTTCTCAAGAAGTCAAAGCATCATGAAATACAGAAACTGAAACCATGATTCATACAGGGCTGGTGGCGAGGAGTGGTCAGGATTGGGGGGCAGAGGCAGCAGAACAGTGGCTTCTGGGAAGTGGGCAAGAGGAGAGGAGCAAGAGACAGTGGCTCAGGGAGGGGTAGGGAGTGGCTGTTTAGACAAGCTGGTCCGGGAGGATGGGCACGAGGAAGGACCTGAAGGAGGTAGCCAAGGGGCAGAGCCTTCTGTGTGGGACAGATTGTAAGAGCTGGAGTGCAGGCCAGGTGGGCTCCAGCGGCAGTGGGAGACTCAGCAGCAACTGGACAGGAGCATGAAGATTTGGTCTACGTGGGTTGGCCATTAAGACTGAGGTGGGACCCAGTGGGGAGACAGCCCAGTGGGGCGGGGTCACACCCCAAGGGCTCTGGGTCGCCAGGTTGCTCTGTTAGTTTGGAGATGCTGTGACCCAGCGAGACTCGCCCCAGTCCGGAGCACAGGGCTGAGGTCTGGGGGTCATCCGTGCAGAGATGGCTGTTGGTTCCATGGATGGGGTGAAGCTAGCTAAGAGGGCTGAGGACTGAGTGTAGGACACCCCACCCCCCCGATATTTCAAGGTCAGAAAGCAGAGGCGGAGCCAGGAAGAGACTGCTCTGGGGGCTGGAGTGTAGCGCCTCCCAAGGGCAAGCACTTCAGGAGGACGGCGGATCCCGGAGATGAGCGAGGAACGGTCTTTATGTTCCGCAAGGGACGGGATATGGGGCATTTGCTTTGAAGCTCGTTAAGTGGAAGTTTACCTACCCCCAGAGGAATTCCACCTTCTCACGAGTGGACCTGTATTACCAAAACAGGGGTATTCTAATACTGAATTACTATACGCAGAATCCAGTCAGGAGATCTTTGTGGAAATGTGTTTCTTCTACTGTTAAACAGGAACCTGTGTGATCTCTTCCATTTTGCCAGTTCCCGTGAGCTCAGAGCTGCTGGCATCGGGGCCCGTGCCATCTGGGGGAGGCTCGGTCTCTGCCACAGAGGGGGAGGCCCAACAGGGAATGGAGTGGCCTTGGGAGGGAAGGGGGTCACGGCAGGAGCAGGCGGCCCCCCGGGGCTGCTGCAGTTGGGGATCGCGTGGGTGATGCTCTGGTCCGTATGGATCTGCGGCACGAGATCCCGGGTCCATGTGGACAGGGACTGGGTCTGCTCTCCTAGGAGCCTCCAGGGCCCGGCACGCAGCAGCGCTCCGGAAAACACTTGGTGAATGAACGGGTGAAGGAATCGGCAAATGAGCAAACAAGCCGCCCCCAGTGCAGCGCACCCCCACGTCCGGCCCAGGGCCTTGCACCGACCGGATGTCCAGGAAACATTGGCTAAAAAATTAAATTTTGACTCTGTGCACACTTTCTAGCTGATGTGAGACACCGGTGCGGGGCTGAGCCCGGGGGGTGGGTGGCCCACTTCGATGACTCTGCTGGCCCCTCGAGCCAGCCCCCAGGCCTCCCTCAGCCTGTAGGTGGGAGGTCAGGTGACTCCGCGGCCAGACCTACGTTCATTTCATTGTCCCCATCCCACACTGTCCCTCTTTGGAGGCAGAGTCCGGTGGGTGCCAGTCGGCCTATCACTTTGGTGGCAGAATGGTGAAGAATGGCGACTTGGGGAGAAGCCGGATGCTTTCCCATCATGATACCCCAGACCCGGCCTTTCCTGGCTTCACTGGGTTCCTGCTGTCTGCCACCATGTGGTCTTGGGAAAGCCATGCGTCTCAGGGAGGCCCAGGAGTCAGCCTCCAATAGACCTCCCTGCTTCTAGAGGCTACTTTAAGGGGCCTTTCAGAGCAGGCAGAGCGAGGGTGCATGCCTGAAAGCCACAGGAGCACCAGTGCCTCCCTGCTCTCCGCATGCTGTGCCCCCAGTAAGGAATCCCCCACTGTGGGGGGTGGGGCTCATATTGTCCTCTGTGCCCCACCCCCGGGGCGGCCAGCAAACACTGTCCGGCAGTGAACGGACCAGTGGCTCCTTGCCCAGCGCTAAGTGCAATGGTGAAGGGCGTGAGGGCGGGCCTGAGTCTTGTCAGAGGCCCATGGCATGAGGATGCAGCTGCTCTCAGGAGAGCCAGGTGTCACCCCAGCCACGCAAAGAGACGCAGGTTCCACCTCAGCATTCAGCCCTGGCTTGCAGCTCTGGTGGGGGGGCGGGGTTTGCGATGTGCATGGCCCGCAGAGCCCAGGGCAGACACAGCCCTCAGAGCCCTGGCACTGGAGCAGGTCAGCAGAGGAGTGGATGGAGGGTGGCGGCGGGGGGGCAGGGCAGGAAGGCTGGGGACAGGGTCCCGACTGCCCCGGCGGGGCTTTGGGAGCAGAGACAAAGTAGAGGTCGTGGACTTGAGTCCAGCGTGGGGCCAGGAGGCATGGCCGAGGAGAGAGAGTCTGGAGGTCAGCCTCCCTGGGCCGCCTCCGGAGCATGAAACCACAGAGGTCACGGCCCCCCAGGCTCTCTCAGGGACCAGAAACCATGCAAACTATTTTTGTAGCCTTCAGAAGCTGCTCCCCTTGAAGTATGACTAACTCAGAAACAGCTGAACTTCAGAAACTCACAACTGCCCACGTGGCTGCTGTGGTCTCCTAGGGAACTGAGAAAGCAACTGTAAAGAAAAAAAAAAAAAAAAAAAAAACTTGCAAGCACTCAGAAATCACTTCTGCTCAGAGAGGGAGAAATAGTTCTATTTGGGGCCAGGGCGCCCTGAGCTCACTTGAAGAAACACACAGAAGAATGACTTGCGATGTGACCTTGGGAAAAAAGTGTGTCTTTGGCCCTGCGTGGCCTCCTGCTGCCCCACTCACCCCAGCCGCAGGACCCTGCTGGACAGAAAGACGCGCCACCATCTTGAGACGGACCTGTCATGAAGCTTGGTGCTCTGCTGGCCAGCCGCCAGCCCACTCACATCTCTTTAGGCCTCCCAGGGGACAGCTGCAAGGGACAGGCCAGGGGCACAACTCCCTTGATGGCCTGACTAGCTGGCTGGACCCGCTCCTGTGGGCAGCTGAACAGTCACCCCCCAAAGGTGTCCGCACCCTAATCCCTGTAAATAAGTCCCCTCACGTGGCCAGAAGGCCTTCATGGACGTGCCCCGGAGATGGGGAGAAGATCCTGCCTCATCTGGGGAGGCCCAGAGTAGTCACCAGAGTCTTTCTGAGGGGAGAGAGGGGGACAGTCAAGAGAAGGGTGACATGACCACAGAACTAGAGTCAGAGAGAGATTTGAGGATGCTACACTGAGGACAGGGTCAGTGGCCACCAACGATGGGAAGGGGGGCCTCCAGAGGCTGGAAAAGCCAGAGAAGCAGACCCCACCCCAACCATCTTCAGAAGGAGCAAAGCCCACACCTTGGCCCCAGCCCCGTGAGCCTGACTGTGGATTTCTGATCTCCAGCACTCCCCGATAACCAACGTGTGTTGTTTTAAGGGGCTAAGTGTGGCATAATGTGCTCCAGCAATGGAGAGTGGCTAACCCAGGTCCCCAGGGCCACTGCGGCTCCGGCTGGTGTGTCCCCGCCCGTGGGCCTGCCCTCTCCTGGCTGCTTGGCAGGAGCCTGGCCCGAGAAGGTTCTGAGAAGGTGATTCTTCCTGTGAGTCTTAACAGGCTCTGCCTCGCCCACAGGCAGGGGAGCTACCCACGGGGTGAGATTTCTGGAGCAACAGGAAAACACCTGCCAGCCCACGCCCGAGACTTCTCCCTCCCTGCTCGCTGAGGCCAGAAACTCCTCCAGAGCTCTGCCTTTGCTTCAGTTCCCAAACAGGGACCTCTGGGAAGAGGTCATTCCAAAGGGAGATTTACACAAAGATGTATGTATACAGTCTCCATCAGTAGGTTCCCTGCAAGCTGGTTCCCGAGTAGGGGTGGGTGTCCACACAGGAGAGGGTTTCTGGAAAGGCTCCCGGGGGGATAGGGACTCAACCAACCTCCGGACTCACCTGTGTCTCCTGCCCTCATTGGCCACCCGCCCCCGTTCTCCAATCAGGCCCATTTTCTCTGCAGAGCCAAGCGGTTCCTGGCTCCCTCATCAAGAGATGGGGTCCTCCTCTTTCCAGGTCTGGACTCACTGGCCCCCTTCACACAACACACCACTCTGGGGGGGAAGTGCTGGGAGAGAGACTCTCCCCAGAGGATCTTTTCAGAACTAGGGGACCAAGCCATGGTCCACACTGGCCCCAGGAGAGCCCAGGCCTCCAGAACCCCAAACTGGAGACCATCCCATCTTCTCCAGCCCAGTGCAGCCAGGGGACCTGGAGGGTCTAGTGTCAGTGACACATAGCCAATGACACCAGGAGTCTCCAACTAACTGCCCCTGGGCCCGGCCCCAGGAATGAGGGAAGCAGCGTCTGGGAGGAGCCGTGCCTGGGGTCGGTCACCCCATCTTCATGTGCACAGGCTGACGCCCACATGAGGCTTGTCTGGGGGCGGGCCCTGGCACCCACGGCAGGCTGCTCAGTGGGGAGTCTTCTCTCGCGTCACCATACGCAGGAGGTGCCCTCACCCAGTGTGCAGAGCCCGCAGGTGAGCCCCCGAATGAGTACAAATGAGGCTCATTTGTACGCAGCAGATGCCATGGAGAACCCACCACGGGCGATCAGGAGGGCGAGGAATGGCAGGCACTCCCGCGACGGTCACAGGGATCCACATTTAATGTGAAATATGAACACAAGTACAGCGTGACTGGGCTCACTTAACATACCTTCCGCTACCAGGGGTGTACAACTGAACACGGTCCAATACGCAACTTTGGGGACACAAAGTCACTTCAATACCAGGTCATGAGAAATGCTCCCTTTCACTTTGGTTTGGGACGACAGGCTCGAGGACCGCCACCGAGAACTGGGCCCGGACGTGAGAAAGCAGAGGCGACAGATATGGCCTCCCGAGAAAGGCCCTGTGGGAGAAACCAGATGGCACGGATTGGCACAAAGGGCTGGGCCTGCGCGTACAGAAAGATTTGCAGGATAAACCAAATAACATTGGAAATCATACCTCTGGTAATACTTCTGTAAGAAGCAGATTTACATTACATGTTGTTCACATGCATAGGAGTGCGTAGGAAAATCTGTCGTCGTCGTCGTCGAGGCTGGAGTGGGAGAGCAAAACGTGGACTGGACGAGACAAGTTCGTCGGCAGAGAAACGAATCCACGAGAAGGTTGTGTCTGGGGCGGAGGCGTCTCATCAGCTAACAGACCCGGAAGGGAGCCCACCCAGGAAAGGCACCCACGCACACGCACACACACGCACGCACACGCACAGCAGACGCACACGCACACCCCCTCCTGCAAATAAATACACACGCACGCACGCACGCTACCATGAGAGCCCCCTGCCCCCGCTGGGCTCGGGTCAGACTCCCCCGCGAGCTCCGCTCCATGTGAGGGAGTGTCCCATACAGCGGGTCTGGAGGACGCACGGCCCCTTCGGGTGCAGGAGGAGTTCGGCCACCCAGTGCCCACGGCCCGTGCATCCCGCCTCCTGGTGGCAGGAAGACGGCAGCGCCAGGGCTAGAGAGCAGAGCAAATCCGCGTGTCTGCCATGGCCGGACAAGAAGGCAGCTGCACTTTCGGACTTTGGCATTGCACAACCTTGACCAGAGAGCTCTGGTTCGCAGGAGACCTCCCTCGAAAACACACCAGGCCAAAGCTTCAGTGAGGTCGCGCCTGGGGCTGTGTGCCAAGTGGGCTCCAGGGTCCTCTTCAATCTCTCCGCATCACTTCCAAGACATGACGAGACCTTTACTGCATCCGTTGGTAACCAAGCTGCCAAGTGGCCCAGAAAGTTCCATTAAGAATCCCAGCATACTATGCTCGGCCATGTAGAGCTCACTGTGTTTCTGAAACAGAACACGAGTATCCTGTAGTCCGTGAACATAGTGAAGGCCTCTGGCCGCATGTGGTGGAGAATGTGGATAATGAGCTCATTCCTGGGGGGGGGAAGACAGAGCAACAGAGTGTGTCTGTGGCCAGAACTAAAACTTGAAACACCCTCCAGGCCTGGCGACGACCTTGAGTGCGTGTGGAAGGCCCAAGATACCCAGACTTCCCACAAAGGGTTCAATTCCTGGAAGTCGCTCAGTCTGGCATTAACAGCGAAAACTTCCCAACTATAAACTAAATTTGTGATCTGATTATAAACGGAATAAACCCTAGAGGAGACACGTAAAGAGGCAGAAAAGAGAGCTATGGCTGACAAAATGCAGAAAGTGGTTTCAAACATTCATTTTCTAGTTTAACCTCAGTAACGCAAGGACAGAAGGAGATGGTCCGAGAAGCAAATAGGCTGCCAAAAAGCAACTGTTTTCTCTCTCACAAAAGTGAAGTGAACAAGTGAACAGGGTTTACAACTGAAGAGAATAAAGGTGGACTTTGGAGTAAACGGAAAAAAAGGAAAGAGCCTCCATTCTCTGCCCAAATGACCCGAACAGTGTCCACAACTGAACCAAGTGTAAATGTTGGCACTGCTCTGATGTGACCTCTAGCATGGGGACATGACCTCTACTGTCGTGGTGTGACCTCTACTGTGGTGGCATGACCTCTACTGTGGCAGTGTGACCTCTACCGTGGTGACGTGACCTTTGACATGGTGGCGTGATCTCCAGCATGGTGATGTGACCTTTGGCATGGCGACACAGCCTCTGGCCTGGTGACATGACCTCCGGCGTGGTGATATGACATTCGGTGTGCTCAGTGGGGCTCCCAGCATAGTCAGTCCCCCGCCGTGCCTCCCCCGTGGCCCCTCGCCCGGCACCACCCGCCTCATCCCCACAGCCTGGCCGCTGTGGTACAGGAGGGAACGGTTTCCCAAGCGGGGTTTCCAGTGGCTTTGGACGGCGGAGCTCCGTGAGGGTCAGTCGCCAGGTTATCCCACACAACAAATGCTTATACTACACACGTGCCTAGGGAGGGGAAGAGGAATCCCAGGGTTTTCTCCAGGCTGTGAGTGAAAGGACCCCCCTGCCTGCCCCCAAAGACACGCTCCCATGGTGGCACAGTGGAACCCGCCGAGGGAGCTCGGCCTCAGGTCTTCCTCCAGGCGAACGCCTCGTCGGCGAGCACCTGGGCCAGCCTGGTGTTGAAGGGCCCGTAGAAGTCCTGCAGGATCCTCTGGGTGACCGGCCACATGGGCCCCAGGTTCCGGTCCTCGGGACGCCGCGCGTTGGACGCGGGGCTCTTTGTCATCAGGGTCTCCTGTTTCTCCCCCAAGGGCCCTGGAACACAGAAACGCTCCCGTGAGGCCGGAGGCACGGCAGGAAGGAACCCTGCAAAACCCCCAGCCCTGCTTCGTGCTGAGACAGGAGCTCCCCCGAAGCGCTGGGGGATGAAAACTCTCCGGCTGGATCCATCCCAGAGCCGCTGAGGGCAGAACGTAGAAGGGCCCTCGTGAAGAAGCAGGGACTGTCCGGCCGGGGGCTGCACCCCTGCCCTCAGACGTGCGGCGGGAACCGGGGGATGCAGCCTCACCCGAGCCTCCCCTCCTGCTTTCATGGCCACAGAGCCACGAAGGGCTGGCTCTCGTGGCCGTCAGCCTGTCCCTGGATAACTGTCTGACCCACCTGGCATGGTCCCTGTACTTAGATATTCCTGCTAACCAGCCTGCCCGAGTTCTGCCAGTGTCGTTTCTGCTTCAGGCTGCTGATGCGAAGGGCCCGTGGCTGTGCCATATTTCACCTTGTGTATCATGCTGTACAGTGGCCATGGGGGCCGGGAGGAGGCCACCTGTGTCCAGAGACTCCAGGAGCCGCAAGGGGTCCACCTGCCACAAGGGGACCGATGGGGAGAGAGGCCCGGGAACAAGCCACCTCCATCCGCAGCCCTCTAGACCACAGACCTCTCCGTGGCTTAACCAACCAGATCACTGCTCAGGCCCCCCGGATTTGGCCAAAGTCCTGAGCCTTTACACAGAAAACCCTATTCTAGTGTCCTTGGGATGTGCATAATAGAAGGAACAGAACAGGCCTTTCCTGTCTCAGGGACTAGCTCATCAATGCAGCAGGATCTACCAGGGGTCAAATCAAAGAAAAATGGTTCTGGGCCGTCACAGGGAAAAGTGATCACCTCCCTCATGCCACTAGCTCACCCACGACAGAAGGGCTCCAAGACAGTGGTGGGCCAACGTACTTCAAGAAATATTCCAACAACAGAATTCCCAGGCCAGATTATTAGATGGGGCCACGGGGCGAGTCCTGGGGAAGAACGTGTGCTCTGCTCTAGATCCTCAACAAGTGGTTCACGGGGGCCACCCACATGGGCAGCAATCCGTGTCCACACTCCCACCCTGCTGGCCATCACCATGGCCAGGAGCAGCTAACCTTCCTAGACGTGCTGCTCAACTATGCGGCCCCAACTCCAGGGGTTCCCAAAAACCTGGGACGATGCAATTAACTGTCCATTCCCTCCTCCAAGCCTTGTGGCCTCTGCAAGACTGTTCCAGCCACACACTGACCTCTGACCTGTCCTCAAGGCTCAGCTCACAGACCATGCCTTCCATGAATATTTCCATTCCATCCTTCAGCAGCTGGGACCCCAAGTCACGTGTGTGAACCTACAGCAAGCGTGCTACCCCTCCCCCACTTCATTCTACTAGTTACTCGATGACCTGAGCTGTGGCTTTCCCGTCTCCCTCTGCTGGACTGAGAGCTCCCCGATGAGAGACCCCTCTCTACCCCAGATGCAGGCCCTGCACTTGGCAAACAGCTACTGAGCTAGCTAGGCCCAGCCTGGCGCACGGAGTCTGCCTGTGACTCAGTGAGCACCTCGGCCGCGCGGGGTGCACGGTCTGTGCCAGCCCCACGCTCTCCCGCATGACATTCCTACCGAGGTTGAGGAACTGGAAGACCCTGTTCATGGTGTACTTGACGTTGGACGCGTGGTCTTCCAGGCGGAGGATGAGAAACTGTTCTTTGTTAAAGACGGCGAGCCAGTCCAGGAGGTACACGGCATACAGACCGACCTGGAGCCTCACCTAGAACCAAAGGAGGAGGCAGGCGTTACGTGAGGGTCCTTCCCCCCTCGTTTTCCCCACAGCGCTCGGGCACGGGTATGAGCCAATGCCAAGAGTTATCCAAGTGAACAGCTGCCTTCAAAGGACGGATTTTGAACCCCGAGAGTTCTCGGGTCCTCACGCAGGGTTCTGAGCTCCCCACACAAATGCTTCCTGCTCAGGGCCACACGGAATCCTCACGACAACCCCGTAGCTGGCAGCAGGGCACACTACAGAGTGAAGGAAGGAAGGAAGGCCGAGGAAGGAAGAGGCCGAGCCCGCACACAGAACGGGCAAACGTTCTCTGCACAGTAACCGGGCGCTCCTGCTCCTACACCCAGCACACGATGGCCATGAAAACGCCTCAGGCACAAGCCAGGTGAGGGAAAGGCCGAGCGCCTGGGGCCACCCGAACCCCGTGACCAGGTGGCTGTGTGGATGGCCAAACACAGCCTGTTCTAGGCAGTCACATGTCCGGGTCCCCATGCGCCTGTGCCTTTGCTCACACCTACCTGGCAAGATTACACACACACTGAAGAATTAACCCTACCCGGAGGGAAGTCTGGCCCCTGTCCTTGGCTCCTGGGAGGTGACCTCTGGGTCACCTAGGATATCCTGCCTGATAAGTATCTTTGCTCACCTGGGACATCGGGCCACCTGACAGTAAACAGCATGAGTGACGACAGGGGCTCTTGGCGACACAGGATCAGTCTGACCTGTGGTAGGGGCTGGACAGTAAAGATAGTAGGTGACTGTGCCCCAGGACACAGTGTGGCCATCGAGGCTTGCTGGGCTTCCCTAGCGGGAATGCTTGGTGCAGACCACGTGCTTCTTCCCTGCACGGGTTTTAATGGGTACCCCTCCCTGCTGTAACCACGAGTCCCCGTCTTCAGTGTGCCCTTGATTCCTTCCTGGGACTGAACCCCAGAAGTGGTTTTGGGGACCCCCGACTTACATCAGAAAGGAGAGCAGTCTTGGCACACTCCCGTGACCTTCACAGTTGCGGAGGGAACAGCTCTCTCCCCCTCCACCCTGCCGCCCCTTCTCCTTCCTCCCGCCTCCCCAAGTCCTCCGGACCCTGCTCCACTTCCTGTCTACTGCTCTGCCTCGGCGACCTTCCCAACTGTTTCCCTCCATGGCCTCTGCCTTGCCTCACGCCAGCTGCCCCGATCAGGCCCCACGGTCACGGCCTCCTCACTGGTGCTCCCATCTAGTCTCCCAGCACCCAGCCCTCAGCCACCACCAGTGAAAACTATCCCCACGCCCTGCCCTCCCACCACGGTCCCAGCGTGGCAAGCTCTTGGTCCGGCTTGTGCTCAGCCCCCAGCCAGCCCCTCTGGGCCTTGGCTCCCAAAGCTGAAGGCCCAGGCTCCTCCGTCATCCTGCCGCACAAGGCCGACCAGGCTCCGGCTGACTCGATTCCTCTCCCACTATTCTTCTCCCACTTTGTTATTTTTCCAATCCTGTGGGAGGATGCAGAGGAAGAACAGTGAGAGGGGATAAGCTGTCTCCAAAACCCATTAGGTACCGCCAGCTCCCAGGATGTCGCTTCCTTGTGCGCCAGCCCGTAACAAAGACCCCAAGCTGGGCCAAAGCCAGAGAGAACCTGGGTGTGTGCCAGCCTCAGAGATCCTGTGTGCGTCGCCTCCAACACAGACAAACCATTATGAGCAGGTCTTCTTGAGTCGTCGGCCTCCTAGAGCATTTCCACTTTCTGTCAGGCCCATGGCCAATCCCCCTCAGGGAGGACCGGCCTCACGAGGGTCATCTCTTCCAGAGAACCTACCTTTGGGACCTGAGAACTTTCTAGAATGAAAGAAGCTGGTGTTTGCGACAAGGTGGGGCCCTGTAGCATCACCGGGAACCCACACCTGACCTGGTCACGTGTGACAGACTATTTCTCGGCAAGCCTGCTTGTGGCCACCGGGGCAGAGCCGGCACAGCCGCTCCCGGGAGGAGTCTTCCCTCACAGGCGGCAAAGGCCCTGGCGGGGGAGGTGGCTCTGCAGGGGAAGGGAGGTGGGCTGGCTCCCACAGCCGCAGGTTCCCTGGTTCCCTAGACATGCCCCTCTTCGGGCCGCCCCGCCCCCTTGCCACTCCAGGGAAGCCCTGGCCGCCCGAGTGACACATTCTGGTTCACACGGCGTCACCACTACAACAGGACGCCATTAAGACACACCTAGGACAGGCCCCCTCAGAGTTCTTCTTCGCCTTTTCCCCGCAGAGGCCAGAGAATCAAAACGGAATGAAGATAAAAAGGGTATTTAGAAGTGTCTGACAGATTTAAAATGACAAAATCTCGGAACACCTGGGTGGCTCAGCTGGTTAAGCCTCTGCCTTCAGCTCAGTTCTTGATCCCAGGGTGCTGGGATCGAGTCCCACATCGGACTCCTTGCTCAGCGGGGAACCTGCTTCTCTCTCTGCCTCTGCCTGCCTCTCTGCCGGCTTGTGCTCTCTCGCGCGCGCGCTCTCTCTCTGACACATAAATAAATAAAATCTTTTTTTAAAAATGACAAAATCTCAGAACTAAGAAAAGCCTTTGAGGTGCTCTGCCCAGCCAACTCTTGATGGAGAAAGGGAAACCCAGGGAGGGGGAGGGGTCTGCCGAGGTCAGCTGGGAGCACCCACCAGGAGGAGCTGGTGCCAGGGTCCCCGCCACCAGGGCTTTTCCCCCACATGGGGACAGAGCCAAGGAGAGGTGGATACAGGCTCTTCCCAGACAGGCACTATGCCAAGCCTCTCCATTCCCCATCAGGGGTTCAGGTGGGACACCCCACCCAGCCCATCTGCCATCCGCTAGTGGTGAAAACTCCTCGCTTGTTCACTCGTTCATTCTGCAAATAGTCACGTGCACACGGCACGCCAGGTGGCCCACGAGCCAATGGAGACATGCTGCTATGTCACCAACATGGGCCCTGGCTGCCTGGAGCCCGGGCCTCGCGGGGGAGGTGGAGCTGAGCTGCTGAAGAAACCAATGTCTGGAGCCACCAGCCCTTCCTGCAGGAGCTGGCCAGGGGCTGAAGAGTAAAGCCAGTCTGCGACCCGTGACGCCCACCACCCCTGTCCTGTCTACCCGTCCTGTCCCTGGGCATCTCTCTCTGACCGCTAAGCACCACCTCGGCATCCTCAGCAAAACTGAGACTAAGCGCAAAAGGTCAGTTTAGACCTTGGGAGCTAACCAGCTAAGGTAGAAACGCCATGAGTCTGAAAGGCCACAGGACCTGGGACGAACATGAGGCCTGTTACCAGCTCGAAGTGCCTTCCCTTTCTCCATCAGTGTCTGGGAGCCTCAGTGTCCTCATCTGTAAAATGGGCACAGATTTCAGGGTAGCGTGGAGGGTAGAACATGGAGTACCACGAGAGCTCAAGAGGGTGCCTGGTGTAGCGTCGGGAGTGAACAAAGGTTGGATCCCGCCGTCCTGTTCTCCCCGGCAAGGGTGCCGAGGGGCTGGAGGCCCGGCCAGCTCCGGGGGACACAGAGTGCCCGGCGGCACGGATGTTCATTCTTTTCACCACGTTTAGGTCAGATGTTCACTACTCCATGAGAGACACACAACATGAAGCCCCTGAAATGAGCCCTGCCCCCAGGAAGGAGCCCCACCCGGCCCTGCCTGGCCTTGCCCTTCCAAAGCCAGCCGGCGTTAAGCGCTTCCTCATCCAAGGCCGGGAGGGGAAGCCCACACCGATGCCTCCCTTTCAGAGTGTCTGCGGGATCACCTCCTGAAGACAGAGCTCAGTAGTCACACTGCCAGGGATGTGGGAGAGCAAGACCTCAGCGGGTAAAAGAGACAATAAGAACGGGAACACGCGTTAATGGCAGCAGCTCTATGCGTGTGACAAAATCCAAGTCTTCTGGCCATCGGTCCGCACTGAAGCCAGCGACGACGGCAGATAAGATGGCTGGGCCTGCCGAGGCCCGTTCTCCCAACCTCTCCAGCCCCCTCGTTAATGCCTCACTAGGATCCGTGCTGACAGTCACATACACAGTTCCTGGCGGCCCCTCACGTGATGGTTTCTTGAGTTGTTTTTCCCTCCCTGCTTCCGCACACTTGACATTCTACAATACAATAATGAAACCAAGAATCCACCTGGACTGGGGCTTCGCTTCCGGCCTGCACTTCTGCTGCTGCCAGGTCGTGCAGCCCCCATGGGCCTCTCTTTGTTCCAAATGACTGGACTCTGAGTAACCAGTCTGCCTCTTGACAAGCGTGCCACACAGCTCTGGGAGAGGATGGTTCGAGCACCTCTCTGAACCATGCTAGCTGGGTAAGTCACCTCAGCTCGCCCCATCCTGCCTCGTGCCCTCCCTCTCTTCCAGGCCGTGCCCGGCTCGGGTTTCCTCCAGCACCGGGCACGGTACTGAGCACGGGATGGGCACCCAAGAGATGCCTCTGGAGACGAATCGAGACTCAGCTGTAAGTGAGGCCAGTCCCCATTTCATGCCACGCCCTTGAATTTTTAGGAAATATCTCCAGAAAATGGCTCTTCTGTCCAGCAGGCCCTGCATGGATGACCCTTACGGTCATAAATAATCATGATTAAAAAGCAACAGCTAAGAGTCAGAGCCATTTTGAAGCAAAAACTGTACTTGGCACCTCAGCCAGAAAACACACGGTTTCCCCCTCTGATCTCACCGGTTCATCCAATCCGCCTACACATCTTTTCCACTATTCCTCCTAATTGCTTCTAGTAACCTCCATTTTTTCATACCCTGTCTCCGCCACCAATTCTCTTCCAGAAATCCCATCCCTCCCCACCCTGGCCTCCCTGCCTCTGGGAGACAATCCCCCTCCCACCCCTGGGGACCCAGGACACCGGGCATCTTTCTCAAATGCAAAACTGCTACAGCAATCCTGGCCTTAAGCCCTCCCTGGGGACCCTCTCCCTCAGGATGTGTCCAGACTTCCAAGGTTCACCGGGTTCCTGGGGATGCAGGCTCACGCTTCCCTTTTCCCATCACCCCACCATCCACACAACCACGTACTGTGGCGGCTGCAGCAAACACCCTCCAAGCTCACCCCTCGGCCTTTGTACAGCCTGCTCCCCTCTCCTGCACATCTATCTCCATGTCCCTGGATGACTCATCCTTTAGACCTCAGCTCAACATTACCTCTCCTGGGAAGCCCCCCTGATACTCTGTGTCCAGATAGCCTCTGCTCCTACCCCAGCCTCTATGTCTCTCACCCGGGACCCAGTGACACGCCTGTCCTGCCACAGCTGCAGTCCCAGCCCAGGTGCCAGCCCAGACCCAGCAAGACGACGAATGCGCGTGAAGGATGGTGGAACAGAATACGCTGCCTGAAATATGCCACTTTGGTATCAGGATTATTTTGAGCTGAAGGCAACTAAGAAACACAGATATAAGAGCTCTCTGCCTTTACCCTGTTGGCCTACAAGCAGTACATTAACTTGTATGGGGGCCCTTCCCCGCTCTCCACCAGGATGGACCAAAGTTTGTCACTGGAGACAACTCTGGACCTCTGCCGGCCTTCGGACAGCGCTAAGGATCTGACATGACAAACCTCACTAAAGCTTGCCCTTACCAGCCATTACCTCCCTCGTACGTTTATTTGCCTTTCCACCATTTGCTGCCCTAGAAATTCAAAGTCCTTTTCCTGTTAAGTTGTTATATAAGCCTGAGATCTAACCACTCCTCTGAGTTACTCATCAGAGACAAGTGTATTTGCAACACACGCGTTAATCAACTTGTGGGTTTTTTTCCCCTTGCGCATCCGTCTTTTGTCAGTCTAATCTACGGGGCCCCAACCAATGACACTACGACGGCTGAAAGAAAAGGATTATTTATTTCTGTTCTCCATGTGAACGAACGATTGCTCTGATCCTTACAGCTACTGGGTGAAGCAACCGTATTACTCCGTTTTATGAGGAAGCCACTGAGTCTCAGAGAAGCTCAAACACCTGTTCAGAGTCACACAGCTAATAAACACCCAGGCTGGGAACTACACCGTCTGACTCTACCCTACACCCCTGGCCAGATTCCGTGCAGATCTGTGCCCTTGTGTGCACCTCCTCTGACAAACTAAAAACTCCGGCAGGAGCGCGTCAATCCAGCTGGCAACATTTTAAAGCACCAGAGCCATCCACCACTGGAGAATGTGCTCCAGGCCATCTGAGAGCGGGTCCCCGTGTCGCCAATCCTAATCGCACAGTGCGTTTTCTGAGCCTCACTATATGGTAATCTTCCTAAATGCACCCTCATTCCCGCAGAGGGAGGAGAGAGTATTGCACTGGGGAGATCAGCAGAGAAGGACACCTGGTGCCCGCTCGAAGGGCCCATCCCTTTTACAGTTTTTACGTCCGCGTATTTGCCTGTGCATCAGCCACTGCTCAGAGGCACGGGGAGAGGCATCTGCACATTCAAACGCTTCTCTGTGTCTCTGTGCTCCCGTCCCATCCACCATGCCGCCTGCATAATAAGCACCGGGGCGCCTGTGCTCGCGGGGGGGGTGCTTCCAGGATACGCACAGGCATGGCATTGTTGAGCGTGTTGTTGTAGACGCAGGCGCGCAAGGAATAACCGAGCATGCAATTTTCAAACAGCTGCAGAGCTTCTGTCACTTTTTCATGGAAGTCATCGGCAGATTTATTCGAACTTGCGAAGTAGAGATAGTCAGAGTACAACCTGTGAATAAAATAGAGGGATATTTTTACCAACCCAGGACTGGGAAACCACGCTCCCGGCGCGACAATGACAATCAGCATGCAGTCACGTGGCCTCATAGCGCCATCAGGACCCTGCCGCTTCTCGCTGTTCCCTGCGGATAGGCCACCTTCCTGTACCCTCTCACACCTTCTCACCCCTGCCAGGGCCACCAGGCTCTCCTGGACTCAGAGTCGTCTATACTGGCCCCAAACAAGCCACTGGTACTTTATTCTTTCCAGCCTCTTTTTTTTTTTTTTAAGATTTTATATATTTATTTGACAGAGAGAGACACACCGAGAGAGGGGACACAAGCAGGGGGAGTGGGAGAGGGAGAAGCAGGCCTCCCGCTGAGCAGGGAGCCCGATGCAGTGCTCCATCCCAGGACCCTGGGACCACGACCTGAGCTGAAGGCAGATGCTTAACGACGGAGACACCCAGGCGCCCTCTTTCCAGCCTCTTGCGTGCGCAGCCCTGCTTTGCCTGTCCCAGTGAGCTTAGAAACTGTACGAGAGCGAAGACAGGCCCTGGAAATGTTATGCTCCTCCCATTCTCTCTCTCCTCCATCTGAAGCAACGAAAGCATCTGTCGCTTTTACATTACAGTTCCTCGTGAAACTCCTGCCCATTCCACAGACGTTCCAAACATTAAAAAAAAAAAAATTATGAGATGTTATCTTTCTAGATTGTTAGGGACCTATTTTTTAACACAATATAAAAACACTCGCACATGTGCATGTAGTCACCGTAACCCTGCTTGTCCGCGTTCACAGGTCCGTTCACATGGATCCCTCCTCACAGACGTGCCGTGTCTTCCTATGGACCCGGCGGTGCCGCTCCTTGACCGAGCTTTCCTGGGGCTCCTCTAAACCTCTTCCCAGCTAGGTCTCACCTTATAGATGACCACGTCCACTCCTGAATTGCCCAATTTCAGCAAGAATCCAGCGAGGTTGGTTTAGCCAAAATTCCCCGCCCTCTGATATCTGATCATGCTCTGATATCTGATCGCCCTCACTGGGTGGTGGCTTCCTGGTCCCCCACTGACACTCAGGAGATGTCTGGTCCCCCCAGCCCACCTTCAGCCAGAATCCTGCTAGGTTGGGTTGGTCAAAGCACCGACCTTCTTACCCTGATGCATCCTCAGTAATTTCCAAAGCCCCAACCCGTCCTCCTTGGCTATAAGTCCCCACTTTCCCCTGCTGTGCCCGAGCTGTCCCCACGCTGTGTGCCGACCCCCCACACCTGGCCCAGAATAAAGCCCGCCTTCCAGCCTTGACCAAGCGGCAGGATAAGGGTCTGCTTGCTCGCTCGCTCGCTTGCTCTTTCCTTCCAACCTTCCTTCCTTCAGTACATCCTCTGCAAATATACTTTACTGGACTCTGCATTACAGACGGATTTTTTTTAAGCACGGGGTTTTTCTTTTCTTACATCACATGAACAACCAGCAAGACGAGATGAGTTACAGCAGCATAATAAACACAGCCCCCATGGGACGTCATCCTGCCCAGTGTCTCCAGCGGCCGTAACTGGGAGTCCCGCTCCCCAAAGGGGACCTTCGTTATCGCTGCTGAAATACCCTGCCGGAAGTTTCTTGTGCTACTCAAGCACATATCCACACATTTTATATTTCTGAAAACACACAAGGTGTCAGATTGCATCCGATGGAGTCAGGTCACAGACCTACCACGGTGGCACTTTTCCAGGTGCCTCCTTCGGAGGATTCCAAGCACCCACAGCAGCGGGCGAGATGGGACACAGCAGCCTGACAGAACCGGGATCCCACGTCACCCAGTAACTCCTTTCTTTAACGGAACTGGGTTATGAACGCCCACACCTCTTCCTGCTCTGCTTGCCAAGAGGCTAAGCTCTTCATCTTTTTGTTTTTCAAAAATCCCTTCTTCATTTCTGCCTGGTGCCTTTCCGATGCCTGCTCCGACGGGACCTCCCGGCCGCACCCTCCCCTCACACACCATCCTCGGCCTGCTTGTGGGAACACGGGGCTGACGCGGGGCGGCCCCCTGGCTCCAAGGACTCAAGTTCTCCCTCCTGGGACGCCATACTTCCTACCCCCCGACTTCTCCAACATGGCTGCACTCATGCCCGTGGAGGCAAGTCAGTGCCTCTTCCTCTGTACCGAGTGTCTGAGCGCACACATCTGTCCACACATCTGTCCTGCCCACCACTCCCCACGCTAGGGCCTGACCCTGGAACGCAGCACACCCACTGGTCGGAAACCACAGGACCCCACGGCAGCTGCAAATGTTCCTCCCGCGCCCCTCCCTCTGACGGGAGGGTACGCAGATGCACCGACAACAAGCGTGGCTTCGTGGGGACCGGAGCTTCTCACCTTGGCCATTTGGCACGAGGCCTTTGACACGACCCTTTAGAATCCATCCACAGCCAGTGTCCCCAGAGGACACCTGTGAGAAGTCTGGAGATGCCTGGGATCTGCCCACAGATGGCCTAGAATCGACACACATCCCGGAATGGGAGTTTCGCAGACTTTCACCTGTTTGGTTAAATTCTTCAAAAGGCCCTGCTTCCAGATCATCATTAGTGATGCTCGGTGACTGGTGAGTTCCTGCCCCACAGATCCGTACCCATCCGAGCACATCATGCAGGATGATACTACATCCATCCGTTACAGTGTCCCCCAATGCCACCTGTCTGTCCCTTGCAGCACCCACTGCTGGAGGCCGGTCATAGTCTTAACCTCGAGGCTGATGGGTAAATGCCCAAATCAGATTTGCACGGACCTCAAAGAGCAATTCAGTTGTACCTGCCACATGTGCCACGTGGCCGTGAGTCTGACGGGATGCCCTTCTCGGCTCACACCTTTTATATCAGTCCCGCTGATATTATGGCCTAGGCCAAGAAACTCTGTCCAGGAAAAGTACAGACACCTTTGAAACTATCATCAAAATCTGTGTTTAATAGGAAATCCAAGAACAAAGTTCTTCCCCAGGACTCCTACAGGACTACCCACATTCTTTAGGGGAACCAGAATTCTATCGCATAAATTGCTATCTAAAAACTCAACCACTGGGTCAAGCTTTCCATATGAAGAGTTGATTCTGTAGTTATAACGTTTCTTGTGGACGTTTGGCTCATGAATAAAACAAGAACCCTGAAACCTGCCTCAATTTTAAACACCAAGTAACTTCATGAAGAATCTGCTGATTCCATACAATTCTTTAGAGATCAGGAAGTAATCGCAGGGTGCAGACTGGAACGTGCCTGATGTTCCAACCAGGCCAGGCCAGCCCTGGGAGGGAGAGGACTATGGGTTTTCATGTTTGAGGTGAGGTGAAATGAACTCAGGACCCCCCCTTCTGGGAGTCAGGGTCAAAGCCTATCACAACCAGGCCAGGCTTACTTTCTCAGTAGAGCAGAGGGGGGCTGTCCCTGGTCCCTCAGACTCTCCAGGAACCCCAGATCTGCCCACAGAATGTGCTCAGGATTCCCTGGAGCCCACACGCATGCCAGGATGGATATCTATAAGCCGACGTCCTTCATGCTCCACTTTGCCAAAAACATCTGAGCAGAGACTTTATTCATCACAAGGAATGGCCATCCCTCCTATGTGGATTCTGTAGATCCCCCCAAAATACATCCCCAGTACCTGTGAATGGGATCTTATTTGGAAATAGGGTCTTTGCAAACAAGATTATGTTGAAGATCCTGAGATGAGACCATTGTGGATACAGGGTGCGTTGTAAACCCAGTGTCCTGACAAAGGAGAAAGAGATACCGGGGAGAAGGCCACATGAAGATGGAGGGAGAGGATGGTGTGATACCACAAGCTGGGGACCACCCAGGGCTGTGAGCCACCAGCAGCAGCTGGACACAGGCCTGGGACAGTCCCTTCCACAGAAGCCCCAGAAGGACACTACCCTGCTGACACCTGGCCTTTAAGATCTTTTTATTTATTTATTTGTCAGAGAGAGAGAGGGAGAGAGAGCGAGCACAGGCAGACAGAATGGCAGGCAGAGGCAGAGGGAGAAGCAGGCTCCCTGACGAGCAAGGAGCCCGATGTGGGACTCGATCCCAGGACGCTGGGATCATGACCTGAGCCGAAGGCAGCTGCTTAACCAACTGAGCCACCCAGGCGTCCCGACACCTGGCCTTTAGACAGCTAGCCCTGGGTTGCTTGAAGCCACCAGCTTTATGGGAATTTGTTGCAATAGCCCCAGGCAATGCATGCAGGTCCTAACCTCCCATTGCCAGGAAGACGGAGGGGTCATTTCTGCCAGCACCCCTCTCCTGCCCTGAGACCCTGGCAGAGTCCTGAGCGTGCAGCTGGATGGGGGCACAGGTCATTTTCCCACAGAGATGCAAGAAGGAAGGCAGAGGAAAAGCACGAGCTCTCACTCTCAGGGGAGCTCTGTTTACACCCCTGAGGAATGAGACTCATGCTTCACAAGAACAGAAGCAATACTAAAAGCAATGATTTCCCTGTAGCTACTCTTGGGGGAGAAAGGACCAGGTAGTGACCAAGGATGACTGAAAGCCACTTGGATAGTTTAAAGCCATTAAGAAAAATGCTGAAAAGGGCAGCAAATGTATCAAGAAAAAGGATCCAAAAGCTGGAGCAGGCACAGTCAGGTAACAAGAGCTAAATCTCAACATCCACATTCTGGTCTTTCAAGTCAACTGTAGAACGATAATGTAGGGGGAGAAGCCAATGGGGAAAACACACAGCAGGTGTAAGCTGACCTAAGCTCGTAATGAATCACCACAGAGCTGCCGGGACGCTTATGCAAATCTTAGGATGTATTAACCAAGGTATGGCACGGAGAATGAGGAAGGGTGTCACTCTGCTCCTCCTGGCAGGTCGGGACCCCAAAGGATGCTTGCCTGCTTCAGTGCTAGGTACCGAATTGGGGGTGGGGAGGAGCTGTTCCATCCGAAGAAGCAAGACTCAGAAGGAAGAATAGGTTTCAAAGGCTACATGGCTATCTGGGGCTGGAAGCAGACCTGAACGCTGCTCCTGAAGGACTACCTGACCAGTGGGTAGAAGGTTCGGGAACTGGTTTGAGGCAAGGGAAAAAGTCTCCAGCTGGGACAGTCCAGCGTGAAGTGAGTGGCCCCAGCCCAGGGGCAGTCAAGGCTGGTGGGGCTGCGGGAGAGCTGGCTGACCCTGCCGCTCAGCCTGCCCCCCGCGGCTTAGGGGCTGCCAAGCCCCCTTTTGCTGAACCACCTCGTTTTCTTCCTCCTCAACCATCCCAAACAGATGGGTGTTACATTTGGCCAGGACTGTTTCCAAGAACAATTCCCAATGTAAGTCCAAATACATTCCATGCCTTCTGTGCTAGGCTTATTTGAAAAGGCTGCTAGGCGTGGGGTTCAGCCCCCACTAAGGGAGTTGGCCCTCGGGGAGGTGCGCTTAGCTCCTGCCTGGGCAGTATGGGGGTCCTGGGAGCCAGCACCGCTGCGATAGGGAGTAGGGGAGAATGTGTGTGCGGGGGGGGGGGCTCCCTCAACCTGGTGCCTCTGGAAGGGACCACGTCTCTCTCAGGGGCACAGATGAGAGGCCATCGGGGCCACCACTGAAGGCCCCACCATTTAAGATCGAGACGGTGACACCAAGGCCAGCAGTCATTTCTTCAACGACACTGAGAGGGTGTCACTCCGAACCTATGTGAGCAGAGGTGGGGGGACCGAGCGCCACAACAACGGGGGCAGCCCCTACTCTGTGGGCTGGTCTCGTGGGCCAGGCTGTGGCCTTCAGCTGCCTCCATCCTCATGGCTTCCCCTCACCAGGCCCTGCACTGGGCACTACGCGCACATCCTCGTTCTGTGTTCACGACCTGCACGCACCCCCCCCACCCCTGGACACAAGCTGAGTGTCCTCACCCTGTCTCCGGAGGAGAACACTGGCTTTGGGAGAGACCAGGGAGCCTCGCAAGGTTACGCAGCCCCAGCCCCTGGCCTCAGAGTTTAGAGACGGAGCCAAACCAATAGCTGATGAGAGCAGGGTGCGAGCCACCAGAGCCAGAGGGTTTGGGGTTTTATTTTGATGTTCTGAATGTCGGAAGTACACGGGGATTCGGAATGCTGAGGAAAAGTTAATAAGTGGCAGCAAACAGAAAAGCAATCACGACGCGTCACAGAGCCGCAAACAAACAAATGCTCGGGATCAACACGATGAGCTTCGCTGCCCTGGGAAAGCCGACGTGGTTACGGAGCACCACACTGGGCATCCGGAGAATGACAGCAGCGACAAACAGGTGTTCAGGTATTTGCTAGAATCTCAGAGCTCCCGGCGTGACCTCTGGGCACCTGCATAAGCGGACGGTCCTTGGCTGCAGTAACAGCTCATTGGGTTTTAAGGGTTTTAGCTCTTCAATGACGACGTGCTTGTCGGTCGGCCTCCCTGAGACCAGGAGACCCAGGCAGGTTCCAGCTCCAATGTCTCTAGCTCAAGGAGGCTGGTTTGTTCTCCTTTTGTCGTGGTTTTGTTCGTACCATTTTAAAATGGAGAAGTAATCCACACACCAACAATTCAGTCATTTTTAGCAGACACACACAGCTGCACAAGCCCCACCAGCCAATTCCAGAAGACCCGCACCACCCCCAGAAAGTCGCTGTTGGTTTTAACCTGCCAGTGCCCAGGGAGGCTCACAGGAGAGGTCACGGCGATCCGAGGGCCACAAGGCACAGGGAAGTTTTGACCGCATCAGCTGCGTCTCGAGAGCCCGCGCGGTGTCATCCCTCCCAGCTACTGCTCCACGCACCAGACATCTGGGAGAGCTGGGCTGTGAGAAACGACTGGGGGCAGACCCCGAGGTGGGGGGCGGTGGGGAGCAGCTGACGGCTCCTGGGGGGCGGGGCTCAGCGCAGGCTGTCCTGGCCCAGACATCGCCGTGCACCCAGAGCCCCCGCCAGCCGGCTTCTCAATGACACACATGGGAACGGCCCTAGTTCCTCAGCCAGGAGCCCCCAAAACAAGGGCACGCTCTCATCCTCTGCTTCAGCCCCCGACCCCGGGATATCTCCGCCTTTCTGCAGCCACCTGAAGGGTGATTACAAAAATGAAACCCAGAGCGTCCCTTCATCATTCTCCATTTGCCGTCATCCACATTCAAATCAATAAGTTCCTGACCTCTGATATGGTGCCATCAATAATGATTACGTATATTTTTCCTACAGGGAAATAAAGGCCATTTAACGTGGCCGGGAAGGAGGCCCTTCTGTCTCACTGAATCATAAGCTGTGACTTTCCTATCATGAGGAACAACCAAGCAGGACTGACCAGGCCGGCTCCCTTGGAGGAGAAGTCGAGAGTCACCCGAAGCCATACACATGGGTGACACTGCTGAGGCTCATTTTCTGCCAGAGAAGAACATCCAGGCTTGGGCCTAACGTGTCCACGTGGGCGCAGCACCTCCAGCCCATGGGGCTCGTGTTGGGGCTGGGTCATCCCTTCCCCTTGAGCAGGAGTAGGGTTCTGGGTTCACCTTTGTTTCTTCTAGAGCATCCAGTCATGGGTCCTTGGTCAACGTTCATGGAACCAAGCGTAGAACCTCTCAGAGATGAGATCAGAAATCTCCTTGGTCTACGAGCCCGGCATGGTTCACAAAGCACTTTCACACAGTTTCCTGGTGATCCTGACAGCAGGTGTCTCTGGCAAGGAAGAAAAGGAAGCGCCCAGGATCGCTGGGCTACCCCTGGTTAAAGCAGCGGCCAAGTCAGGCCTGGATCCCAGGCTGGGGGACCCCACCACGGAGCATGGCCATGCCCCCCCGAACAGCTTCAACTTGCCAACCTCACAAATCCAAGGTGTCTGAAGTGACCTGGCGGTCCGGGAGTGGACTGAGCAGCCTCCCCCGCACTGTCCTGGCCAGTCCTGGCCGGCTCACCCTTCCCGCTCTGTTGGCAGAGGCTGACTCCCTGGCCCTGGGGTGGGCCCCAGCTCAGCCCTATGAGCATGACCTCACATCACTTTTAAGGCTCATCAAAGACATGCCAATGACACCCAGACAGACAGCTTCTGAGACGCAAAATGCCTCAAATTTCCAGGGAACAGGCCACTGAGAGACACTCCAGTCTCCTGCAGATGGCCGCTGATCCTTCATCCTCCCGGGTCTTAAAGACAAAGGTGAGAGCAAGAGCCGGAGGAGGGAGGCAGAGCGTGGAATCGATCTGCGGCCTCATGACCTCTACGCTCCGTGGCTTCCACCCCCCACAACCACAACTCGAACCCTTGCCCAGAGTTCTCCAAATTTCCCTTTAAGATCATGGATGTTGGGCGCCTGGGTGGCTCAGTCGGTTAAGCATCTGCCTTCGGCTCAGGTCATGATCCCAGGGTCCTAGGATGGAGCCCCCCGTGGATCTTGCTTTTCCCTCTCCCTCTACCTGCCCCTCCCCGTTTGCACTCACTCTCTCTCGCTATCTCTCTGTCAAATGAATAAATAAAATCTTAAAAAAAAAAAAAAAGGTCACAGATGTTACTAACTAATCCACCCCTGCTAGGGAACAGCCAGCCCTCTAATCCTGGCGCAAACACGTGCTAGAGAGCCCGTCACGGGACGCCAGCAAGCCAGCTCCCCTCTCCCGCTGCAGGGAGTGTCCACGGCACGACATCAGTGCTTCCAGGGACGCAGAGACGGTGAGCCTTTTGGAGAAGATTTTCAGCACAGGCTGAACCACGAGAGAAATTCCTGCCGCGGGTAAGAGGTCTGCAGCAACTCAGGAGCCTGGGTGGGCGCGGCTTCCTATCATCTGAGCTCGATGTCGCCCTGGGATCGGTATCCTGATCTCGCCAGTGTGGAGTCCACGCTTAGCCAACCAGGAAGACGGGGGTCCTTATGGCTCACAGAGCCTTGCCAAAGTGGGGAGTCATCCTGCTGGTGGCTCATGGTCCCATCCCATGCAGCGTCTGCCATCAGCGGGAAAGACCTGCTCCGTGCAGGCCTCCCCAGGACAGACGGTAAACAGTGGCTGCTGGACGGGAGAGGCCTCAGCGGCGCCATCTCAGAAGGGCGGTCCCAGCCACATGGCTCCTGATGGCATCAGGGAGACCTCTGTGCAACTGCGCCACGGCCCACCCCTTCACACTGTCGGCACCCACCCCCACCCCGGCTTGTCCCACGACGGGCCCCATAAACCTCCTACACACACAGCTATCTCCACCTCTGCGTCCCGAGGACCAGCCTCTGATAGGGAAGACAGCTCGAGTCCTCAGTCAAACCGACAGGGGCTCAACCCCAGCCTGGTCACTACTAACCAGGTGACCGCGGGTAGGCGACTGAGCCCCACCGCCCACACACCGGCTTGCCAATTGCAAATGAGGCAATACCTGAACAAGGCTTAGCACAGAGGCAGCCTGGAGTTAATGCCAAGGTCACTTAATGAGGGCTGTCCCCACCCCTTCCATTAGACACGGGCTCCGGGAGGCCAGACAAGGATTTTGCCCTCCAGTGGTCGTCTCACTGCCAGCCCTTCAAAGGTGTCCAATAACTGTGTATAGTGAGCAGATGCACACTCGCTCGCATCACTGTTAGTATTTACTCCACTGTGACCTAGTCGTAACAGCTACCAATTACACAATGCTTTGCATTTCCAGCCTGTTTAAATATGTTACCTATATTAAGTAACTCTTACAACCCTAAGAGCAGGACGATTTCCCCCCATTTCACCAAGAAGGAAATGAGACACAGAGAGGTCAAGTAGCTGCCCCAAGGTCAGTGGCAGAGCTGGGACCATCTGGTCCCCCAAAGCTATGATTCTATCAAGGTGACCCTGGTTTGCCACTTATTACCCATACGTCCTACCACCCACTTTGCAGATGGAATAAAATCCATGAAACCAGGATTCCTGTCCAAAGGCTTAGCATTGCTCGTTACTTTGTCCGAATGACCAAGTGCGTGCAAACGGATACACTGTATTAAGTGCTTCACTCCCTCCCTTCCTCGTGCATCATCATAGATTAATTACTGACCCAGTCCAGTAGATTGTTAAAAAGTTAGTTTCTACAAGCAGATGAAGAAAACAATGCCCCAGGAGTCAAGGTTCAAGATGCCCAGGTCAAAATCAAGTTCTCGTTCTTAACTGAGCTCGGTTCTCCTTCCCGATTTGACCATCATCATAAAACGTGAGCAGCACCCAGCATCCTGCGCTGGTCACTGCCCTCCCCGGCAGTAAGACGATGCACAGACTTAAACCCAAAATACAGACACAGTAAAATCCTTAACAGATGGCGTGTGACCCCACTCCAAGTGTCCCCTGAATGAACTGTGTCAGCACCTTCCAGCCATTTGTCCCGGTGAATGACGGTGGCCTCTGAATTACGAGGCCAACTCTGTCAACCACTCACAGACGAAGAGACGGGAAGCTACCGGGAGATGTGTTGGAAAGAACAGTCTTTCCCACTTTAGAGTCGAATTAAAGGAAGAAAAATTCTGCTTTTTAATTAACTAGGCCAATTTGGCCTAGAAATGTTTCACTTTTTAAGCTGTCATTATCTCTGACGTAGAGAAACTTGCAGTGTGAAACTTGGCTGGCCCTTCTGGCCACGAGAACCGGCCTTCCACTCTTCCTCTGTTCTCCTCCCGAAGGGGGAACAGCAAACGTACCATTTACATCTCTCTCTGGAAACTTAAAAGTGATTGATTTGATTCTGTGTGCAATCCCAACACTTTAACAACCCCCCACGTTGGATCAATTCTAGAAAAAAGGTTAAATGTGAATCTGAAACTAAAAACAAACTCCACCCCCACCCGTGCCAATTTGTAGATGGAAAGAACAGTTTAGCCTCATCCCACTGGCAGAAAGCAACCCTGCAACCTTCCCCTGCAGAAGCGCGAGGTCATGGAACAACCCAAAGGGGCTGATGGCCTGTAACCCAGTTAGACCAATGGGAACAGGGGTTCCGAGTGTTTGTTTCTTCAAAAAACCTAAACATTGAGCATCTATCATCCTTTCCCGCTGGGATGGCTAATAATCCAGACATTTAAGAGAGGCCATGAGTCACGGGTTTCAAAACAGAAATTCCTATGTTGCATACTTTTTAAAATCAATGTTTAAAAAGCAACGGAACAGCTGTTGCTGTCAGTAGCCCACACAGACATTGTGTGCATGAACGCCCCCCGCCCCCGCCAACTGTGCATGTGCAGGCTCTGCCTCGACACGGCGACGCACTCGCAGCCTCTCTGCTCCCGGTCACACCACTGGGGCCTAGGCTCCTGGACGATCAGACAGAGAAATGGGGAGCAGGTGTAGTAGGCAACCATCCCTGTTCCTTGGCATGCACACCCCGCCGTCTCCTCCCCTTGAGTGTGGCCTGGCCCTCATGACGTGCTTCAAATCAAGCGAACATGGCCAAGGTCATAGGCTGACACTCCAGTGGTGAGATGACATGAAGCTGTGACTTCCGACCGGCCCGCCGTTTCCCTCCCTGGCCAGCTCTGACAAAGCAAGCAGCTATGCTGGCAAGGCCCAGAAGCAAGGCACCGAGGGCAGCCTCTAGCCAACGGCTGGCAAAGAGTGGAGGCCCTCCTTCCAACAGCCATTGAGGAACTGAATTTGGCCAGTGAGCTTGAGAGCGTGGGAGCTTGGAAGCAGAGCCTTCCCCAGTCAAGCCTTTGGATGAGACCCCACCGTGCGGAAGCCCTGACCGCAGGCCTGGCAGAGATCCTGAAGGAGAGGACACGGTAAACTGTGCCAGATTCTGACCCACAGAAATGGTGCAATCCTGAGTGTGTAGTGTTTTAAGCTGCTAAGTGTTGGGGTGGTTTGCTACATAGCAGTTGATGGCTAACGTAGCAGGCACCCTAACAACCGGCTCAGCCTCCTGAGGCAACTGCCACCACGACATCCCACCACCCCCTCCTCGGCACCACGTCCACTGTGAGAGAGGGAGGGCCTCACTTCTATGTAGAAGTACCTGTTCCCAGAGGGTAAGCCCTGGGTGGGCCTTCATGGATACGTGCGTGCACAGCACTCAGCACCATGCCCAGTGTACGGCCAGGGCTCAAAAAAATGTCTGAATTGATGAACTATCTCCACTGAGGATGAGAAAGGCAAGAAATCTTCACTTTCGGGTTCTATAATAAATGGAGTATTTGACCCAGAAAGCAAGCAAGCAAACAAAGGGGTGACTACTTGGTGACATCTTTTGGCCCTTGAGCCTTCTAAAGGCAGGCAGGCTTTTGGCTGGGTCTGAGAGGCAAGTTGGGTAGGTCGTGCCTCTGGCTCACTGTCTGAACCTGGGCAGCACCATGGCCCTCCCCATTCAAAGGCTCGCCTATGGCGGTTGTGTTCTCAGAGGTAGAATCGGGACTGCAGAAGGAGAGGGCCACATGTAGGGAAGTTGACTCCACTCTCCAACAAGAGAGCCCGTGGTCTTTACCTTTGTCCTCACTGATCTCCCTGCTCAGAATGCTTCTTCCTCTCAACCACGTTCCTTCTTTGTTGACTTGGTAAACTCTTACTCATCCTTCAGAACCCAGCCTGGCTTTACCTCCTCCAAAAGGACTTTTCCCTACCTGAAGCTCATTCCCTCTTCTGAGCCACGTTCCCTCTTCTTCCCGCGGGATCCACAGACCATAACAACCACAGCCATTCCTGTCTTGCAACCAGCCGTGAGCTCCCCATGCCCGCGGCCTAGAACAGGACTGACACACACCAAGAAAGCCCAGAGACCGGTTCCCACTGGTCTACGCCCAGGGAGTGACAAAATGTCACAGTTTTCACTCTCTGGTCCCCCTGAGGTTGAGGCGCAGAGTGACCTTCCTCAGAACGAGGAACCAGGGAGATGTGACAGGAAGACATTCAGTGAGCAGAAAGCGCACTCTTGAGAGAATGTTCCAACCTTGTGAACTGCAGCTGTGGGCTGTCTGGGGGAGGGAGGCAGAGCAGCTGTGAAAACACTTCAGTGGGCGGCGAGGGGTCACTTAGTCACTGAGCCTTTCCTTTCAAGGCTGACAGTTACATAATCACGTCTGCACGAGAGCACCACTGGTTTGTATCAACTGTTCTTAGCCTGAGGGGGACCAACCCACTCCGTGAGCAGAAGGACCAAACTCCTGCCTCCAAAGTGCTGGAACGAGCAGGTAGGATGAGACGAGCTGTGCCGAGGGCGGCGGCTGCCTCAGCACCGGACCAGATGGATTCCTGAGGCTGAGAGAGGGACAGAACCAGAGCGGAACCATCTGGGGCACATAGATGTGTCTTGTGGTGTAGCACCAAGAGCGCTGCCGGGACGGAGATGGGGCCGAGAATCCAGCTCCCCTCTGACCAGATCACATTCACAGCCGCAAGGGCCATTTTGAGAGCTCTACTGAAGGGACAGAGAGAGAAATTCAGGGAGAACAAGCAGGGAGGGGACGTGAAGGCCTGTCCTTCTGGGGGCAACGGCGTGAAACAAATGAAGTGACATGTGAGACTGTATGTGCTTACTATCGTGTGTCTCACACACACACACACACACACACACACACACACACACACTGCACTTAGCTGCACAGGTAAGCAGTCTGGAAGAAAACATACCCAATATAAATAACAGCTATCAGATGGGAGACTATAGGTGCTTTTTTTTTTTTTTAAAGATTTTATTTATTTATTTGACATAGAGAGATCACAAGTAGGCAGAGAGGCAGTCAGAGAGAGAGGAGGAAGCAGGCTCCCTGCTGAGCAGAGAGCCCAATGCGGGCCTCGATCCCAGGACCCTGGGACCATGACCTGAGCTGAAGGCAGAGGCTTTAACCCACTGAGCCACCCAGGCGCCCTAGAGATGCTTTTTATAACAGTTCTCCTCTGTAGCTTTCCAGTACTTCCTCAGATTCCCACAACATGTCTCATTGTTGCCATTGGCAAGAATGTGTGGAAGGAAATGCGCACCCATCCAAGGAAGGTGTTCAGGGTCCCTTAGGTTCCTGGGGCCACTATCACAATCTTGTGGTCTGTAACTGCAGGAATTTAGTCTCTGGCACTTCTGAAAAATGCAAGTCTGAAATTCGGGTGTCGGCAGTGGGGGGGTTCCTCCTGGGGGTTCTGCAGGAGGGTCTCTTCCAGGCCTGTCTCCAGCTCCCAGTGCCAGCTGGCAACCCTAGGCGTTCCTTGGCCTGCAGACATGTCCCTCCAATCCTGTCCCCGTCATCACATGACTCTCTCCCTACGTCCGGATGTCCTCTTCTCACAAGGACACCAACCCCCGGCTTTGGGGCTACCCTAATCCGGTAGGACCTCATCTTGACCTGAGTCCATCTGCATAGACCCTGTTTTCAAACAAGATCACACACACCCATACGAGGGGCGGGGCTAGAACTTCAACGCATCCTTGGGAAGGGCACAATTCACCCCCTAACAAGAGGTAGGTAGAAAAGGGAGACACAGAGGGCCGGATCTGCTTCGATACCCGGCGGCCTCTCCCACTTGGGGAGAGTGACCCTTGGGTCTATGTGGCTCTATAGGGAAGAAACGGATCCAGCAAGATGCTCCCAAAAGACAGACTTGATTTCAAAGCAGGAGGAGTGTTGTAACAGAGCTGGACTGCTCATCTTGGGTGGGGACTCCCGCTTGAGGGTCCTGGAGTGGCCTGAGGGCTCCCCTCTCTGATGGGACGGTACGACACAGACCGTCCCACTAAGTGATTTTCAGGTCCCGGAAGCCCCCATCTTCCGCCATCCCCACCGGCTTCATTATGGCTCAAGCTTTGCCAGTGCCGGCCTGGCCACCCCCATGCTGTCCAGTCTCACACGAGCTGTGCCTTTCTTACGGCAAAGCAGCCCTGCCCATCATCTCTCCTCCTTTCGGTCTTCCCAGGAAAGCTAGAGATGGAACACTCAGAACTGACAGGGTTAAAGGCCTCGCCCACGTCAGGACATGAGGAATAGTGGGAGCCAAACCCCTCGGCAAACCCTGACGTCCCTAATTCCAAGGGGGTTTCACATGCCCTGACAGTCCCCAGGGAGGGTCCAACGTCCCCAGGTCAAACCGGCCAAAGGCTGAAGGCGCACAGACCACGGTCAGAAGGTCTAAGAAAACGATCCTCAATTTGTTTAGAGCCAGTGGAGATCGCACCAACAATAACATTTACATAGGAAATAGCAGTAACATTGCAAGTTAAGCTTGTTTATTTAAAAAAAAAAAAAAAAAGCAAGATCTTGTTCATGATGAGAAGGCAGGCTGTCCTTCAAAACTGCCTGTTCGCCCCAAATACAAGAAACCCAAAATGCTCACCTCTCTACAGGGTCCCTGAGCATGACGATCAGCTTGGCGTCGGGCTGAAAGGCGTGGATGAAGTCCTGGGTCAGGAAGGGCGGCTCCCCATCCGTGCTGTTGTCGTAGAAGAAGGTCCAGGCGTTGTTGTCCCACATGGTGGAAGCGCTGGCCTCCCCTGGAAGCAGAGGACCCCGAGAATGAGCAGCGCTGCGTGAGGGGCTCCCACGGGGCAGCTTGTGCGAGGGACAAAACCAGGCTCCACCATGAGCACATGGGACTTCAGGAAGAGGTGGCTGGCAAGGCCTCTCTGCCCCAGCGACCTCCCCTGCTCCCACCAGAGCTCTCTGTCTGGAAATCCAGGTGATGTGGGCAACAGTGAGCACCTGTTTACCTGTTTCCTCCCAGTTCCTCTCCAGGAGATGTTTAAAAAAAAAACAACAACCCTCTCCCAGCATCTGGCCTCCCAATTTCATGATATTTGACATTGCTCTCGGTACACAGCTCTGTGGCATTTTAAAGGGCCACTGAGAAGGTACTAGATGGTTCCCTTTGAAAAGCACCAGGGATGAAGGAGTCATTGGGGAAGTTGACCCTCATTAGGAAATTCAATGCAATCTGCATCAGATTCTCCAAGAGATCGCAATGCACAGCTGGCCCCGGGCATGCTCTGAGACCAAGCAAGAGGAAGATTTCTAAGGCTCATGGGACCTCCGTCTGGAGGTGCTGTGTCCTACATGCCCACACGCCCCATCGCCCTGCACACAGCTGGTGCTCAGTCCATGCTGACTAAGTGGACAGGGAATGGGTCCAGCACTTTCTCATTGTGGTCTGTATGAATGAAGGATGAAATGTGATACGCAGTCGAGGGTGGTCATGCGACCAAGATCCACACATTTCAACATCTCTCACTCAGATACTTGAACCAATTCCCTGACTTTTTTTTTTTTTTTCAGAAGACTCATCAGAGGTTTAGAAAGAAAGGCAAATCGATCAATTACATACAAATTCAATTTCCCGACATTTTACATGGGCATTTGATACATCTCAAAGTCACTTATTCAGGGAAAACTAGTGTCTTTGATCAGTGATGAGTGCATCACAATAAAGCAGGGAGTTGGCCGGGCCCTGTCTATTCTGTTGGACGTGCAATCACATCGAGGTGAGCATTTCTGTTCTGGTCTTTCCTTTCTTCTCTTTTTTGAAAGATAATACCTTAAGATACAGAAGAGACAAGTCAATCAGAAGTCCTTTGAAAATTCTACTCACAGTGAATACAAGAATATTAGAACAAGAGAAGTATCTGAAACGAAATTGACAAAATTCTGTCAAATATAATAAATGGACTACTTCTACAACCATAGAAACATCTGTCCATCCACCAGTCCATCCATCGGTCCGTCCATCTATCCACTCATCCTCTGTTCATTTCACATCCATTCATCCAGAAAGCATTCATCTGGTGTCTACTAGGTGCCTGGCACTGTGCTTGGCACTAGGGATAGGAGGGAAATAAGACAGACAATCCCCTCTCCTCTCCAACCTTACAATCTAGAGGGAAGCGGCAACTCCGTACACAACCATCTCCCCAGGCGAGCACATGGACGGGCAGAGCGGGGCACCATGAGAGCAGAGGCAGGGAACTTTCAGTGTGTCTAGAGCCCCACCCCCAAGAACCCAGCCCCTCGAATCCTTTGTCAGCCAGCCATTAGCCCAGACCACTGAGGAAAGGCTCTCTCTGACCCCTGAGCTGAGAAGAAGAAAGGTCCTTCTGCTCTCCCAAAGATCTCATCAGAGGAAGCGGAAGCAGAGCTGAATCACATTCTAGGCCTGGGAGGAGCCAGAATGGAGCTGGTCCAACCAGCCCATTGCACAGATGTGCAGGCTGAACTCAGGAACACGTAGACAACTCTCGTCACATGGCCCAGAGCTGGCTGGTGGCATGGGCGGGGCTAGCTGCCAGCTCTCCCCACGCCTCTCCTCTACATAAAACTTCCCGAACTCTGCTTTAGGTAAATATCAGAGTGGCAAATTTTTTCTCTAATTTTCCTTTTTAAATCTAGAAGTAAGTAAAATTAGAAAACCAAACTAAGGCTTTCCTTTTTCATTCATTATCTTGGACTCAATTTCCTAGCCCTAAGATGTATATTTTTAGCTCTTTCATAAGAACACAAGATTCTCCTAGAGGCATATGGTGTGGGAGTCACATGACACAAATATATGAATATAATAGTCAACTATTAATTAGACTTGTGATCTGGGGTGTGTGGACCCAAGGGTGCAAGAAAGTAACTAGTAGCCAATTCACACCAGGGCTGGGGTGGTATGGGACCTCATCCGGCTCTCACATCTTCATTTCTTTGCCTTAAAAAAACAAAACAATAAATAAATCAGGACTTAGGCATGTAAGCCTCTCTCCTAGGACAGGAAGAGTCAAAAGCAAAGAGCCATCTTTCAGATGGTTGATTACAATTCCTCTTGGTTGCTAACAGAGTCATCAAATTTGGAGAATCAAAATATAATAGATTTAGGAAAATTAAAAAGCAGATCACTGCCTCAGGTAACAAATTTAAGGAACATATGTGGCCAGACTTCACTCTTTCAGAAGGTCTAAGTGGGTAAATGTCTTCTCCTAAGCTGAATCCAAGACAAATAGGTAGGTTTTTTATAAAACGTTCTTGTGAACCAAAAAAAGAAAGAAAAAAAGATTATTAATCAAGCCACCCCATTGTGAATGTCTAAAGGCATTAACCTGACAATGGCTTGGCTTTTTCAACAGCAATTAGTCACCAACAATGCATTAGGGCTATATCTGTTTCTGGAGAGATGGCCTCTGTCTTCCCAGGGTCCTGGGGCCAAGGATTCCAAAAGCCACAGCAGTAAATCAATGACTCCTTGGTTAACTGTGCTTATGATCCCCCATCCAAACTTAGATCAGTACATCATAAAAAGAAACCAAGCCATGTGTGCTTAACTTAAATTTTTAAAAATGTCAATTTTTAGAAAAAACCATTTCAGGTACAAGGGAGCCTCCACAGAACTAAAAAAGTCCACTAAACATTTCTGCTTTACAGAAACTATGTCAGTAATGCAAACGTACATAGTGTTAAGAGCGATGGCCAGGTTAGGAAGTGGGCAGGCATCCTGCAACTGTCCCCCGGGCCAGAGCAAAAGCCGGGCCAGCCCCAGAGCAGAGGGTGCCCAGTGGGAGTGGGCCCCCTCTCCCAGCATCTGGCCTCCCAATTTCATGATATCTGACATTGCTCAGGGTACACAGCTCTGTGGCATTTTAAAGGCCCACTGAGAAGGTACTAGAAGGTTCCCTTTGAAAAGCGCCCAGAGATGAAGGAGTCGTTGGGGGAAGCTGACCCTCATTAGGAAATTCGATGCACTCTGCATCAGATTCTCCAAGAAATCACAATGCACAGCTGGCCCCAGGCCGGAGCGGCCCCTCTGGGGACCCCCCCAGAAGCCGTACCGATAAGGATCCTAGTCATCCTGCTCTCCTCCTTCGCAGAGCCGGCCTGCAGGCCTTGATGAATCTGGTGTGCGGCCAGGTCAAAGAGGTCCAGGTAATCTTCCACAGGGTAGCGGTCCCGAAGCCCATCTCTCAGGCGGACAATCCCTACGAGAACCAAGAAGCAGGAGTTACTGAGGACGAAGTGGCCACTGCTGGGGGGTGGCCTCCTGGGGAGGGGCTGAGAGGGATGTCAAGGCCCCAGGGACCCAGCTGCAGCAGCTGAGGCTCTACCCTTGTGAGCTGCCAGAAGGGGCTGGCAGTGAGAATATTTGCAAACTGGCCGTCCTCTCACCTGCTCACTCAAGGGACCACCATTCAGCTGCAAGTGGCAGCTTCCAGGATGGCGCACCTGTTAGAGAACGATCAGTGCATCTGTTTGGAGAGCCAGGCTTGGGGCTGGCTGACAGGTGCCCTCGGTGGTGGGCGGGGGGAGTGGCTGAACAGCAACGCACACAGTGTATCAAACAGGAATGGGAGGGTTACTATTTTTTTTTTAGATTTTATTTATTTGAGAGAGAGAGAGAGAGAGAAAATGAGCAGGGGAGGGGCAGAGGAGGAAGAAGCCTCCCTTGCTGAGTGGGGAGCCTGATGCGGGGCTCAATCCTAGGACCCTAAGATCATGATCTGAGTTGAAGGCAGATGCTTAACTGACTAGCCCTCCAAGTTCCCCAGAAAAGAGAGTTTTTATCTGAGCTTCTATCTCTGGCCTGTTTGATCAAGCAGCTTGTCTGTCCATCCAAACAAGGGTAATCATCCCGGAATCCTGGGACATGTGGTTGAACCCACTAGTTATTCTGCCATTGGTCAATGCAGCTGAAATTTGCCCCTTGGCTTAAAAGTGGGTCAATTTCATGTGCAACTCTATTAGCAACACACTGCCCCCAAACCACAGCTACCAAGGTTAACGGAAAGTGGAGAGAAAATGTCCCATGGGCACAAGAGCAAGAGGTTCAAGGAGACTCTGAGTAAAGGATCCAACAACCACGCCCCTGCGCTTCCCTCGTCCCAGCCAGTAGGAGGCTGGTTCTCATTAGGGCAAATGGTGACCTGTGCAGGGAGAGCACGCTACGTGACGCCAAGGCTCCCGCAGCTGCCTCTGCCAAACCACAAAAGACACATTTACCCTTCTGTTCGTTCACTCCAGGAAGAACATCAAAACATCGAATTGATTAAGTCAATTTGTCAGGAGACAAGCAGGACTTGGTCTCAACTTAGGCTCTACGAAGGAACTATTTTAAAAAATTCCCTTCTAAGCAACCAGTCCTTTACATGAAACATGCCCTCGAGTCCCGCCCCAGCTTTGGCATTTGTCAAAGTGACCGAACGTCTCCTGGCAGAAGGGAAAATGTTAAGAAGAGGAAACAGTGACCCGAGGGCTGTGGGGTGGCTCAGACTAGGTGGGGACCATGTCCACGGTCACCCAGAATCATGTCCATGTGATTTTCCTTCTGAGCTTAAGGCAGAGGGACAGAGCAGGTCGGACAAAAAATGAGGCCCAAAGACTCACAGCTCTCAAAGGAGCCAGCCAGAAGCTTGAAACTCACCCCGTGTGGCAACCTTTCTTCCTGCAGTGTCCCTCTGGGGTGGGGAGCCCTGGGGACAACACAGCAGAGCTGGGGTGGGGACAGCCCCAGGAAAACGCCCACCTGGCATCTGGCACTTACCACTCACCACTGGCGGGGGTACCAAAGGTCTTCAGGGCAAAAACAGCCACCATTCTGCACCCTTCCCCTTGCCCTGCACAGTTGGCACTCAATAAATGCTCTCTGGATGGCTGGGAGTTGCATCCAGCCCCGTGGGTATTTGTGCGAGGAGCCCGGACTAGCCAACTGCCTGCTCTCTGCCTCTCGGGGTGTTTCCTCATCGCCCGCCCTGCCTCCCTGGCGGCCCTGAGCATCCTGCCTGGCCCCGCCTACCGACACGGGCGAAGCAATGCTGAAAAACTGAGGACAGAGACAGGAGGCGGGGCCAGGAAGGCTCACCCCGCCCACACGCAGGCCCCGCCCGTCGCGCTTACCAAAGCGCTTCCGGGTCCACCAGTGCGGCTCCTTGATGGCGGAGAACTTGACTTCCGGGTGCAGCCGGAGGCGATCGTAGAGGTCAGTGGTGCCGCACTTGGGCTGCCCGATGATGTAGAAGCGCGGCAGGCAGCGGAGGCGGAAGTGCTTCCCGCTGGCGTGCGACAGGTGGCCCCAGAAGGCCTTGCGCAGGGCGTCGAAGGTGGAGCGGAAGCGCTTGGAGTAGAGCACGTAGGAGTTGGTCAGGTACGGGTCGGTGGTGTTGCGGCCCGTGAACTCCTCGTACCAACAGGGGCTCTTGCTATTTGGAAGAAATTTATTGGGGATTACTGAAAACATCTGCAACGAAAGAGAAAAAGAGGGAGAGACAGACGAAGGCGGGAAGTTAGCAAAAACATGTTCTCACCACGCCGTGGTCATGCCCTGATCCCCACTACGGTGTTCACATGTGACGTATTATTTGACAAGGACAAAACACTGAAATAAAGCAAAAGGTGGTGCATGGCCAAGGCCGTGTTTTTCCTTAGCCCAAAATAAAACTAAAATCTGGAGAGACAAGATAAAAGCTTCCTCAAAATCCAGCCTACACGCACACGCCGGCACGCACCACAATCTAATTAAATTTCACAGTTGGAATCTCTTCACTAGTTGTGTATTTAAATGACCATTAGAGACAAAAATGCTAATTAGGGCACAATAGAAATAGGAGGATAGTGATCTACAGAAACAAGCTGAACCACCATGGCAGCGAGTCAAGTCCCCGTTCTGCGAAGGGGTGGCCCTTGGGTGTATCTAGCGTCGCATCCAGTACCTCGAATTTCCTCCTTGGTGTAAACATCGTGAACACACAGCCCTTTCCCAGTGCCCACGCAACTGTGAGACTATCAAACTATCCTCATTGCACACCTCAGAAATTTTTTGGTCATTTTTCTTCACTGTGTTTCCCAAAGATGGTGACAGCAAAAGGAAGCATCTATTTTTAAAAATCAATCCATCCCTCAATCAATCCAGATTAGCACAAGGCTACTCACATGCAATTCCTGCTTCTTGAGATCTTCTCTGTCTGGGAGCTGCCTGGTGGTGAACTCGATCCTGGCGGTGATGCTGTTAATAATTAATTTAATGCTTGGGTAGTCTTTCACATATGAAATATTATTTACAGAGGGCTGGTGGTGATGTTCTTTCGTGTCACTCGGGTTCTCGCCATCCATCAAGCTGGGATTGCTGGGGAAGGCTCCGTAATGGAAAGGCGAGGAGATCAGAAGCTCTTGGTGGGCTCCAGAAAGGATGTAAGATGCCATCACCAAGGTCATGATCATCAATCCAAACACGAGGCTGCATCGCTTCCCCTTCTTGAAGCGCAGAAACCTGCCCCAGCTCTCATTCCCCTCAGCCCTCACCTCGAGGACAGCAAGCAAGTTCATCTGCTTACCGTCTACACGGAGCACAATTTTGTTCTCTCCTTTGCAGGCGGGGCACTCCAGGTGACCGTGAAGGGGGCCCCCTCCGCAGCCGACCTGCTGTTTGTGCTCGTTGTTGGGCAACAACTGGATGCAGCAATTAATACAGTGCCTCATGGTAATGCCCTTGGACGGCTGGCCCCCAGAGCCATGGGCGAGCCCCTGGGGAGCCCGGATGCGTGCAAGTAGTGCTGGAAAAACTTTAAGGATGTCTTTTGATTAGATAAGATGGTCTTAAGGCACAAGCAACAGACACAAATAGAATGTAAAAATGAGCAGGCACCAAAGCCCTGGAGAAAGAGTAAGGGCCTTCTTTGGTTCAACTCCGAAAGACAACAGAAAGACGTGCTCTCCTACTGTCATGTTCTGTAAGCAGCCCTGCAAGCTTGGAAAAGTCCCCAAGTGTGGGAGCGAGTCTGCCTGTCCTTCAGGTTTTTCCCATGGCACAAAATGAAGTGTAAGATTTCTCGCTGGAGGACATAGAGACACTCAGGAGATCGGAAGGGCTCATGGTCTCAGTGAGGCATGGGTCGGCACGCCATCCTTGGAGAGCCCCGTGAAGATTTCTTCTTCTACATCCCACACTCCTTTAAAATGTTTCCTCCTCAGGGGGGAGCAAAATCTTTAAAATGTCAGATTACCTGAACAACAAAGAAAAGAGGTTTTATTACATGATGTGATGATAGCCATAACCCTGGGATCACTTTCCCAGGAGAGAAGCTCTCTTTTCCACTCCTAGGTTTCAGTCACTCTGCTGGGTCACGAGCAAGTCACAGAAAATCACGTGGGATAAAAGGAGAGCTTTTGGAGCTCCCCATCAAACACCTTATTTTTTGCACAGCCCCTAGATCCTCTAATGCCCAGCCACACCACAGCTAAGTACTGATCTCCGAATCTCAAGACTTCGTAGTCGTTCCCAGATGCGTGCACGGTCAGTGACTTTAAGTTGAGAGATGAATTTAAGTATCCATGCTTTAAAATCCACAAAATATCCAAGAAGCAGCCCAGTGAGGAGAGGAGTATGCAGAGAAAATATGTTTCCTCTCTCCCAATAGCACCCATAGTCTGTTACCAAGAACTAACCTTTATCATCGGCTTAGGAGGCAAAAGTTAATGAAAATTTAGAAACACTGAAATGATTCTCTCCTTCAGTAGAGTGCATCATATTAAAAAAAAAAAAAAAAAAACATTTGACTTTAAGTTATTAAGCAATTAAACCCAATGTGCTGTATTCCCCTGAGTAACATAACACTCAGACCCTGAAATCATTTTTCACTTTCATCATCCGGGGGAAAAAATGATTCTTAAAAATCCATTAACAGAATTCTGTGGTTAGAAAATGTATTGTTGCCCAAACGATGACACTTCTTTGTAGATGCTGTAAAAACAGCAAAAAAGTAGACTTCATTTCCAATAATGGCAGACCACCACTAACTAGCTGTGGGACCTCCAGGGGGCCATATAACGTCTCTGAGCTTTGCCTCCCTCCCCAGTAAAATCAGGGCAAGAGTACCTCACTTACAAGCTTGAAGCCAGTATTAAATTAGCTAACACACATAAAGAGTTTGCTTAATGTCTGCCCATAGTTATTTGCATCCCAAAAGGTAGGCAACATTCATAACAGCATCATCAGTGACCATTAAAATTATGTTTTTTAATTGTCAGTGAATGCCAAGGATGTTCAAAGTGGAATCAAAGATGGGAGATCCTATCCCATTATTTTTCCTTAGGGCTTGAGAGTTACCCAAAGGCCGTAGACTCACCTCCAACTTGGCACACACACACAGCCCTCAAACGATCCTACTGGTCCCCAGAGAAGGTAGGATTAACCAACTCTGCATTAAAGCCTGCTCGTATTGGTTGGAGGCTGAACAATGAGGACTCACCAGCAGGAACCTTCCCTTCTCTTGGACAGAAAAGCCCCTGCTTTATCAAAATACGCTGACCAAGAAAAAGCCAAGTAGCGCTTCCTAAAACGTCTCCCTCTCAGTGTTCTGCATCTTGTTGATATGTGCTCTGTGCTTAAATGACTCAAGGAAAAGTTAAGCTGAACACAATCAGACTTCTTTACAACAGGACTTTTGGGGGTCTTGAATATGCTAATGAGCCCTGGGAGTCCACAGGACAAGACTAGAAGATGCAAAATTTCCAAAACATAATTGGCCATGGAATTCTCACTAATGTCACAAGGAACCAGCTTGAGAAATGCTAGTTAAGGGAGGCCGAGATTGGGGTCAAGGCAGTTCTGGGAAGAGCAGAGGAGTGGGGGTGTGCGGGAACAAACTATTCTGGAACCAGGCCAACACCCGGGGCTCTGCCGCCCGCTCATCTCTGAGAGAAGTTGGAGGGACGTGACAGGAACCTCAAGGCTCAAATCCCTGCCTCCCACTCGCTCAACCACCTCTGACCCATCACTTGGTACAAACAATTCTTCCAAACCAAAGAAACAAAAGGGCAAGATCCCCTACTTGGAAATCCTATTGCTAAGCCAAGAAAACATTTTTTTTATATGTTGAAGACAAGGCCAAGCGGGGCTAAAAGGAGCCTCCAACCAGGATCTCAGTGGGGAGTGTGTTCACACCCTTCTGTGCCTCTGGCTGCAGAAAGTCTAATTAGATTTTTTTAAAAAGAAAAAAGACAGAGTCTTTGAAGCTCCAAGACAAGAATGTACAAAATCTGGACCCAACAGAATGGGCAAAATATTCCTAAACAAAAACAAAGGTTTCTTCTAACAAGCCAACTAACTGGGTCATCGGGGAAGCTGACAGGCTCAACAGGGAGGCTCTGGGATGTGGTGAGCCCAAACATTCGTACCCCTGGGCAGGCTGCACCCTCTAGCCAGACCTACTCCAGTCTCACTTCTTAACACAGAACAGGGAGCTGAGACCTGGGGTGACAACTCATTCACTTGTTTGTTCTTCTGTTAGGCAGATCCGTTCTGAGGGGCAAGCCTGGGGCAGGTAGTGCTGGAGGTGCGTTTGGGTCATGGAGACCCAAAGCCAACGGAAGACAGAGGGGAACAGAATACAAAATGAACATGTGGTCTTTGTCCCCAGTTCCCAGCAAATAGCTTCTAAAACCCTTGGAATTTCCTCAGTGAAGGAGTGAGAGGAGCATCTTGTTGTTATTCATAACAAGCCCCATTCAACCACAGCTGAATTTATGCTAATGAGATGACTCTTGTGGGAAAGCCCCCCCGCATAGCTTCAGGATGGGGCTCGTGGCCAGAAAGCCCAAGCCTCCATTAGACGGTCAGAAGGTTGGAACTTAGAGCCCCACTTCCCCAACCTCCAGGGAGGCCAGTGAGGGAATTGTCAAGGCCAATGATTTATTAATCATTGCTGATTTATTAATCATAATATTAATCATGCTGTTTTTACAGCATCTACAAAGAAGTGTCATGTAACAGAACCTCTATAAAAACCCCCAAAAGGACAGGATTCAGAGAGCTTTCTAGCTGGTGAATTCGTGGAGGTGCCGGGAGAGTGGCTCCGCGCCCCTCCCCCCAGGTCTTACGCCAGGCGTGTCTTCCCTCTGGCTCTTCCATAGTTGTATCCTTTATAACAAACTGATAATAGTAAATAAGGCACTTTCCTGAGTTCTCAGCATGGGTCTAAGGAATTATCAGACCTAAGGAGGGCCTTGTGGGAACCTTGGAACTGGCAGCTGGATCAGACAGAAGCTGGGTAGCCTTTGGACCCCGAGGCTTGTAACCGGCATCTGAAGTGGGGTAATCCTGGGGGTCTGAACCCTTAACTTGTGGGGTCTATGCAAGCTCTGGTTAGTTACTATCAGAATTAAACTGAATTGTAGGGCAATTCAGCTGGTGTCTGGAGAGTTGGAGTTTGTTGTCACGGGGAAACAATATATAATTACCCTACAAGTTTTACTGAAACATATGACCAGTATCTAGTATGAAAACACCCCTTGACGATATCGATTAAAAATAAATCCTATGGGGGCGCCTGGGTGGCTCAGTTGGTTAAGCAACTGCCTTCGGCTCAGGTCATGATCCTGGAGTCCTGGGATCGAGTCCCACATCGACTCCCTGCTCGGCGGGGAGGCTGCTTCTCCCGCTGATCTCTCTCTCCTCTCATGCTCTCTCTCTCTCTCTCTCTCTCAAATAAATAAATAAAATCATTAAAAAAATAAATAAATCCTATGACCATATCCCACACATGGCTGTGGCCCTTGTCAGTGCAGGGCCTGGGGTTTTGAGGCTTCCAGACCAAGCCCTGGCTGAATGGATGGGAGTTGTACAGAAGAAACCGGGGCAGAGGGGCTTTTCCCCACCTGGAGCTTATATGTTGCCAGAGTTAGGGGCTGCGGGGCAAGAGCCAATGACCACGACAATGTCAGGCACCGAAGAAGGTTGTGAAGGAAACACAAAGGGAGAGTACAAGGAAACTGCGATGACAGGCCTTCTCTAACGCAGCACTAGACCCAGGTCATTCTTGTAGTCAGGGGCTGCTCTGTACACTGACCTCCATCCCCAGGTGAGACTTGCATCCCAACAGGAAAGGGAGTCCGGCAGCAGGATGTCCAGAGAACAGTAGTTGGGGGAGGGGGGTAACATCTGAATGATGAGAAGGAAGCCAGCCACGCGGGGCTCAGGAGAAGTAAAGACCCTGTGAAGGACAGAAGCTGGGGAGTAAACCCCAGGGGGACCCCCAGGAGGATGGAACCCTGGGCTTTGGGACAGATGGGGGCTAGGAACCAGAAGCCAGATCCTGTAGGGTCTGGAAGGTAGGATCCCGGGCTGACGTTTGTCCAAGCGCAAAAAAGCATGCACGCCACGTATTCTCTCAAAAGGACCTTTACAAGACGTATAACTATTAACCAACATAATCCAGTGAAGAAAAATCGAATTAATGTGACTGTTGAAGGGAAAAGGGATTGCTGTTATACTCCTGAACTGGCCTTTCCCAAACGCCGCAAACCATCCTGAGAACAGTGCCGCGGGAACCGAACACTCAGGTAGTTCTCCCTTAAAAAAAACAAGCAGCACACATCCCTTGCGCTTTACCTATCTGGAATGTTCCCACTTTGGTGCCTGTCGACTCAGATGAGTCAGGACCCCTGGCACGCCCATGCGGGTACTAAACCAAAGTACTCAGGTGTACATTTCAGTGAGCTCGCTTCCCAGCCCCGGCTCAGCGCTGTGCCCGACAGAGGCAGACAGCAAGTGTGGGAACCCGGACCCCTGTGCGAGATCAGATGACTGGTCCCAAAATAGAAAGCGTTCAATTACCCAGCCCTGGCTAGGATGCCCCCTATTAACCTATGCACCCCAAGCATCATTAGCAAGCCATTTATAACAAAATTGTAATTGAGAGACCCAGAAATACCACTTTAGAGTAAGTAATTGAATGCCCCCTCGGTGTAAGATCGATAAAGGGCATCCAATTTCACCCTAGGAAAAACTTATTAAATTATTGTAGCTATGAGCTGATACAGCAGAAGATGTACAAAACTTCAAAAGAAATCTGGATGGATTTAAATAAATAGCTTCATTTAGGTAGACCATTTACATCTGCCCTCGGGGAGGAGAAAGGAAAAAAATAGCTAATTACATTATTTTACTTGAATGTTTTAAGGGAAAAAAAAATTTGATGGGTCTTAAGTGACCTTTACTAAAACACAAGGCTCTCTTCTGATTAGCATGTCTAACTGCTGACATTTCTCTTTGGGCTACGCATATGGAAATAGATTTCTTCAAGGAACATTCATCAACAAGTATAAGAAGGAACATGTCTCATATTTAACTCAAAGATAGAAGATTGTCCCCGAGAGTGAGAAACAGCAAGCCTGGAGAGTCCTGTACAAACAACAGATAACCCGTTTCAACCTTATAGCTGGAGTTTTATGCTTTTGACCACAATGCAGTCAATCACCAGAATAAAACAACGAGCCTCAATGATCTCACTGGCTATAGTCCAGTGGAAAGAAGCCAGTCAGCAGATCTGTGGGCCAGGACACCAAAGCGGTGTCCACCTGGAGACTTTAGGCAAGTTCCCGAAGTGATCTGGGCCTCTGGATTCTCAAAAGAAATCCCTGACAGTAACAGATCACACACAAAACTGGAGCCTGGGTGCCGGAGGTGGGAGATGCGGCTTTGATATTGAGCAAATCGTCCTGTTGCTCCCATCCTGTTTCCCTGCATGTAAATGGGGAACGCTTGCAGGACCTACACCAGAGCACTGCTGTGAGCATTAAGGGATCAATTCATATAAAGTGCTTAGAAGAGTGGCCCATAGTAAGTGCTCAATAAATCTTAGCTCTTTTGGGGGCACCTGGGTGGCTCAGATGGTCAAGCATCTGCCTTCGTCTCAGGTCATGATCCCAGGGTCCTGGGATCAGGCCCCACATTGGACTCTCTGCTCAGTGGAGAAGCTGCTTCTCCCTCTCCCTCTCCCCTACCCCCACCCCCAGCTCATGCTCTCTCTTTCACTCATTTTTGCTCTATCTCAAATAAATAAAATCTTTTTTTTTTTTAATGTTGGCTCTTTTTATATAGACATAGTCCTAGACCACAAGAATTATCTGGTGAGGAGCAGTTGATTACTGCTTTACGGTAGATTGCATTATTGTTCCTTTATCAACCTGCCCTGTAGTCTGCCTGCCTTCAGTGAATGACTGTGCAACCCCTTCAATGAGACTGTGGAATACAAGTCTCCGCCCCTTAGCTTGAGTGTGGAGACTGGCTTCAGCCAACGGAATGAGGCAGAAGTGACAACGTGCTAGTCCCAAACCCAGGCCTTGAGACTCATCACATGTACCCATTCACCCTCTGCACCTCTGCCGTCACCATGGGAAGAACATGGTGGCTTGGCGGCGCTTGTGGGGGGCTTGGTACGTGATAGAAGCGAACCGATACACTCTTCCACAGGTTATAAGCACTAGGTGTTACTAAGTTAAACCGGTATAGTTTTACGGTTTTTTTTTTTTTTAAGATTTTATTTATTTATTTGACAGAGATCACAAGTAGGCAGAGAGGCAGGCAGAGAGAGAGGAGGAAGCAGGTTCCCTGCTGAGCAGAGAGCCCGATGCGGGGCTTGATCCCAGGACCCTGGGATCATGACCTGAGCCGAAGGCAGAGGCTTTAACCCACTGAGCCACCCAGGCGCCCCTAGTTTTACGTTTTTAGTTCCAAAAAGTGTGTTTATATGAGCAAAGTGAATCATGAGCGATTCAGGCCAAAGCAATTCATCCAAAGACCCAGACCCAACTGAATCAATGCTTTTGCCTAATAGAACCCCTTGGCTAATGCCAAAAGCACATATGCCAAACAGTGCTGGAAACCCAGCTGGCAGCTGTTCTCGAACAAGACATAACTGCCCAAATGTCATGCACCAGGTCACTTTCTGGCAAAATGTGGGTTTATGACAACCGCAGCTGTTCTCCTTTGTTATCTGAACTGACCCCATTCTCCCCACTTCCGGATAAAGACACCTTTCTCCCTGCCTCGCTCTGGGGCCGCTGTGATTTCTTCAGTGCTTCCTTGAGCAAAGCCCTTCCTAGAGCCTAGTCCTTAGGATGTCCTTGCCAGGTTGCCCCTTTCCTGATGACAGAGACACCTCATCCGTGCTTTGTCTAAAACAGGGGTTTCAAACTGTGCGACCTGCAGGGTCTTCCTGGTGCGCCCAAAATGTGTGTCAGCGAGAACACGGGCAGTTTTTAAAAACTATTTTTAAAGCATCCTTGACCGTATTGTAAATTCATTATCAACATAGTTGTTAATAATAACTATTTCCCATGCCTTATGGTATGTAACTAGTCTTACGTCCCATGAAATAGGGAAGAAACAGGCATTTCCTCTGTGATCAGATCTCCACAGGATACAGCCAGTCTCCCTTGCATCTGGTTTAGAGGCCGGATGATTCCCAACTCAGTAGAAAGTTAGGATGTAGCAAAAATGTTTTCCGACCAATCCAAAGTGTTGACAGGCTTTGGAGTGAGGCCGACCTGCATTTCCATCGACTCCTCTCCCTGCCAGCTCTATGATCCCAGGCAAGTGACTTGACCATCCTGTGACTTTATTCCCTCATCTGTAAAATGGGAGCAAAACCATCTGTGTCACCTAGCATGGATGTGAAGGGGAAATGAGATAGGAGATATAAAAAGCTTCAACCGGCATCTGGCACCTGGCCGACCTAGTATGTGACGGGTGTTCTTTGCATTCTTCTAGGAGAAGCTCTCAGGCCCTAGCTCCAGGCCGACTTGCTTACAATGTATACATAATGCTAGGCCAGGTGTCCAATTCTCCTGTCTGCAACTAATCTGAAACAATGAATGCAAAGAAGCAGGCGACAGCAAGAGGCAGCACAGAGAAGGAGGAGGGAACAGCCCAGCTTTACAGCAGAAATGAGATGCTAACAAGCAGACCCAACTGGGATTATTCGGGTGCCCTGGACACCAAGATGGGGAGCCCTGGGGAGTCTAAGACAGCTGGAGGTGCAACTTGGGAAAAGCTCAGTCCCTTCACAAGGCTCCTCCATCCATAACCTGTTCAGTGCTTAACCACGAAGGGTCAGTCTTCCAGAAACGGGCCTGTTGCCAAAGGTCTGAAGGGCTGGGCTCAGCTAACGGCTTTACGGATGGGAGATCAGAGCTGAAAGGAACTGGTGGAGGATTCCTGGGCACTTTGACTGTGAAGTCCTTCAAGCTATGAGAGACCTAGAACACTGCAAGAAGGACGGTGGGCAGTCAGGCCCCAGGTCACCACCTGGACGGACTCCAGGGAATCCAAACCGCGGGTACCTGCTCCTCCAGGCATTTCACAGACAAAAAAACCGAGGCCCAGTGGGATTCTGTACTTCCCCAAGGACACGCAGCTCCTTGTAAAGAGCCAGCGCCCTGACCCCTGTCTCCCCCCACCCCACCTCGCACCTCATCAACGGGGAGCCCTGCCCACCATCACCCTAGCCTGGCCTCAGACAGTCTGGAAGCTCCTCCCAGCCCCTTCCCATCCCTTCAGAAACTCTCTCCTAAAGAACAAATTTGCACAGAGATACAGGATGGGGGCCCTGGACGTGCAGGAGGCAGCCATGGTGGGGAAAGGCAGGTACCTCCTTCAGTGACCTTGTCGGCCTTGTCGTCCTCGAGTCTTAAATGGTCTCAATTCAGACACTATAATTCAGACCCTATTCATCCTGCAGGCTCCTCTGCTCCAGCTGCAAAGTATGGCAGGCACCACGGGAGGACAGGGAGTGGTGGGGGGGGCGGCGGGATAGGGACCAGGTTTGCAGAGGCTGGCCTGGTGCCAAGTGTGGAGCAGCGGACGGTGGTGGGGGCTGGTCCATTCACAGAACGCCGAAGCTAAGACAGCAGGGAGGAATGGAAAGGGCCCCATAGGGCGGGGAAGCAGACGGAAGCCCCTTTTGTTCTTGCGCATCAAAGGGAAAAGACTGGAACCTCTACTCTGTGCTTTGAAATTTTATAGCCACAAAAGTGCCACCTTCCCAATGAGGCAGCAAACTAGTACATGGGGCCCTGAGCGGGTGCTCCCCAGCATGTTCTCCCCCAAGTCCTGATCACTAACCTGGCTGGTCACCCACGGCAAGTCACCGTATGTCTGGGCCTGTTTCCTTGTAGGTAAAACCTGGAGCCGGCACGACCTCTTTCAGCCCAGACACTCACAGGTGTAGGATTTGAAGGGACCATTTCCCGGATACAGACCCACTGGCATCATTTTTATGTCTTCTACAGCTGCTAAGAAGCTGGTGGTCTTGTAGCAAGCACTAAGAAGCTGGGGCATACCTCTTTTACGCTAGGCAAAAAAAAAAAAAAAAAAAGCTACACAATCAGCTCGAAAGACACAAAAGTGTTTTCTCCTTAGCCCACACCCTTAAGCACATATTTATCAATCACCGATTGCATTTTCTGAGGCAACAAACACGTGAAATACAGCCCAGGACTTCTGGAACATTCCATCAAAGGCTAGAACAAAATCTCCAGAAACATGGCCACACTCAGAATCACATATCCCATTTCAAGGGCTGTCCCCAGCCCCCCATGCTCCACCACCCCCCCAGCCCCAAGAGTCTGCAGACCCCAGGAGAACCAGCTCTGGTTTGCAGAGCAGAGAGGTGGCCTCACGACAGGGACGCGGACCCACGGGATCTCTGCCAGTTGAAGGCTGGGGGAGGAGGGGAACGAGTAGGATCTTTTTTTTTTTTAAAGATTTTATTTATTTATTTGACATAGAGAGAGATCACAAGCAGGCAGAGAGGCAGGCAGAGAGAGAGGAGGAAGCAGGCTCCCTGCTGAGCAGAGAGCCTGATGTGGGGCTCGATCCCAGGACTCTGGGATCATGACCTGAGCCGAAGACAGAGGCTTAACCCACTGAGCCACCCAGGCGTCCCGAATGGGATCTTTTTAATATTCTCTGAGCTGGTGGCTTTCCAATAGGGTCACAGCCAGACACCCCTGTCTCTCTGCCACGTGCAGCACAAGGGGATTTTCTCAGAAGGGAAGGGTGGACAGGAGACTCTGATGCTCGTGCTGCTGCCATCACACGATGACGTCAGTGTGTACGAGATGTGCAAGGTCTTTGTGACACGGCCAACAATTTCCTTTTTCTGAAACCAGTTGTGGGGGGAAAACGATTTCCGATGGTTCATTTTCTTACTGCCAGCGGTAATGCAAATCCACACTAGATTTAGGTACTAGATTTCCCACTCAGGCTTATAGATCTACTGACAGCGGTTTTCTACTAAGGTAGAACCTACTGGAGACAAGCTTCCACAACCTGCTGAGAAACCTGAGCACCTAATGCCCCTTGGCAAGAAAGCAACGACAGTTGCCTAAGGTAAAGAATTTCAAGGAAACAAAGTTTGGTCTGTCTTAAGGCATTCAAAATGCAAACTTAAATATCACCCTTTGTGCAGACCCAAAATACGGTTTTCAGGGACCCCAGAGAAAGAGTAGGTGGGGAGAGGCAGAGGGAGAGGGAGAGAATCTCAAGCAGACTCTGCACTGAGCGCGGAGCCCAATGCGGGGCTCGAACTCACAACCCTGAGATCACAACCTGAGCCAAAATCAAGATCAGACACTCAACCAACTGAGCCACCCAGGTGCCCTGATGTGGGTTCCCTTCTTGATGGTAATCTTCTGAGGTCAGCACTGCGACCCTGTGTTACACAGGGGAGACTGAGGCACAGTTGGGGTGAACGCATACCTCGAGCCCCACCATGGCTAGCCAGTGGCAGGACCGAAATGCAATTGCAGGCCTGTTTGGCTGCAAAGCCCATGACCTCTCTCCCCACCGCACCATTAGGTAAGACAGCGGCTCTGGGAGAAACCTGCTTAGAAATTGAGGCCACCAGATTCTGTAAGAGCAGCCATCGGCCAGCCTACCCACCACCCTGTCTCCTTGTAAGCTCTTCAGGGCAGAGCCAGGAATGCTCAGCCCCGAATTCCAATCAGTGCAGGCACCAGAGCTCCCACACAAGCTTCGGTATCTACTGTGCCTGGCACCGGCTGGGTACCCGCTAAGTCTTTTTTTTTTTTTTTTTTTTTAAGTTAATGAGGGAAGGAGCAAACTCCCAGCAGATACCCAGAACAGAGCTTTAGCCACTTAGTGACAACAATACAAGTGATATGAGCTCCAACTTAGTAGGGCTTCCTTTTGCCTAGACACCAGGCTGGAACTTTTTGGATCACCCTATTTACACATCATGGCAATCTAAGAAGAAAGCTCGGTTAGCATTTCCACTTCACAGATGGGGAAACTGCGGCCCAGAGAATGTGATGCTCCATCCCTCCTCCTCCAGATGACATAGAATAGAGAGAGCAGACCTGGGGATCAGTAGGCCTGGGCAGAGCACTTGCTGAGCCCCTTAATCAGCCACGTGACTAGAGGCAAACCCCGGCAACGCTCAGACCCTCATCCTCTTCTTCCCAGAGCAGACACGGCACACGGCGCAGTAATCAGGAGCCCAGCTACGCGATATACTATTACTCCTCTTTTTGCACACTTTCAAGGGTTCCAGCACCTGCCAGGTTCTAGCTGCCACTCAACAGTGTTCCCTTAACACAAACAGCAAAGTGAATGAAAAGTAGCAGCAGCTCCAAGTATAAGGCACAGAGATGACATCTCAGGGCCCAAAGGAGCCAGGTGGCTCTGCCCCAGCTGAGTCCCCAGCACCCTCCCACCGACTCGGACCGGAATTCAGGAAGAGGGGAGGGCCAACCCAGATGTCCTTCAGTTCAGGCGAAGAAGAGGGAGGTCTCACATAGACACATAGCTCACATGTTCAAAACCAAGTGCAAATAAGGATTTTTGCAGATGTACAGCAGCACCCTTCAATGAATAAATTAAAGGCGGCACAATTGAATGGAGAGCAGCTGCGTACTCCCCACCAGATGGCTTTGCTGATCTGAATAGTTTTAAACATTGTTTTATTTTCAAAGATAAGCAAAATAAGAATCTGGTTAACCCTTGAATACAAAGAACCTCCTGAAAACACTTCTTTGGAATTTATTTCTTTTTGATGAGAAGAGTGAACCATCTGATGGAATCACCATGTCCGAGGGAGTGTTTTAGAACAAGGTGAGATGGATTTCTCCAGGGTGTTGATGAACATTCACTGTCGGCCCACGGGCCTGGCCCTTACTAGCTGTGGCAAGAGGCAAGGACCACTCCAGCACCAACCCCAGCTTGGGTGCACGGACCCCACTGGTGTGGGGAGGTTCACCAGCCCCCGCAGGGATATGGAGAGGTGGGCCAACCCCCCAGGGATATGGGGGTACACCGGCCCCCAGGGGTGTGGGCAGGTGCGCCAAGTGCTGCGGGAAGCTACAAGACAATGTGAAGCTTCCATGTTCAAAATATGTACACATTTCCAACATAAAAAGCATTGTTTTTAAGTAAAGTTAAGCTCAGATTTGTCACTAAGTGCTACAGAATCTGCCCAGAGTCATAGCTTGCCTTGCTGTCTGCGCCCTGCTTGGCGTCAGCTGGGACACCCCACTGGGAACGGTCTTCTGCCTTCAGGGCGCCCTGGAGGTGAGTTTGAGAAGCACTGCCATAGGGCAGGGGGAGGAGAACCCACAGGAACGGGGCACCTGTTCTGTGGCGGGCACTGTGCTGCCTCCCATCTCCCTTGATGACGAGGTTGTGCTAAAGGCACATGTAGTTGCCCGCACCAGGGGGTTCCTCAGCAAAAGGGGACCCTGGAGGACACTGCCTTGTGCTGTTTGCTGATGCCAAATGAGACTTCGACGATGAAGACCCAGGACCCAGCGTCATAGGAGCACACAGGCATTGAATGGGCACATGGGCCTCGTGGAAAGAAGAATGTAGTGGCAGAGAAAAAAGACGAAAAAATGCCCATCTGGTCGCTGTGCGCCCCTGGGCACACTGCTCTCCCCTCTGGACGTCAGTCTGCTCACCTGGAGGATGGAGACGCCGGCCGCGGCTACCACACCGCCCCAGGCACTTGGGGGATAATCCACGCGGGATGCTGGCTGCTGGCACCCAGCGCCCAGGGAACAGCAACCAAGCCACCGTCCTCGCTTCCCTCCTCCTCTCCCTCCCTCCACTGCTGCGGGGATCCCTGCTCAGCGGGGAGGGATGCCAGACTGTGTGTGAAGACCCAGCCAGGTCTGGCTGCGAGGCAGGAAGGAGGAAAGCTGCAAAGGCTTCGTATGGGCCAGGTCCGAAGAGACAGAAATAGGCCTGCACAGGAGCCCTCCCCATGGTGACATGGTGACAAAGACTCCAGTGCCACCAGGACCCCCGGAGATGAGCGCTGCTTTTTGGATGGACAGAGAGACCCCCAGAAGGAAGCAAGTCACAAGTTAGTGGTTTCAAAGCCTCCTTTAGATGCTGAAGAAAACAGACCCCGTTTCAGGTAACCTCCCTCCACTCTCGTATCCACAGACCCAACTCAGTAAAAGAAACAGGTCAAGCAGGTGTTATTTATGGACGAGTATCCCCCCCCCCCAGACACGGAACGTGGATACGGCCAAGCCACGGAAGAGGAATTCTCTTCTCCAGGAAGCGGAGACACTCTCAAAGTGTTGAGTGGCCTCTATTTTTCAAAAACTCTCCAAGTTTCAATACTTGAAGTGTCGTCGCACAGGTTACGTCCTCCTAGAACACCTCCGTTTCTCGCAAGCCACCTCCCTGACCGTCTGGCTGGCGAACAGGGGCTGCTGCTTGCCCGGGAGAGAGGCCTCTTCTCCGCAAGCAGGGGAAGCAGGACAGGGAAACAGGAGGGAGCTACACCGCGCCGGAAATCAGCCAGCCGGGCTGCGAGACGCTTCTGGACCCTCGGTTCTCTGGACCCCAACAACAAAGGTTGTAAACAAAGCAACCTCGTCAAATGACCCAGAGAAGAGTGGAATCTTTTTCATAAAGATCTGGGAAGCCTTCAGGCCTCATTATAAAGGTCAGGACTTGTCTGCAGAGAGAAAAAAAAAAGTCTCAACTTTAAAAAAAAAATTGACTTTAACAAAGTCCTTATGGCTGACTCGCTATCAAGAAGTGCTCTGGTCTCTGTTTCAGCAAAATAAATATTTGGCTAAAACACACAGTTGTTCAGACCTCGATGCTGCTCACAGTCAGTAAGAATTTTTCTTCTACACAACTCGAGTGCCTACGTGATGCTTTCCTCATCCCTGCAAAAGCCCAGGAGAGGCTGTGGAACCAAAGCCTGAGCACTGGACCTGAAGTCCACAGGAATGCATGGGAGGTTGAGCAGAGCACGGGGCTCGGTGGCACCTACAGCCCAGGGACACCACCAGATCCTGAAATAACCACACCAGCTGATGACTTGGGGCAGGCCACCTAACCTCAGAGCTCTGGGCCACTGGGCTGTAAATGGGGGACATCACCCACTCTCCCACCATGCTATAGGAAGACGAAGGGAGAAACAGAGGCCCTGAGTGCCCCCTCCACCCCTCTACCATTTATCCCACTGCCACCCCCCAGCTCCCCAGGCCACCTACCACCTTCCCCAACACCACGGCTCATGAACTCCGGTCACCCTTCAGATGTCAGCCGAGGACCCCCATCGACCCCATACCAAGTCGGACCCCACACTCATCCGTCCAACCCCTCCCAGCTCCCATCTGTGTGTGCTTCCCGGGCTGCCCCAACCCTGACCATGTACCGGTTCTCCACGGCAGCTAGAATGCCTCTTCCTTCACTCGTACCACTATTTCCTAAAGGAAGAATATGAGAAAGGGAGGCAGGAGGCAGGAAACACATATAAAAATACAGCACATCGCAAATAGAGAAATCCCAATAAATGCAGGGGGTGGTGGTATTTAAAATAGAACTCAAATTTCTGCACGGTGAAATTCTGCCTCTCTAGGATGAGTCCTTATGTCAACCCACTTCCTGGTGTCTGTTGGGCCGACAGCGGGCACAGGCTTCCACCACAACGCCGTGGGCTGGCCCGGGCCCCCTCGGCCTCAGGTTCCTAACGCCTCCAAGAGCCGCCCCCACTGCCCCAGTTCCTCGGGAGCAGAAGCCAAGGCCACTGGGGCCTGAGACTGTGTCTCATTCCCACCAATGTCAAGTACAACCCTCGCTTTTCTAAATTAGCTTTCATGCTTAAGAACACACAAAATGATATGTCTTAGTAAATTATATGATTCTTATCTGCGGCCAGAGGTTTGTTTTTTCCGTTCCGTTTTTACCCATCTTCAGTTCTTACAACCCCCTTTCAGGCAAATTTCTGCACACACTTGGATGCCACCATCTCTCTGCACAATGCCACAAATCCCAGGACTGCATTCACAACAAGAGGAAAGAAAGACAGACCCCTGCTCCCTCCGGATCGCTTTCATTCCCTTCCTGTAAAGGGCTTGGAAAGGTTTCAAAAACGTCAAGTACGGAGAGTGGACTAAAAATCTGGATTACCTTTCTTTGTCCTTCTTTCTTTCTTTCTTTCCTTTTTTCTTTTGTGGCCCCTCCCCCTCTCCCCTCTTCTCTACTTCAGAAGAGAGAAAATACCAATCCCCTCTATAATTCAATGCGTTCCTCCATTTCATGAATTTGGGGGACTTACTGGGTTTTACGGGTGGGGGAAGCTAGCTCGGGGTTAAAGGATTCTTGGTGGCATGGGACAGGGCTGAGGCAGGCAGGGCCTGTGAGCGGGGACTGGCTCCGGCAGAGGGACGGGCACGGGGGTTGAACCCGGGGCGCTTCACACGACCTGGGGCTCGAACCCGGGGCTCTCTCCCACCCTGGCCACCAGGCCATGTCTGTCCCGGCCTCTGCCTCCATTCCCAGGCTTCACCCACGCCTCCTCTCACCACGCCGCCTGGGAGAAACGACTCTTTCACACAGCGATGGGGGCTGATCTTTTTTTCTAAATGTTCCTGCACTGGGATGACCTTCCACCTTCTGAGGACAAACAGTTAGGACCTGGCTGGACCGTCTGTGGCTGACTCAGTGTTTCTGAGGTTTTCACACCCTTTCTGCCGTCGTAAAACCCGAGGCTAAACGGGAGGATGGGAACAAACCCCCGAGGTGCTGGGACGGCCAAATGCGTTCACTTCACCACCTGGAGAAGAGACGGGCCGTTTCAGCTGGGACAGGGCGGCACCCTCCCTAGACTGCGGGTCACCTCCCTCCTCAGGGCGGCTCCCCCCGGCCCCCCCCTTGCTCCAGGGCCTTCTGGCCACAGAGCCTGCTTTTGCCCCATTCGCCCCCACCCCCCGCCCGCCACCCCACAAAGGGGTTTTGCAGCTGGAGCAGAGGAGCTGTTTGCACATCCCAGAGTCACCGGCTGGCCTTTTCCGAGCATCGCTGGGCCCAAGGGCCCCCAGCCCCAGCGACTCGACGGCAGCCCTCCGAACCCCATATTCCGCACTCACACGAGGACCTGCCATCGTGCCAGGACTCCTGCGAGCAGCCTACTTCAAGCCTCTTTAAAATCCTCTTGGGAGATTTCAAAGAAGAAATTAGGAACATTGTTCAAAGGTAGCATGAAGCTCTGAGATGCTTATCTTTTATGGATATTCTCTGGCCGGTCATTTCCATTCACATCAGGGAAACGGCAGCATCTCGTTCAGCCCCAGCTGCTCTGTCACCAGGGCTGGGCCGGGAGGAGGGAAGCAGACCAGAGCCAATGTCTGTGCGGACCTTCTAAGACCTGCCCTCCCGTCGGGCGCAGAAGCCACCAGCACAGCGCCAAACACCTGTGACACCGTCTGGTTTGAAGCTCTCATCTCACAAGTAAGGAAAGGTCGGTCAGGCTGCCCCAAAACCTAAGGTGACTTTCGAGTCTGACAAGGAGGACCATGGGAGGATGTTATGTGTTGGGCAGCTGAGCTCCGAACTGGAAGCCTCGGCTGTCAGAAATTTGGGGAGACAAAACTAGATATATGGTAACATCATTTCCCCCAAGTAGAGTCATGTTTTCCATTTTTTTTAAGGTTTTATTTATTTATTTGAAAGAGAGAGAGCATGAGAGAGAGCATGAGACAGGGGGAGAGTCAGAGGGAGAAGCAGACTCCCCGCTGAGTAGGGAGCCGGATGCGGGACTCGATCCCAGGACTCCAAGATCATGACTGAGCTGAAGGCATCGCTTAACCAACTGAGCCACTCAGGCACCCAAGTGTTCAAATTTCCTTTAAAAGTTGCATCTAAACTCGTAAAATGAAGCAATTAGCCAGATACTGAACGTCCAAGCTCCCAGAACCTTTGCCTGAGTTCTTAGAATAATGGAAGCAAAAAAGGAGTATCTGGATGATTCCGGGAGTCGCTGCCTCCCGTCCTCACCTGCTCCAGGGGCCACAGGCAGAGCCAGGGGTGGCAGCGAGAGGCTCCACGGATGCATGGCTCCGCATGTCCCCCGCTCGGGAGCCAGATGGTGGTCACAAGCACACGGCCCATCCAGCTGGCTGGGGTTCTCATTCTGGCTCCAAGGCCTGACCCCAAGCCCACCTCAGGTCCCCGTCTGGGAACCAGAGATGATAATGACAATGTCTAGTCTAACCGAAGTGAAGGGAGGACTGAGAGACTCCATGGACGGTGCTGAGCCAGGAGCCTGGCACCCCCCTAAGTCCTCGACTGGACGGCAGCCATTCCAATGATGCACACCGTCCCCGTTACTACTATTCCCATTCCTATTAGCATTCCTGCTCTTTGGGTCCGGGTTTCGCTGACACATCAGGTAGGTCTCTGGTCTGTTCTGTTCTGTCTCGCTCAGCTCCGTTCCTCCTTCTGGTCTCTTCTAGAAGGCTGGCTCGCTGAAATGCATCAGAATGAATTACTTTGCTTTGCTGTCTGTTGCAACAACTGATCCTTCATGTTCTAATCCAGGAAAAGAAGATCAAAACACATACATTTTAATGTCTTCTAAGTCAGTGGAAAAAGAATTGCTGTACTCTTATAAAAAAAATTCTGCTTTCGTATCAATGCCTTGATGGCCATAGTCTTAAATACAAAAAAAAAAAAAAAAAAAAAGCCAGAAAAAAAAAACAAAAGAAACAAAAAAAAAAAAAAAAAAAAATACCTTGTGAATAACTGTAAAGTTTTAATAAAAAACACAAATTCAAGTGATTAAAGCAGGATCATTTTTATCTTTGAGTGGCAGGTCTGATTCTGGGCCTCAAGCCCACAAAGAAAGCATAGCAGAGAGATAATCCAAGCTAGGAAGGAAGTACCCAAACAGGTAGGAGCAAGTCCCTCTCTGGGCTCAGCGGCAGTCAGACATGAGTGGGACATGACCAGTTGGGGGGGTGGGGGGCTCCGCCTCTCAGAGATGGGGAGGCGGCCCGTCCCCACACAGACATCTGTGTGCACACATCTGTGTGCCCCACACAGACATCTGGGGCCCAGCACCATGCCCCAGAGGCTCCTCCTGTGGAGGCCTGGGGCTGAGTTTCACCGGGCAAAGGTGCGAACTCCCACAAGCCAAAATCCCATTTGATTTCCCACATCCCTTAAAACTCCCAAATGTAGGAAGAATTGGGGTCAACCGAATCCCACAAGCTCGGCTCTCATACAAAACAATGCCACACACACCATCAATACAGCCAAGAGACACGAGTCTAGCGAAGTTCAAGTTCATCCCTGCTATTTTTGGACCCCCATCAGCCGCTGGAACAGATGACAAGGGGAGGAGGCTGTGTGAACGGTGTCACACGGCACGAGTCACTGGGTCTTGTCCTCAGGAGGCTGCCGTCAGGGGCCCAGGGGCCCTGGCAAGTCACCCGCTGCCCCAACTCCTCTGTGATGTCATCATCAAAGTCCACGTACAGGAGGAGGCCCTCGAACCAGCAGAGAGCAGAGCCTATGGCCTGGTAGCAACTGAAGGGGGCAGGTATTTCCCAGAAAGTTCATGGTTTCAGGTGTAGAAACTTGAGTCACTGACTTTAAACAGCCAAGCAGAGGACAGAGGACCCAGGACCCAGGATTCATGTCATCCACAAGCGCCCACTGAGGGACAACCGAGACAAAGGCCAGCCTGAGGCCCTCCCCAGCCGGCCAGCTGGTCCCTGCTGAACCAGTCCCTGATCCTCCCCTCAGAGAACCCCGGGTTTCTCTCCCTCTGCTTTCCCACTAGCACGGGACCGTTCCAACTTTGGACACATGGCCCCACCTGTTTCCTGGGGCGACGAGAGAATGCCGAGGTGGCCCAGGGTGCTGTCAGGAACAAACGGTGGAGGAAGGACCAGCGGACAAACAGAACTCTGCACAGGTGGGAAGCTTCTCCCTTCAATGGGTAATGGGTATGGTGCTGTTGAAATAGTTTTTAGACAGGGAAAAAAAAAAAAAGGAACCCTGCACTTAGAATTTTAGAACAAGGCACAACGTTGGTCTGAGTTTCCTAGCCACTCCCAAGTCAGGGCCCCCACGCCCACCCACTGGGGTCTCACTTAAGGGAGGCCAATCCCCCACTTCCAAGGGCCCTACTAGATCTTCAGACACAAGCTCTGAATTAACCCATCCAACAAAGTCCACGAAACCCCTATGCGGACCAGGCCCAAGTGTCGCGCTAGGGCCACCGCAGTGAACCCCACAAGCCCTGTGTGGGGGGCTCCCAGGCCAGGTGCAGAGGCATCCAGAATCCCACAAAGGAGGCAGTAAGACAGATGGGCTGGGTGCGGGGGTGAGAACGAGCTGCTGAGCCGCAGCGCCCGCCGGCACACCGGTGCTCCCCCGAGCGCCACAGCCCACCACACCAGCCCGGGCTCCTCCAGGGGCCTCCCACCCCCCTCCAGAAACACAGGCGCCAAGACCAGGCCGAAATGAAATCCGTTCCACTTTCTGGGACACACTTGTGTGGCTCCGTGTCCGGAGTACTATCTTTCAGGGCACGCATCAGAGCGATGCTCATTTCCAAAGGCAGCCCAGGAAGAGCGGGGCACTCGGGCAGCGCACCAAGGGCTCGCCCCTCCTTCGAAAAGGCACCTTTGAGGCCACGTGTAGGGCCGGGTGTGTAATCAGCCACAAACCCCGCTTCCAGGTGAGCAAAACAGCAGGAGACGGCGGGCAGCCCTGACCTCCTCCCGTGACCTGGCCGCTGGCTCCGCTCCCAGCCAGGAAGAGAGAGAATCCTCAGAGCAGCGTGTCCTACGGAAAGAGAATGGGAGCCACACGCCCACGCTTCAGTGTTCCAGATGAAGTTCATCCTCACGTATTTTAGTCAACCTGCCGTATCCGAAACATTACCGCTTCAGCACGTGTGCGCCGTCAGAGAAATTAGCGCAACTGCTTGCGGAACTTCTCATACCCAGTCTTCAGAATCAGCGTGTATTTTACGCTTAAGGCACATCTCAATTTGGATGCTAACTTTTCCCCAGAAGGACCTGCTCTGTATTCAGAGTTCATAAAACGTACAGTTAAAAAGGAGCGTTACATGCCCGAGTTGCTCCAAACATTCCTAAAAAGGTTTTCCAATAACTGAACTGAATACCTTTTAAAATTTAAATTAATTAAAATTAAAAACAGCTTCTTGGTGACACTGGCCACCTATCCTGTGCCCACTGGCCATGTGTGGCTGTATAACCGTGTGAGCAGAGCAGATACAGTATATCTCTATCATCACAGAAAGTTCTACTGTACAGGGCTGTCCAGGACCCTGAGCTCCTTAAAATGAGGACTGTTTCAGACCTCCTTCAGTCCGCTCCTTACCCAGCCTCCCAGCAAAGGCACTGGGAAGCCGCTGTTTCCCACAACAGGTCTTCAGACTCACCTACGGCACTAGATAAAAACACAGGTGCCCAGCCCTGCCCCAGATCTACTGGGTAGATCTACTGGGGACAGGGGGAGGCAGGCAGGCAATCACCCCAAGGGACTTTTTTTTTTAAGATAGACAGAGATGACAAGTAGGCAGAGAGGCAGGCAGAGAGAGAGGGAGAAGTAGGCTCCCCACTGAGCAGAGAGGCAGATGTGGGGCTCGATCCCACATGAGATCATGACCTGAGCCGAAGGCAGAGGCTTTAACCCACTGAGCAACCCAGGTGCCCCATACCCCGGGGACTTTTAAGCCTCAAGCTAACAGCCACAGAGTTTGCTTCCTTCCGTGTCTCCCACATCCAGCCATCACTGTTGTAAATCAGGAACTGGTGGAACCAGGGCAGAGCAAACCCCTCAGAACTCACCCAGAGCCCCAGCAGGGCTCTGCATGGGGGACGGTACCTTGGGGACCCTGCCATATCTCCTCTCCCCTTCAGTTTTCAATCGCAACAGGAGACCGACCCACCCGTGCTCAGAGTTCTTGTCAACACACGGGGACCCTTGGGAAATGCCAGCTGCCTCTACCCCCTGCTTTGGACCCCAGGTCACACGAACAGCAGCCTTGGGGAAAGGACGAGGTCCTTGCCCACCCTGAACATGGGACGGGAAGGTCCGGCTGGTTCAAGCTGCACAAAAGAAGGGCCTGCACGGAACCAGCGGGTTCTGGGACCGGATGGATGGGCAAATAAAAGCACGCCCACCCACACTCCTTAGGAAACAGACCTCCCAGGCTTTATCCCAAGGCAAGCAGATACCCAAAGGGTGACAACTAAAATGCTGGATTCTGTGCTCTTTTCAGAGACCAACAAATCCCCATCCCCAAGTTCAGGTACAAAGACAGGCTTCCCGTGGCATGTGACTGTGGGAAGCAGCACCCCGGAGGGACAGGGGTGTCTCTGCAGGCATCAGAGAGACCTTCTCACTACCGGTTCCCATTCTTCCAGGCAACACAGTCCCGCAGAAGGACCAGCGGCTACTGTCCCAGGGCCTTCCTGTTTGGGGCAGGGGGCATAGGGGAGTCGGTCTCATGGGATGCTTGTTCCAGGCCCTTCCTTCAGGAAACTTGTGCGCACTTGGGTGAGAGTCGTATTCCATACGATCGTCTGGAAAACTGGCAGCGTCTGCGATGGCCGAGCATGGTCGTTCCCAAAGACCCACGATCCTACCACCAGGGAGACGGCCCATAGCTCGTGTCCAGAGGCTCATTGAAGACGTGCTAGAAAGCTCGTAGAGCTAGATGGAAAGCCCCAGACCGGAAAGGGCAGTGTCTCCCCACAGTCTAGGGGGTAAATCTGACTCGGCTGCAAAACAGAACCAATGACAGCTCGAGCCACACCCGGAAAGAAGATCACACACTGTGTTGTGCACGAGAGTTCAGAAAGGAAGAGAACACACCGCAGGACCCTGTTCGTGGCCAGCCCGAGAAGAGGGGAGACCAGCCGAGGCTGCAGAGGTCAGGACGGTGGATCCCCCCACTGGGGGCTTGGTTAGGGAGCAGAATGGAGCTGGGGCTTGGGGCGCTGCTCTTATTCTTGCCCTCGGCTAAGGGTGCCCGGGTGAGTTCTGTTCTGTTCGTGCAACTCCCTAGAGCTACATGCATCTGGGGGGTTCTCGCAAGTGGGTATCACACTCCAAGGAAAAAAGAGTTCATCGAGAAAGAAAGTTAGGGTGGGTGGTGTTCAGTCTCTGCCCCGTACAAAACCAGGAGAGAAGCCAAGGGCCCACAGGCAGCCAGACATGGTGTGGACGCCCCAAGGCACTCCAGCCCTGTCGCCCCGAGGAAGGGGACTGTGCTCCCATCACAGGGACTCCACTTCCTTTCAGAGGCACCAAACCAAGGCCTGTTCTGCTGGCATTTTAGAAGGGTCAACAGCGCTCATAACCACTTAGGGTTTATTTTATGATCCAGCTCGCAGTCAGACGGCTAATGACCTCCCGTTGCCAGGTCTGATGGGTTTCCAGGGGCTTAAATGGCTCCTCCGGGGCGGACGTGGCCAGGAGGCCTCAAGCCCTGGGCCCTCCTTGGCCGCACCAGGTGCCTGCTCAGCTCGGTGGCCCGGCCAGGCACACGGCAGGGGTGAGGTCCAAGGTGCGGGCTTTGGAAAGGCTGGCTCACATGTTTTTTCAGCCTCTTTCCATAGAAGACTTTCTGGGGCAGAGGCTGCACCGTCAACAGCAGGCCCGAGCCTTCCCACCGCACCGTCAGGGAAGGGACCTCGCCACTGGGTCCCCAGTCTCCCATCCCACTTCATGGCTAAGGGGGCCAGTACCCCCCAGGGAGGGAAGACACTGAGTCTTCACCTTGGCCTTGGAAATTTTCCTCTCTGCAAGTTACGTCCAGAGAATTTCAGAAATCTCCCAATGGAGCAAGAAGACAAGGAGTTCCCCGGAAACCTAACTGATCCCCGAAGGAAGCCCCCGCTTCCCTCTCGGCAGGAGGCGCCGGGCAGCGTGGGCCACCCCGCCCGCAGGGACGCAAGGCGGGAGTGGCGGCTCTCTCCAGGGACAAGGACTCCATGCTCTCTGAACCTTATAGAGAGAACCACACGTCCCAGCACCTCACTGGGGTTTGTGTGCCCCCTGTCCTCACACTCGCCAACTGCAGACTCTGCCCCTCCAGGGGCCCGCTGGGGGCCTCCCCTGCCTCGCTCTGGGCCCCAAACTTCCTTCTGCCCACTCTCCTCCAGCTTCACCCATCATGGCCTGGAAGTCTCCGACGCCCCCTGTACCCGGGGCTAGAAGACCCAATACATCAACAAGCGCGCTCATGCACCACTTCCGCCCCAAGGTCTCCCCTGTGACACGCTCATCACCACTGCAGTTCAATGACCATTTGACTACGTGTTTATGTCTAGTCTGTCCACTAGATTCTGAGCTCCAAGTCTGCAGGGCCCAGATATGTCCTAGCCGCCGCTGATTCCCCAGCAGCCAGCATCCACGTCCTTGCCCGTGTCCTGTGGGTTAGGGCTCACGGAGTGGGAACACCAAGGCGTCCCCAGCATCTGGCTGGGCATGAACGTTACTTCTCTCCCTCCCTCCCATCTCCTGCAGTCCAGCCATGCGGCACATCCTAGAACCAACTCTCAGCCCAGCTCCTCCCAGCTGATTGACCCCAGGCAAGTTACTGAACCTCTCTGTGCTTGGCCTGCCCCTCCACGAACAAGTCTCATGCTGACTACTTCTTGGGGCCAACAGGGAGACTGACTGAGTTCTGTGAAGTACTGACCATGATGTCTCCAACAGGACAGTATGATTTTCTTGTATCTTGAGAGTTTCCTTCCATTTGAGGCCACTGTCCAAGAATGCTGGCTCACAGGCCTAACAGGAACCCAGTCTCTGGTTCATTCATCCATTAACAGGTTCCACTAAGCAAGTGTGGCGCTAAGTGTGGCGGAGGCCCCAGGCGGGGCCAAACAAGGTCCCCACCCCTTGGAGGTTATAGAGTGTGCAGAGGGGAAAGACTATCCTAGCACAGTCATCTTTTCATCTCTCTCTCTCTCTCATTTTTTACTTTGTGCACTGGATCTTCTTCCCCAACAGCTTTAACCCAGAAGTATGGTTGAAGTGATCTCAGACTCCCACACCAGGTAATAAAAATATTGTGGGTTTTTCTCTAATTATTTTTCTTTTCAAAATAAAAACAACGACCGTGGATGTCTTCACAGGGAAAAGAAAGAAAACCAGTTTTTGCTCGCAAACGAAGGCGCTATTCTTGTTACTGCCTGAAGAAGTTATAGTCAGGCCAGGGGCTCCCTTGGGCGGGAGGACCTGGTCCCAGAGCCACGGGCACAACACAGCTTCTCGGGCTGGACCAGGGCAGCCGTGGCTCCAGAAGGACGGGATTCCTGGCTTTGCTACCTTTCCCCAGCCAGGAGGCAGAGAGACGGTTCCTTCATCTTTCCTTGAGCTCACAGCCCCACTCAGACCCGTGGCCTTGTAATGACAAAGGACAGCACAGCTCCGGCTGCTCTGAGCTCACGTCTCCAATGACCTCAGTACAGCTCGGGACAAAAGGAGGAAAACCCAGCACACAGCACCTCCCCAGGATAAGGCTCTAAAGAGTGACCTGGGCAGCTATCCTGCAGCTACCCCTACGTACTCTGAGACCAGCACCGACCCCTACGCTCCCTCCCGGCACAAAAATCACTTTAACCCTCATCCCAGAGCCCCAGTTCCAATTTAAAACCTGCGAAGGCTGGCTTCCCCTTTGCTAGAGCTCTCTTCGGCAGCCAGCCCCCGGATGCTACTTTCTGTGTCTCCACCGGCTCCTAAGAGAAAAAGGCACCCACTGAGCGCGCGCGAGTCCCGGCTGCTGTGCTGGGAGAGAACAAAGACTTCACACAAAGGAGAGCTGGCCCTTCCAAGGCCTCGCTGCGCTGCCGGGACGACACTCCGTCCCCGAGTGCTGGAGTTCCCTAGCTGAGGGGCACCGGGCCGCCCCCGCCCTTCACATGTGGGGGGAGCGACCAGAGTGACTGGTCCTGGTGGCCCTGAAAGCCCGGACTCTCTCCAGGGGCCTCCCCCACAGCCGGGAGGGCAGGGCCCAAGCAGTGGAAGCCAGAGATGAAAAGGGGATAGGCCCCTCTAGGGACTGAGACACAGGGCCACAAAGACATTTTATCCATTAAGCCTCACTGGCTAATCACCGTTTGTCAGGCTTTCATACTGTGTGGTGAAAAATTAGCGGGATCTTGGTTTTAGACACACACTCACACACACGCGCACACACACACACATGCACGCACACGCAATCTAGAAGGATTTTACATTGAGGTTTTCCGTTCCGTAAGCTGGCGGTAAGTTTCCTTAGAGGACTTTGGCTCCGTGTGCCTGTCTCTTCTGAAAAGCACAGCGGTAGATGTTTCCAGATTTGGACACTTGGAACCCAGGAAAGCCACAGGAGATCCCACCCGCAGACCAGATCAATCGCTCGGGGAACCAGCCCAGCTCAGCAAGTCCCTCCCAGGCGCACACAGGGGTCTGGCACCCCGCCAGACCCCACAGAGCCCACGGAGGTGATGCAGCTGCGACCGGGCCCTCCAGCCGCTCACAACCGGCCGTTCATACAAGCAGTGGCTCTAAGTCGAGTGGGTCTAGAGTGCACACCCTACAAGAAACCCAGGGCCAGCTCCCCGGGCTGCAACCCGCGTGGTCCCCCAGGTCCCAGGCTCAGGAGGGCCTTGCACTGGGTTTAACGCTCTGCTATCTCCGTTCTGAAATTCTCAGCAATCTTTAAGGAACACGCCCACAGTTTCACGTCGCACTGGGCCACTGGGCCCTGCAAATTATACACCTGCTTGCGGAGATCTCTCACGAGTTCTGGAATGAGGATTCAAAGGAAAGAGAAATCACGCCAGAGAGCTTCTCTTATCCCTGGTTCAAGTAACCACAAAAGAGCAAATACCTGGAAACAGCCTTACCTCTCGGGTTTAAGCTCATCGTGGGTCTGAGCAAGGACCTTTCCCAGGGTGCTGGGAATCGGCACCTGGATGTCCCCACCAGCAGTGAGGTCGTCCCGAGGCACTTCCAGGAGCCCGTTGGTCATAACTCCGATCTGTGGCCGCCCCTGCTCCTCATCCAGCTTTGCTTGATGCTTTAAACAATATGGGCCCTTTAACTCATCACACGAATGCGATCACACACTCATCCCACAGTCCAGCCACCGGGCACTCAAGGGGAGGCTCCTTCTGAGAAATTTGCAGCCAGAGCTTACACTCTCCTGGCCCCTTTAAATGGGAAAATCTCTGCCTTAGCTGAGCGGTGGGCTCCTTCCACAGCCTGCAAAGGAAACGAAGGCCTCCGCCAATGGCCCCGCTCTGGCAGTTTCCACAGCCATCCTCAGGACGGCGAGGTTTAAACACATTTACAAACAAGCTTCATTTTAACCTTCCTTGGTGGAGAATGCAAAATCAATTACGTATCTGCTGATAATGCCCCCGTTATCTCGTGCTGGTGGCACTTCACAATTAATGCTGCCCGAGAGGCTGACCGTGAGCGGCCTCACACACGCCTGCTGGTTATTACGAGAATCACTCTGACCCACAGCGGAGCGTGCGGGGCTCACACACAGCACGCTGCGCGGGGATTTCGCATTTTTAAGAGATTGGCTTGTAGACGGTTTAATTAAAATACACTAGAGCATAATTCAGTCGGAATTGAGGCTCCCATCAAACCAAACTAGGCAGCGGGAATCTTCCCAAGCTTAAAAGTACCTCCTGGTTTTTTACTGGTGAAACTAACTGGACTCGGAAACTGAACAGACATGGAAGGAAGGGAGGGAGGGAGGGAGGGATTGAAGGGACAGGACAGAAGTTCTCAGCCAAATGCCTCATGCTTCATAACTGAACCTCAGTTAAAAGAGGTTCAGAGAGGTCAAATAAGCATTCCCAAAACACAGAGCACTCAGTGAGAACTGGGACCAGAAGTGTCAAAGTCTGAACAGGAAGGCCCCACTGTAAGGTAAGAGCATGCAACCTCTGATGTCAGACCAGCTGGGTTCGAGTCCCACTCTACCTCTCACCAGCTGCCAGCACGTAGGCAGGGTAAACCTCTCAGGCCTCAGTTTTTCCATCTGTAAGTGGGGGAGTTAGGCATGTCTATATCAAAGGCTGCTGAGAGTAAACACAGTGTAGACAAAGGCTAGCACAAGCACCCCATGACTGGTTATCGTTATCTGAACTCAAGCTTCCTGATTCCTTGCTCTATCACACCCTGTTTATCAGGGCCCCTTAGAGCTGAGAATCTCTCAGATCTGGGAACTAAGCCTGCCTACAGGCATGCACCCCAGCGGGTGATGGTCCCACAGAGCACCCTGTGGGCACATGGCAGACGTGAAATGCACCCATCGTGGGTTTTCTGGTATCAGCCGACCGACGGAAACTATTATTAATTGATGGCCAGTTGGAAGAGATCCAAGGACGGTCTAAAAGATGAATGACAACATTGAAGTTTATGAAATCCTCAAGTGCAGTGGATCCCTACATTTAATAAAAGTAAGTGGCAGCAGAATTCGTCTGCAGCTTAGTGACAGTGTTTTACCAATGTCGATCCCCTGGGTTTGATAACACTGATTTGATGACATGGTTACACAAGACAGTAGCGTTGCGGGAAGCTGGGTCGAGGGTACACAGGAACTCGGTGCTATTTTTTGCAACTTCTCGTGAATCTAAAATTATTTCAAAATAAAAAGCTACAATAAAGTTATGAGGCAGCATCTAGGAATGCCAAAAGGTGAGGGGGATTCTCGGCAAGTTTTCAGCATGTCAATAGTCAGTTTCCAGGCGGGACAGCCCCACGCGGACTTGGGAAGAGACGCTGAGTGCACACCTGGAATGATTCTAAATCAAGCTCTTCAGGGGAAAAAAATCATTTCTGCTATTTTTCCATTTACTAAAACTCAGGGAAATTTAGGTTTTGTCCAGAGTTTAAAAACTAATCACAAACAATATAAAATGCAGCTGGACATCCACTCCAACTACTCGTAAACATTTATAGGAAAACTTTGCAACGTGACACCCTTAAAGATGTCCAGGGAGGACCAGAGAGAGATGTAAAGTCTGTGAAAATAGTTGATAGAAATCGTCTGTTGAGGCCTTACTACGTATCAGGGTGGCCCGTGGGGTCTCGGGCATGGTTCCCACAAAAGAAAGACTGTCATCCACCTGTCACTAGCAGGGACTGACTACAGGCTGCATGGAGGGCTCCAGGTGTGCTCGAGGCCCAGAGCATCCTGAAAGAGAGGAAGTGGGAGATCTGGGGCCAGAGCACCAAAGAGGCCTTTCACGGAGCTCACGGGCACCTGGGTGATGGCAGGACCTGGGCTGGGGAGGGAGAGGATTGCAAGAAAGGGACAAAGAATGGCAGGGCCCCCGAGGGACAAAGTTGCAACAGGTGATGGGAAGGGACCTCAGGAGGGCAACACAGGAAGGGAAGCAGAGCCTCCATCTGAAAGTGAAGATGGAAGTCAAGTCCTGAGGGAGGGCTGGGTCTCAGTCAAGGCCAGGCAGGAAAGCAACGCTCAAGGAAGGGGCCATACCAGCCCAGGAATTTGCTCTGCCCCACTGTCCCGCCTAAGGGTCTCCCCACCGCCCCACAAGAGGGCTGCTTAGAGCTGTCACATATTCAAGTTACCAGCCGCACGGGCACCTTGGGGATATCATGGTACTATTTTCATCTTGTGTGGATGACTGTGGTTTCTGCTGCCCACTCTAAGCCTCGAGCATATGTTTACATAAAAATAACCTCTGTTGGGGCGCCTGGGTGGCTCAGTTGGTTAAGCGTCTGCCTTCAGCTTGGGTCATGATCCCAGGGTCCTGGGATCAAGCCCCACATCAGGCTCCCTGCTCAGTGGGGAGTCTGCTTCTCCCTCTCCCTCTGCTGCTCTGCCTGCTTGTGTCTCTTGTTCTATCAAATAAATAAATAAAATCTTAAAAAAAAAAAAAAAACCTCTGCTCACAAGCCAAAACCTAAGTGAGAGGACAAGGAGGATGGGGTTTCTCCCGGTTTCCTGCTAGCCGTGTTTCTGAAACTCTCTAGCAGCTGGGGTCAGCCAGCATCGGACAAGTGTTCACCCCGAGATGCACAGTGAGTGAGAAGGTCGGGCTGTAGATGGTAATTTGGAGGAACACAAAAGAATGGATGTCAACCCAAGCGTGCTAGAAACCAGATCCTCCGACCAGCTCTCCGGTCCCATCAACTGGTCCCCACCTGGGGTCTTAGCACTCGATGCTCCCTCTGCCTGGGATAATCTTCTGACGCTTCAGCTGACTGGTCTTCTTATGCAAGGATCAACCTAGATGTCCCCTCTTTGGAAAGGCCTTCCCTGATCTCCCAGTCAGCCACTGTCCCTCGCGGGCACTTCCTACTCTTTGTGCTCTGATACTTGTGAACCTGTCCACTGTCTGTCTATCCCCAGGAGAATATAGGCTCCGTGAGCACATGGGCCCAATCTGTCCAGCTCCTGCTGCATTCCCAGCTCCTAGGACAGTGTCAGGCACAAAGCAATTCCTCAGTCAGGAGAGTGACTCTAAAGAGGAGGTACAGAGCTTGAGTCAGAACCGGAGAAGGTGAACGGTCAGGCTCCCAAATATTCACTAACGGCACTGAGGGATCAGGGGCAAGTCGCTTCAGCTCCACGGGTTTTGGCTTCCCCAGCTGTAAAAGGGCTGTGGGCAGGTCAGGAAAACGAATGAGGGAACCCGTAAGACCTTTGCCAACCCCATGATATGGGTCAAGGTTTTCAATTATCCAATGTCTTCCTGCCTTTCTTCCCTTCACCCATGTGTCTGTCCATCCATCCATCCATCCATCCAACCATCCTTCTTAGAGGCTAGGCCCTGGGGAGATAACCTTGAGTAAGACACAGTTCCTGTCTCGGAGGGATAAACAACCTTTAGCCCAGATGGAAAGGACTAAGCACTGCGGGAGGCCACGGGGTCTCAGGCTGGGCCACGGTGGAGGTGGGGGGGGAGGTCAGTTCACAAGGAAGGAAAACGGACTTACAATCTCGCAGAGGCAGCAGAGCGATGGAGAATGTAAGGTGGTCACATCTGGGAAATCTGGTCAAGAAACTCAAAGACAGTCACTACCCAAGTCCCAACACAGACTGAGGACCAAAAGGCTCATTCCTGAGGATGCGGATTATCTTTCCACCCCTTTGCCACAGAAGAGCTCAAAATTCTCCTTAGAAGAATGACTACAATCACTGCTAAGTCCCATCAGGGGTTCTCAGCTAACGAGCTTACCTCGTCGCCCACACATACACGCACACAGGCACACGCACGCACAGATGCCCAGGGCCCACCCTCAAAGGCCTGACGGAGGACCAGAGACTGTCTTTCTTTCAGAAAGCTTTCAAAAAGGGGGTTCTGATGCAGCACCCTGCTTTAGAGCCCGTGAGCTGCCTGCAAAGTTCACTTCTCACTACGGGGTAGAGGTGCGTGACAGCAGTGACTCCGACATGAAATGTGTCCATGAGGATCTCGACAGATGGACTTTCCGCAGCCCTGACGCACTTCCACCTACGGCATCAGAACTAAAATGGCACCTGGAATCAAGCACATGAAAACCCAGCCTGGTAACACGGCTAGACACTCCAGGATGAAACCCCAGCTGCGCCGGCCGCCCTCGGGCCCTGGGAGGTGCCCCCACAGGCCCGCACGGTTCAGTCAATGCTCTGGCCCAATGTAATGCTTTTTAAAAACAACTTCATAATGTACCCTGAAGTCACAGCCACAGCCCCTTGTTTATGGGCTCAGCCAGATCAGATAAAATTTCATTCTCCGAATTGGTTCCTAATTTAATTATTCCCCGGATAAGCGTCGGCCTCCTGTAGCCGCAGGGAAAAAGAACGAGAAGGCACTGGCACCAGAAGCTGTGGTTCTGGTTTGACAGCTGTGGGGGGATGAGCCACTCTCCGGCCCCTGTCAGGTCTGCGGGGGTCACAACAGCGGGCTCGGGTAAGGTGGTCACCAAGGGTCCGTCCCAAGCCAGGCAAGAGGATGCCCCGGGGTTTTACTAAGAGCTTAGGAAGAACACTCAGGACAAGCGGACAGACTGAAAACCAGGATTCGATCCTGACCCTGTGCAGTCTCTTGGGGGCCTCAGTTTCCCATCTGCAAAGTGGGGCTATTCCCTGAAGGCCCTTCCAAGCTGTACAATTCAGACAATTCAGAGGGGGAACAGAAACCCACCTGAGAACGAAGCCTTCATGAAAGCCAGGAAAAATAGTAAAAAAAGTAAAGGAATCTTATTAGTAAGAGCAAATTAAAAAAAAGGAGCAAGTAAAAATAACTCATAAACTATAACCCTAGAAATGGATGCGTGTCCACACAAACACCTTCCTGTGAATATACAGAGAGCTATATATAACATAGCAGCATTAGTCATAAGATGCCAAAGATGGAGACAATGTCCATAAAAATGTCTGTAGAATGTGGTCTATCCATACAATGGAATACAATTCGGCCATCAAAAGGACAAATACAATTCAGCCATCAAAAAGACGGCAGTACGGAGGGAAACACCATCGCATGGGTCAACGATGTTGAGTGCAAGAAGCCAGCCACAAAAAACACACGTTATACAATTCCAGTCATAAAAAGTCCAGAAGAGAGAAACTGACAGAGACAGAAAGTAGATTCCTCCCTGCTCGGGGAGGGGCGCTGCGGGGCGGGGCGGGGCGCTGAGCCTGAGCACGGAGGGGGCTGAGAGCTAACGGGTCCAGACTTTCCATCTGAGTTGATGAAATGTTCCGAAACTAAATGTGGCGCTGCTTGCACATATCTGTAAATATACTCAAAACTACTGAATTATATACTTTGAATGGGTGGATTTAATTTAAACGTGTGGTATGCGAACAACATCTCAATAAAGCCATTTAAAAAAAGAATAGGTTGAATGGACCAGAAAAGAGTCTGTTGCGTAATTTTTAAAAATAAATCAGATGAGAACTTTGTAAGATAAATATATACACGCGCGTGCGTGCACACACATCCACACGCACGTGCACACACACCCCCTCCTGAAAGAGTTCTGCGGCTTCGCGGCTGCTCCAAAAGGTACAGAGCTGATTTTCAGTGGGCAACTCTCCTTCTTCCATAAACCGAAAACACTGCTGACTCAAACGTGGGCAGGCCTGCATTTTTTTCTACCAATTTGTTTCAGTTTTAACGGCCAAGAGCAAATTTCCTTTCTACCACCCAAATGGCAACCGAGATTTCACCTTTTAGTACAGCATTTTTATTCTCGGAGCCAAATTTTGTTCCACGTAAAGGATCCATGGGTTTGCCACAGTCTACCTGTGGGCAGGTGGGGGGGGTTGGGTTGCTCTGCCTGGAAGGTACTTCAGAGGAGGTCACATGGAGCACCCACTCTTGCCTCCCATCCAGCCCTCGCATCTCGTTTCTCGCAGAGACAGCTACAGTGAGTACAAACAGCTTTCTAAAGTTAAGACGACACAAATGTCAGGCTGCTCCCGCTCTCATTAATCAGAGCGTCCCTTCTTTCTCTTATTTATCCCAACTGATAACGTGCTGAGGCAAGTTCAACATGTCCTAAAAGCAACTATTTCCTCTGACTTTCGGAACAGTGCCCTTGGATTACTGGCCCACGATGGGGCTGTACAGGGCCATCCCAGGATCGTACGATCTTTATTAAGAACCGTGACAGAGGATCAGGGAGGGTCGCATCACGGTGGGTCAAGCTGAAGATGACCGCAGAAAAGGCCACCGTGAGTTTCCCACCATACAAGAACACCCAGACACACAGTAGTGGGTCTTTCCTATGGGCTCACTGTTTCTAAGCCCGGACAATAAGGAATGGGATAAAGGGATAAGGAATGTTCATGGACGAGTCAAAGTTAAGAGCCAACTGGATGGCCCATTGGGGCAGTGTGGGGGCTTGAATCCCAGCTCTGCATGCCTCTCCCCTCAGACTACCTCTCTCCCTCACTTCCTCCCTCACATGCCGCTGAGCATCCAGGGAGCCCAATAAAGGAAAAGTTCCCATCCACAGGGATGCCTGACATTCCTATAGTCAGGACCTAAGCCCCTTGCAAGGTGGAGATGGGGAAGGCAAGACAGAGGATTCCTGCTCCCTCAGCCAAGTCCAGAGCTAAGGTAACAGGTGCTGTGTCCAAGAAGGAGGGGGTCTCACCCAAGGGAAAGACCCTGGATGGCTGGGAAGCAGACACAAACGGACCCTGGTACCAGGGAACTTGGGGCCAGGAATGCCTATGCCCCCGTCTCCTCCATCCCCCACCCCGTGACAATGGAATAGTGGGGGTCAAACCTAGATTTGGGCTGGCCTATTGCCCAGCTGGCTGTTGCTAATAGGCCATCTGACCTCTACTTCTCCATATGTTGAGACTCTGGGAGACAGGGTTTCCATCCAGGGCTGCCACAGAGGGTTTGGAGAACAACTCCCCTCACCCTCCAACACACACACACACACACACACACAACACCAGGAACAAAAGTCCTGGCCCAGCCCAACCGCAGCCCCCACCCTCTCACCCGGGAGAAGAGGGCAGAGACCAGCTAAGTGGTAACAGTCCGTCTCCAGCAAGACTCTGACAAAGCACAGCTGGTCTTCCCAGTCAAATGAGAAAGTCAAACTGTCCCCAAGAATCTAGTAGAAGATAACATTCTTCAGAGTTCAACCATGAACCAGAAATGAGAACTTCCCACTTCCTCCACCAGACCACAGAATGGACACCAAGCTCCCATTCTTCTCCACATCGTCCTAAAGCAACAGCAGTTCTGAAATCCAGCATCCGGTTATGGGACCCAGAGTGAGCCAGCTGCAGCCACCCCCGACCTGGATGTCGGGAAACCTGAGGACAGAGCAGCCACAGACGATCTCATGGGACCTGGGCCAACACTCGGCCATCCTCAGAGTGGCGGCAGCAGAACAGACAGCATGATCTGAAATGGGCACTGGGAAGCACCAGCACTGGGTCCCAGTTCCCCAGGGCGACCCTGCTCTCTTAAAATCCTGGCGATCCCTTATGTGCACAAGCAAATATGGCCTTCTGTGCGTATGTTTGGAAGACTTTTTATATAAACAGGTTCACAAATCAGAGGAAATAATTCTCTGTAGAGCAATAGTCTGATCTGGGGTTTGGAAATTATGGTCCCAATAAATATGCGCCAGGATATACTTTATATTTTTAATGCAAATATTTACATTCCAAACAAAGGCACATGGAACGTAAAGAGAAGCTATTTATGCCAGCTATAAGAAACACTAGCAGCCCCCACATTTCTTCCCTGAGTAGATAGTTCCTGTTTATATTTCTGAAACACCAACCGAATTTCCATAACACTTCTCCCCAAGACTCTCAACACACACACACACAAAAGTGTTTAATGGCCCAAAACCTAATGCCAGGAAATCCAAGGTTATTACATTAGGCCTTGACTCCTTCAAAAATTTAGTGGCAAGCATTAACTCCTGTTACCTTGCTACCAAATTGGGGGGATTCTTTTATGTCTTCTGGGTGCACACCCAGGGGCCCACGTAAAGTCCATCACAGTCCAGGAAAAATGGGCTTTTGAAAGAATCCTTTTAAATTGAGGCATCCCTTCAAGAAACAGCAGTCTCTCCCGACTCTGCGTGGGCCTAGCTAGGGGCGGGGCCTCCCAGACACCCCCCTTGAGAGGCTCACCGGGCTGGGGCAGGACACCAGTGGGATGAGTTCAAGCCTGAGCTCAGCAGAGTAGAATGCAGAAGCTCAGAGGAGGAAAGGAACACTTGTGGGGAGAGAGGGACACAGGGGAGAGGAGGCAGACACAGGATGAGTTACTGGCAAAGGTTTCCTGAAGGTGATTGGGGCCATGGCCCCACGGGGGTACCAAGAGGAGGCAGACAAGGTTCTCGTGGCCGGGCGCTTGGTCAGCCCACACTTCCACTCCGGGTGAACGACATTCCAGTTAGACGCAGCCACGGAATCCACGGCTAATCTTTATCTCACTGTGGCGATCAGTCCCAGACACTGCAGAAAATAACACAGAGCTGACAGGCCTTGCTGTCTAACCTCAATGCCCCCCACCTGTCCTCACGGGCCCCATATGCCCCCCCCACACCACCAAGGGCCAGGCTCTGGGCTCAGCACTTACTATTTGCTGGCAGCAAGGGACTCTTCTGGCCCCTCCTGAGGTTTCCTTCCACGTGGGGAGCTCTCCGCCTGGGTGTCTCCACCTGGTGGTGTCCACACTGTCCCAGAAGTGTGGAAGGAAGACCCGGACATGAGGAGCCCAGTCAAACCTTCTCCCACCCAGAGGAGGCATTGTACCTGCTGGCTTCCCATGCAGGAGGAAAGCTGCACTTTTCCAGCTCTGCCTGTGCCTAGGGAGGCGAGGGGGTAGGGGGGCCGTTGGCCCAAGTGCCCAGTGCTCTCCAGTTCAGGACTGTCGCCCATTTGCCCACCAGTTTGGCCACCTTCTCCAACATCTGCTTCACTCAGAGACAAATGCTACGTTTTTAACTCCACCCATCTTCCTCCTCTCCCCTCTCTCTCCCCAGAGGTCTCAGAATTCCTGTAATATGCTGTCAACCTGGGGATGCTTTCATGCCAGGAAGAGGGGCTCAACTTGGGGAGACCCCTTGAGCCCTAAGGTGTACGACTCCTAATACTCAAAACACAACACAACGTAGAAATTATTAATCCCTTTTAATCGATGAACAAACTGAGGCACAAGGAGGTTAAGCCCCTTGCCTGGGGTCACAGTAATGGAACAAAGAAACAGAGGAGGGACTCCTCTTGTCATTTGCTGGGTCCCTACTGGGTCAGAGTGGTGCCAGGGCTTGCCACCACTTGCACTGTCCCCCTCCAAGGGTCTCCAAGGGATTCAACACCCAGGCCAAGAGAACGTCTGCGCGGAGGCACCAAACTCTTGGCTCACTGCAAACATGAAGGAGCTGGCTGAACGTGTCACGGGGGGCAGACAGAGCTACCCAGCCCCTTTCAGCAAGGGGAGGACACAATAATCCACCTTCCCAGACCTCTCGGAGTCTGGAATGCAGGTCCCAAGCTCACTGCAAAGTTGCCACAGGCCCAGGCTCTTGGTCCCTACAAGGGAGACCCAGGGCTGCCCTGGGAGAGACCAAACCACTACCCCTGGGGGCTATGCCTACCTGCACCCAGATCACCACTGACATTCCTGCCGCAGGGAGCAAGTGGATGGATAGGAGCACACTTCATTTCAAGAGAAAATGTAGAACAACCAGGTTCCAGCACATTTGCAGGAGAAAATAATTGCGCCTGGTCTGCATCTAATCATTTGCCCACGTTAGGGTATTTTCCAGGCACCTGGGTGACTAGGCTGCCTGCTTCAATATTTTCATCACAAACACAATTCTGGAAAGCGTCCAAGTTTCCATTATAATGACACCCTGCTTCTGCTTCTGAGGATCTGCCAACCTCACTTTCTTCTGAGACCCAAAAGGCCTGGACCAGGACGGCTTCTAGAAATGTAATACGGGTGTCGGGGAGAGCGCCTGCCCCAGCAAGGGGGCCCCGGCAAGCCTGCTCAGGACTCTTAAGCTTAGAGCGGGGCTCAAGATGTTAACACTGAAAAGCAAGCTACCCCAGCATGTTTCTGGCGACACCCGCCCGACCTACACCTGCTTCATTGTGACAAGTGGGAGCACAGCCGAACGGACCCGCGGCCTGCCCACGGTGTGAGCTCAAAGGGTCAGAAAGCAGCTGTTTATCCGGCCCGTCCTCACACACATGAAGAAACAGCCCCAGGAGGGGAAGCAACCTGCCAAAGAAAACCCAAATAGGATCTAGCTGTCCCGGGGCTCCTGGCCTTACGAGGCGTCAGAGAAGCCCTCTGAGGTAGAATTTGCTAGAAATCATGCCCCGTCCCCCAAAATGAGACAGATCTACCGTCCTCATGCAGAGCTGTACGTGCAACTTGAGGGAGACGGACACACTCTCTGTGCCTGGTTATGAGCTCTAGAGCTTGAGAACGCCCCAGGAGCCGAGTCTCTGAGTGCCTCCTGCGTGCTGGGCGCTGCTCCAAGCACCTGGCAGGTGTCAACGTACGCACAGGACGGCGGCCATCAGGCCAGGGCATGAAGGCCAAGCTCAGAGCCGCTACCCAGGTCCCGCCTCGCTCTCAGCAGCGTTACGTAACCGACTTGTGTAAGCACTGCCTCGCCCCGTAACTGGGTGCTGCCCTGGGGCTGAGAGCTGCCTCTCCGCGCCGTGCACCTGGCCCAGGGCCCACACCTGAGGTCCTGCCTCCAGGCTGCACATCGCTGTCACGGATGAAAGCGACGCGGCTCGAGGTTCCCTCGCGTCCCCTTTGAAACAAGCCGAGACCGAGAACCTGCTTTCCACAGCCATCTCCCCGTAACTTAACCGCTCACTGATTCACCTTCCCCTTCTGGGGAAGCCACAATTGTTCTTCTCCACCCCCTCTCCTTTCCCTCCTTCCTCACTATCATTTTTTCATCCTTCCTCCCATACAACTGGATGCCTGAAAACTTGGTCTGTGTGATCTCCGACAGCCTCCCCGCCCTCTAATTGAGACAAAGGGGGACACCTGCCCGACCTGGCTGGCACAGGGCCAGCTGGGAACCAGTGGGGACCCAGGAAATGACAGCTGTCGTGACCAAATGTCTCCCTCCCCAACCCCCATAGGTTAAAAAAAGAAAAAAATCTGTATTGGCCCAAATCAACACAAAAACTTTACTCTTCTTCCCAGCTATCTAGATGGGATACACTAACTAGGTAATGGCACCTTTAGGCTTTGTTTCATGCTGTGAAAACACGGGTCATCTTCTCCCCAGACCCTACTGTAAAGGAAGGAAATCAGACCTTAGCACTTGAGAACAATAAAGAAATACACCGTGCACGTCAAAACATTCCGTCTCCCAAACACCTGGCCGGCTAAGTGAGAACACAATCCCCTGCTTCACACAACAGAACAAAATACTCATGGAAGTCAGCGAACATCACTCCTGAGCCTCCCAGCACACAGACCAGAAGGGAGGACCAGTGGCATTATTCTCAACAATGACTGAAAGCATCACTTCTAAATGACACACGGCTGAAGAGGCATCCGCTGCTCACATAAGTGACACTCCCGTACCAGCTGCTACTTTTAAACACAGTTTCCACTTAGAGAATTTAAGAAAATTTCTCTCTCCGACACATGGTTGCAAACGGCATCTTTGCCACCCTGGACCTACTGAGGCCCCAGCAGCAATGGGTCGGGGTCCAAATAAGAGGGCAGGAAAAGTGAGAGCTGCCTACAAGGACTGTACATGCCCCTGGGAGCCTCTGAGAGGCTCCAGCACAGCAGGTGGGATAAGAGGGCAGGCCCCAGCAGCTGCGGATCAGCAACCCAGGCGGACTTTCTACTTGCAGGCTGTGTGACCTTGGGCAAGTCACCCAACTATTCTGAGCCTCAATTTCCACATCTGTTAAGAGAAGACTCGTCCCCAACAACCCACCCCCTCCAGCACTTGACAAGCATCTGACAAGCTGGTACAGGCATTTCTGTCTGCTCCCCTCTTGCAAGGGCTGGGACTAGGCCTGTCTTATCACTGTACCATCCCCAGATGCTCCACCATAGGATCTGTTTGGTCAGTGAAATTATATGAGAAGTTGGAGCACAGGGTCTCCTTCCATGTGAAGGGAATTCATCAAGTAGCTACTGACTGAGTGCACGACCCACAAGCACGGGAGGGATGCTGGCACGTGGCTGCAGGCATGTGGGCACCCGCCAATTCTTAGTCCCTGAGCCCTTGGGGGTGTGAGCCATGTGTCCTATCATGTGTCCCATTGCCCTGACCACGGGACACTCCTCCCATTAATACAGACACAGGGCCAGATGTCAAGCTTCAAGCCTCCTGGCACTGCACCCCGCAAACCTTTTACTCCACTTCTAGGATTGGAGCCCACACTTGAATATCCATGCTTGAGAATTCTCTTGAAAATTTACAAGACCTGCAAGTCCGTTTTTCTCTGACGGGCTGAGCCTGAGTCAAAGTTGCCCCTTGTATGTGGGGCATGGGTTCACCTATTCAGGGTACCTCCAGAATTTCCCTCTCCTCCCTCTCTCCCCCTACCCTTGCAAGGGCAATTTCTGGCTGGGCCCTAGATGGCCTTGGACAGCCACAGTCTAATCACAACCCAGTACTAATCTAAAGCTTCTGACAGCGCAGGTTCAAAGGGTCTGGGGTTCCCGTGGCCCAGCTGGTTAACTTAGAGTTTTTTTAATGCTCTTCTCTCAACACCAAATAATCACAATTCACTTCCCAACCTCTCCTGCAAACACTGCCTCTTCCAGATGCAGAGATTAATCTTCTCTCTTTCTGGCATTGGAAAACCAAAAGCCTCTCTTCTCCTGGCCAGGGCCAGCAGCAACAGAGGAGAGAAGGGTACAGAAAGCAGCCCAGAAAGACGCCAGAGTGACAGTGCTGGGATCCCCGGCCAAGACCGCGGTTCAGGCGTCACAAGCTCTAGTTATCAAAGAAAAGCAAGGCCTAGGGTGTAACCCACTCTGGACAGACCTGCTCCCCTTACCCACCACCCCCCATCCTGGATGAATTAATGCTGCTTGTGTCAGCCACAGGCCAGCTCACTGCAGTCATGCAATGATCTGAAAAGACATACAGTGTTGAATTTCCTTCCCAGGGCCCTTAGAGAAGGTTCTCCTGGGGAGCTAGAACTTGAAGGGAAGGCCAGACCTGCAGCTCCACTTCTGGCTCAAATACACACTGAGAAGGAGACCAGGAAGAAGCAAGAAGAACATTTTCCTGCCAATCTTCCACGAGTATTGTAGAGAAAAACTTACTTGATAAAACAACAACAACAACTACCTAATAAAGATATTTTTATTCACATGATATTTTAAGCAAGATCATCTATGACTGGTACACATTTAGGTACCAATTAAAACATCCTGATTCAACATACAGTTTGTAAAATTAATAAGTACCATGCTCTGTAAGGGAGGATTCCTGATTCTGCAAGGGGTGGGGGGCAGGAAAGCTCGGATGGAGAGCCGTGTTGGAAGGTCCTAGAGGAACTTCTGGCCAATCTCCAGACCTCAGTTTTCTCCCGGGCCCCGCAGGGGATGCAGATGCCCTCAAGGTGGCTTTCTGCTCCGTTGCTGGGTGGCTGCCCTCACAGCAACCGCAGCTGATAAAGAAAGAGGGGCTGGGGGCCTAACGGAGGAGCCTAGAACCACAGCCCCCCCCCCCCGCTCAATTTCACTGAACGCCGCGCCAAATGCCTTCGCGGGGCGTCCTGGGGCTTCCTGAGAATACCACTTCATTCCCCAAACTCTGTGCCCTTAGCTCACCCAGGGTACGCCGGGAACGGGAAAATGCCCCCTGCCCCCCAGGAGCCAGCCTCAGCCCCAGCCTTGCTGCCTGCTTCTCGAACCTCCCTCCGCGAGGCGCAGACGTCCAGCCGCCAACGGCCGGCAACCGAGCCCAGCCTTCAGTGTCTCCGCGGGCCTCTCCAGTCGGGAGGGCCGAGCCAGGGCGCGGGGCGGGCGGGCAACGTGGGCACCAGGGCCGCGACGGGGCGGCCCAGAAGCCGCGCCCAGGACCCAGGCGGCTCTGAATCCTAAACACACACGCACACACGCGCGCGCACGCTGGCCAATCCATTCGCCCGGAGGAGTCGGAAGGCGCTTTCACAGCTCTTCATTCATTACCCAAAGGCGAGGTTTCCTTCACCCGGATGCCTCCATCCCGCCACCCCCGGGGACTCCAAGAGGGTCAATTGCGCCACGCGTCCTCGCCTCCCGCACACACATCCCAACCCCTTGCGCTCCAGCACGATCGCCAGCGTCGCCCCCGCACCGGGGCCGCTGCCTCCCCCGCTCCCCGCAGCCGCCGCCGCGCCGCGCCGCTCAGACCTGCCGCGCTCCGCTCGTCGCGCCCAGCCGGCGGGGGACGCCACCGCCGAGAAGCGCCGGCAACTCGCGAGTCCCGCCGCCTCCGGAGCCACTGCCCGCAGCTGGGCGGGAGCAGGGGCGGAGGGCCGAGAGGAAGGAGGAGGGGGCGGGGAGCAAAAGTTCAGGCCGCTCTGGGCCCGGCCGCGCCCCCGTCTCCTCCCACGCCCGCCCCCGCGGTGTCCCCTCCCGGAACCGGGTCCCACAGGCGTCGGTGCCTGCCCCCGCCGCCCCCACCCCGGCTCCGCCACCCAACGCGGTCGCGGGACTGGAGCAGGAGGTCGGCAGGCGGCTCCCAGCCGGAGTCGGAGAGACAGAAGCGGATGCCCGCTTACCTGCCCGGGGCTACGCCTGGAAACTTCCCCGAAGTGCGCGGGGAAGCGAAGCATCTGGCTGGGGGAATTCCCGACCCCCCTCACCTCCCCCCCAGCGCGCGCTCACACGGTGAAAGCACTGGTGTGTCTGTCCGTCCGTCCTCCGCCTGCAGCTTCCAGAGCCGGGCGGCGTGGGGACGCCCCGATTCCGACTCCTGGGGCTGTTCCTCTGGGCAGCCGGCCCGCGCGTGCCCCGCGGCGTGCGCCCCCCGCCGGCGTCCGGCTGTCCGCAGCGCCACCACCCCTTCTCCTGGTCCCCTGTCCCCGCGCTCCGGCTGCATTCTCTCGAGCCAGAGAGGGGGCATTCGAGCCCCGGCGCCGCCGCCGGGCATCCCCTTCTGTGGGGTCCCCGGCGCACCGGGCGCCCGGAGGTGGTCGGGACCGGCGGCGAGGGGCCGCCCCCGCTGCTGACCGCGGGGGGCCTCCGGGAGGCTGGGCCGAGGGACGCGGGGCTCAAACCTGCCTCGGCTCGGCGCGCTCGCAAGTTCATTGTCTGCCTGGGCCGCCGCCGCCGCCTCCGCGCCGGGAGCGCCGCGGGGAGTGAGGCTGCGCGCAGCCTCCGCCGGCCCGGACTCCCTACGCCCAGCCCCGCCGCCGCCCGCGCTGCCCGGCCGGAACGCGGAGGGGCGCCGGAGCCCGGAGCCAGACCTCCACCCGCCGCTCCTCGCCGCCCCCACCCCGGCGCCTGGCACCCAACTTGTACCTGAGAAGCCTGGGTCCAACCCCAGAGCCTCTGCGGCTCCGGCTCCGCGGGAGCGCGCCCAGCCCCGCGCCTCGAGCCCAGCATCCAGGGCGCGTCAACCTGACTCCCCGAGCGCAGGGAGGAAAAGTTTGGGAGTGACGTGCAGATGGCGAATGAAACCTCCGAAGAGAACCCTCCCCCCGCCCCATGTCGCGCTGACACACATCAGCTCGAGTCTGGAATGTGAGATCAAGGCGTGTGCGCCGCGCGGTGGGTTTGGTCCCCGCCCCCTCCCCTTCCAAGTAAACAAGGTTTGCGCGATGCGGTGATTCTAAATAGGAAGCAAACCGAAACCCCTAAAGTCCGCCAGTGACGCTCTGCCAGAGACATTTTTAGCGAACTTGGCGGTCTGCAGCCAGCCCATACATTGATATGCAAGGCCACGGCGCTGGTGGGTTCTGCGCTCTCTGTTGTGCTTTTGCAGCCCGCGAGGGCGGGGGTGGGCTCTTCGGCCCTTCTCCTTTGTCCGGGGGGGGGGGGGGGGCCGGGTTCCGCGGGACCCGGAGCCCTGCCGCAGTGGCCCGGAGGCGCCCGCTCCAGAAAACCACCTGGGCTGTCCGGGGCTAAGGAAATGGCACCAGTGGTCCACTCCCTGCCGCTTGACCAAAGATACCATCAGTTAAAGAAAAGACACTGGATTTTGGAAAACTCAGCTCAAGAGGCGCTTGGAGCACCAAGCCCAGCCTCTCAGGAAACGGGTCCAAGGGACAGAAAAAAAAAAAAAAATCTTTGTCTTCAATCACACAGCCTTTTGCCTGCCCATGTCCCCATGGCCACGGTCCAGCATCCTTGTGCTTAGAGCAGCCAGAAGTGAAGCTGAAAGTGTTTCCTAAGTGCTGCAGAGTGGTGGCCCTCTGCCGAGGGGGCTTCCGGAGCCTGCCTTTCCCCACTTTCCTCTGATTCTGAAAATCTGATCTATATTGCCCGAGGCTTCATCTCACTCCCCAGAAACTATAGCGTGCCCTGAGGTTGTAAACTTGCGCTCAGCATCCATGGCAACTAATGCAGAGGTCACAATCAGAGGATTATATCTGCAGATGCGAAGCTGGATGAGAAGGGAGTTCTTCAAAACTGTGTCTTGTTTTCCTGCAAAATAAATGCCCCTTACATAAAATCTACGAAGAAAGATTGATGCAAGAGACCAGCCTCTGAATCTCCGAGGGCATTGGTTTCTCCATATAGACTCCGCTTGGTGACTTGTGCTCGTTATTATTTTTTTAAACAAAAACCTTTTTCTGAAAATACAATGAGGTGCTTTTTGCAGGGTTCACAATTCCCAATAGATGATGATGCCATTTTTCAAGGTCTTATACACGTTGTGGCTTTGGGGCTTATTTATTAGCTCCCAAGAAAAGCGTGCCTTTCAGTGAAGTTTATATACTCAAGTAATTGCATCGGGGGACACAGTGCAGGGTGCTGTTAAAGAGGGTTAGTTGTACAGGGAGGCCCTGGGCCAGGCAGCTGTCAGACCAGAGTGTGCAATGGGTTTAAACAAACACAGGGAAGGTTCTATGGAAACACGGAGGAGGAAATCCCCTCCTGTAAGGCTGTGTGGAACATTATTCCATGGCCACACATACCTCTGATCCTTCCTCTCCTCCCTCCAACTAAACACATGACCCCGTTATGGAGATGGCGCTGGGCCCACCCGGATCACTTTCAAATTCAGGTGTCAGAAATCACGGTTGACACGGAGCAAATTGTTTTTAAATAAAATCACGGTACCGCTTTGATACGCATTCCACCAGGGACTTTCCAAAGGTATTTATACACGTGCCTGAGATTAACTGGAGGGCAATTTTCGCCCTTAACGTTCATTTCACAAAATTACCCAAGAATTGCACGTTGCCTGTTATTCTGGAGGGTTGAGAGAGCACCCAAATGCCAGACGTGTGTGAACGAGCGGATAGATAGACAGCGGATGTGTGAGAGAGGTTGGTGCTAACATGACACCGGCAGCTAATGGGTGGAAAAATGAAGATCATTTTAGAAAACAAATATCCCCTCCCTCATGTGCACACCCTTCCATAATTCGGGAGTTAAATTGCCCTGGTTCAAACCATATCTTGACACTTACTAGCTGAGTGCATGTCCCTTTCAGTGCTGGCTTTGGGACTGATGATAGCGCCTACTGTGGTCAGTCACATAACTGATCCCGTGGGGGTATTAGCACTTCTATCCCCTTGTCACAGTCCCAAAGAGCATGCAGTGTATTTCCCCATTCCTTATTTTGGGCTCGGCCATATGACTTGCTGTAGTCAATGAGATTTTAGAGAATGTTACTGAGTAAGGAGATTGAAACATGTTAAGGGGCTGGGCTTGCTATCTTGTGCTCTGGAGGCTCATAACGAGAAAATGTCCCAAGAAGCCGCTGTCTCTTCCAGTATGGCTCCAGGACAAACACACATAGAGCAGACCTGAACTCACCCCACCTACAGCCGGACACCAAATGGCCTCCACCAACCTACACACACACGAGCAAGGGCAGGGACACACTCACTGTAAGTTGCTGAATGCCAGAGGATGTTGCGCGGCCTTACCACGACAGTAGCTGACTGACACACTCCCTCGGTGGGCATGTAGGAAGATTCATGACAAAATGTTTGAAAAACACTAAGCACAATTCTTGGGATGTCGTAAGAGCTCCAAAATATTCGCTGTGATTAGAAATCTACATTATTGTGATACAGTTTTGTATCACAATTTTGTGCATAAGAATCACATAGTAATTGTTTTAACTGATAAACTGAATCAGTGAATAAGTATTTCTAAAATAAAGACTTTCTCTGTATGTACAAGACAGCCCAGAGGCATCAGGAACTGGAAGGCCATGGTCACCTGCCTCGGTGACCAAGTCACATTCGTTCAGTCCCTCACTCATTCAGTGGCCGTCCCGCGAACACCTGCTCTGTGCCACACACCAGAGTGAATGTTGGAGCCACTGAGTCTTCATCCCCTCCTCGGGGTGGGGACCTACGGAGCCCCACCATGGGAAACACTCGGTTCAGCATGCTCCCAGGCCGTATCGCGTGACCCTCACAACGGCCTCGTGAGCCAATATCACCTCTCCTCTTTTCTCAGGCAAGGAGACAGAGGCTCAGAAACCAAACAACATGGGAAAAGGACCACAGTCTCCTCCTCTACCATTAGTGTGAGGTAATGCCAAGGAATTCAAGTTACTGAAAGGCACGTCCAATGGGAAAGTGAAGTGAGAACCAAGCGGAGGGGGGAACACAGCTTGGGTCACTCTCTGTGCCAGGGATGTGCTAAGTGAGCACTTGGGAAATACTGAGGCTCAGAAGACCCAGCTTCTGCTCCTGCCACCAGCTGTCCGTGAGATCTGGAGCCCTTCTCTGGCCTTCAGTGTCTCCAGCTGGAGGGGGAAAGACCTTGAAAGCTGCAGCCTGGTATTTTCCAGAACTATGGATTCAAGAGGAACTGCTGTAGGAGGTCCCTTGTCCGGGGATGGAGGGATGCGAATCACAGTTCTGGGAACTGGCCCAGTAATTTGAAAGTGGGGACAGCGGACCACTCAGGAGGAAAGGAGACAAGGCAGGGCTTTGAGCCCCGCTCATTCTAGGCTCAACAACAGCAAGCTGGCCACTGGTCATCCCACTGTCAGAGCACTGAGACTGGAACATGTGGGGTCTCCCCAGTGCCTCCTACTAGGATACAAAAGCTCCTGAAAGAAGACCCATGTCAGATGCCTAAAGCCCTGGATACCAGCTAATGCCTTCATTTTCAATTAGCACTTGAGCAGAGATGGGGATGAAGTTTCAATTCAATTTCACCTTGTTCCCACATTTGAGGTGGTTTCCAAGGGTACTGACTGTATGGGCGTGGAGGGCTGCTGGGAGTTGCCTGTGAGGGGAGGGGCTGCACCTGGGTGCGAGGGACCCAGGGGGACCAGTGCACAGGCCCTTCGAATGTGTTTCAGTGGACCTGGCTTCGGATCTCTGCCACCAGCCACGACCTGCCTCTAGCCCCGTGACTTTGACAAATTTAGACTGCTCGGTAACCTGAAGTGCATTTCAATTTCATAAATTTAGAAATGCTCTGGTTAGACAGATCCCTTCTGCAGTAATGCAGACATTAAGTGCACTTTCCGCCAATTTTGGTATGCTAATCCATCACAAATCGATGTGAAATTTAGGTTCTTGTGAAAATTTCCTACACCCGATCCAAAACCTCTACCGGATTTAGGGTAATAATAAATTGTGGTTCCTTAAAGCTGCAGACTTCAGCTCTGCACTGAAACCTGCATGAAGAGAAGAACATGGTCGGCTTGAAACAAATATTGGAACCTGTGAATGCACCTGAGAGTTGCTGACTGCCCCTCTGTTCCCCCCGGGGCATCTCCCTTACTCCTAAGATGCTTCCACAACCTGAAGGCATTACAGTTCTGTCTCCGAGTTCCCACCTGAGAAGCCTGATCCGAAGGGCTGTAAGTCCTGGGAGGACAGGAACAAGGTCTTGTGAGTGTCAACATTCCCAGCTCCCCCGCTCAGAGCCTGGCCTGGCAGACACACCCAGAAAATGTCTGGTGAATGACCCAGCTGGAATCTTCCGGCTTGGTTAGTGCCTTGTCCCCCCAGACTTAACTTCCTCTGATTTTCACTACTTCCTAGAATCAGATGTCTTCCCCACCAATGAAGACTGGAAATCCTAAAAGCATAGGCAGAAACCTGGGAAGGAAAATCAGTTGAGGACCGCAGGTGATTTGAACGACGATAGCACCACGGGAAGAGCCTCTTTATTCGGCAGTATCTGGGGCCAGGAGTGAAGGTAGGGCCAGTAAGTGGTGATACAAAGAACGTGCTCGTGATGAAAGAGACATAATGTCATTGCTGTCACCGCCTGAGACTCTGTTGCTACCAATTGTTGAAAGGCAGCGCCTATTAGCTAGATGTTTTTAGCTGCATAATAGACATTTTGCCAATAAGGTGAAAGTCTATAGCTGGCAGCATGTTCACTTGTTCCTGTCACAAGATCTACAATCCACCCAACAGCAAAAATGAGCTGTTGACTTGGTAAATTTAGAGCAGCGTTGCCTGCCCTAGATGTGAAATACCTGAGCCTTCTAAATAAATTTCATTTTCCTGGCTGAGCATTTAATGCAGTCAAATGTTACAAAGCAGAGCTGGGGAGGATAATGGGAATGACACCCACATGCGGAGGCTCTGAGCGGCTGATCGTGATTTGCACTCCCTCCCTGCACAGCTTCCCTACTGGGTCCGGCCCAGACCCGCTTCAGGCTCTGCAACAGCCATTTCTGTGAATGTCCCTACCACAACCTGCCCAGATGCCTGATGCAGAAGCCCCAGTGTCATCCTTAGCTCTTTTACCTCCGATTAGCCACCCTCCTCTTCCCGAGCCTGGCTCACCTTAGAAGCCTGGGAGGTTTTAAAAATTCAGAATCCTGGGGCACATCGGTGGCTCAGTCGGTTAAGAATATAACTTGTGATTTCTGAGGGGGTCATGATCTCATGGGCTGTGGGATCAAGCCGTGCATCAGGCTCTGCACTCAGTGGGGAGTCTGCTTGAGATTCTCTCCCTCTGCCCCTCCCCACTACTCGTGTGCGCACACTCTTTCTGTCTCTCCCTCTCACTTAAATACATATTTTTAAAAATTCAGATTCCTGGGCTTCAATACCAGATACTCCATTTCCATCGGTCTAAGTGGGGTCCAGAAATCTGTATCTCTGGCATGGTATCTAGGAATCTGTATATTTAACATACTCCCCCCAACCTCCACCCCTTGAAATTTGAGAACTGCTAGTTTGGACCCATCTCATCTCTCCCTTGGGACCGCTACCGTAGCCTCTAGCTACTCTCCCTGCCTCCTCTCCTTGAGCTCCAATAACTGGTTCTTTCGGTATATGCAGCCAGGATCTTTCCAACACACAAATCCGATCAGGCCAGCCCCATGGTCACGTAGCTGTGATGCCTCCATTCCACCTGCAAGGTGGCTCATGTCCTCATGGCCAGTCAGGGTCCAAGGCCATGGTCCAAGGCCATGCAGTTGTAGTCCTGCTTCTTCTCCGGGCCCACCTCCCCTCCTGGCTCTCGTACACCCATGGGCTCCATTCACACACTGCTCCCCAAAGGGGCTTTCCATGGACTATAGACATGGCGGCTCTGTCATGCCAGCATCAGAAAACACCGGTGGCCATTTCTCGGGCCATATATGGTCTTGGGTGGAAACTAGAGAGAAGGCAGCTCCTTAGAAGTTGCTCTGATGACATTAGAACCCAACGTGTCACTTTAGTAAATGGTGTGGGGAAAACTGCACAGCCACATGTGAAAGGATGGAACTAGACCACTACCTTCCACCCTACCCAAAAATGAACTCAAAATGGATTACAGACTTGAATGGAAGACCTGAAACCACAGAATTCCCAGAAGAAAATAAAGATGGTAAGCTCCTGAGCATTGGTCTTGGTGATGACTTGTTGGATCTGACTCCAAAGACAAGAAATGAGCAAGTGGGACGACGTCAAACTAAAAAGCTTCTGCACAATGAGAGAAATCATCAACAAAATGAAAGGCAACCTACTGAATGGAAGAGAATATTTGCAAATCATATATCTGATAAGGGATTCATATTCAAAACATATGAAGAACTCATACAACTCAATAGCAAAGAGGAAAAAGCCCATATGATTTAAAAATGGGCAAAAGTTCTGAATAAATATATTTCTCAAAGAAGACATCCAGATGCTCAACATCCCTAATCACTGGGGAAAGGCAAATGAAAACACAATGAGATATTGCCTCACACCTGTCAGGATGGCTAGTATCAAAATGACCAGAAATAACAAGGGTTGGGGAGGATGTGGAGAAGGGGGAACCCTCTTGCACTGTCGGTGGGAATGGAAATTGGTGTAGCCACCGTGGAAAACAGTATGGAGGTTCCTCAAAGAATTAAAAATAGAGCTGCCCTGCAATCCACCAATTCCATTTCTGAGTATTTATTTGAAAACCAGTGAAAACTCTAATTTGAAAAGGTGTGGTCCCCCCCTATGTTCATTGCAACAGTATTTACAAGAGGCAAGACGTGGGAGCAAGCCAAGTGACCACTAATGGATGAATGGGTAAAGAGGACAAGATACAGGGGTGCCTGGGTGATTGTCAACTGTTTGTTTTTTAAAGATATTATTTACTTATTTTGATAGAGAAGGAGAAAGAGAGAGCAAGCAAGGGGAGCGGAAGAAATAGGCTTCTCGCTGAGCAGGGAACCCAACACGGGGCTCAATCCCAGGACCCTGGGATCATGACCTGAGCCAAAGGTAGATGCTTAACTGACTAAGCCATGCAGGTGCCCTAAGCGTCCAACTCTTGATTTCAGCTCAGCTCATGATCTCAGTGTCATGAGATCAAACCCTGCATCAGGTTCCGTGCTCAGTGGCAGGCCTGCTGGGGATTCTCTCTCTCCCTCTCCCTCTGCCCCTCCCCCTAGATTCCCTCTCCCCACCCACACCCACCCCTGTGCACATACACACACTCTCTCTCTCTCAAATAAATAAATAAATCTTAAAAAAAATAAAAGAAGATATCATACAGGCTTGGTCAGACTCAGGATAGATATTTTTGGCAAGAAGGCTTGCCGGATGGTGGTGGCCAGGAGCACATGACTTGTGGTTGTCTTTCTTCTTGTGATGTTAATAGCTAACAATGCTTCTAAATCCAAAATTATAATATTCAAAACCCACGATTCTGTCTTCATTGGCCGGATGGAATACTTCTATAAAAGTGAAGTTTTCCTTGCCTGTAACTGTTTCAGCTTGTGGTACAGTTAGCAAAGAGAAGGCAATATAAACGCATAATTCTTTCAGTGACCGTTGTCAAAAGCATGGCTTGCTTCTCCAGCATCCTCCAGGGGTGACCAGTTAGACTTGCTTTTCCTGTTGCTTTAATCCTATGGGGTTGGTGGCTTGATAAGAAAAAGGAGAGAGAGCTCTCCCTCTCCAAGTGCAGAGAAGAGGTCGTGTGAGCACCCAGCGGGAACGCAACCACCCACAAGCCACGAGAAGAGTCCTCCATGTGAAATCCACCTGACGGGCACATTGATCTTCGACTTTCCAGCCTCCGGCACTGGAAGAAAACTAACTTCTGTTGTCTTCGCAAAGCCAAAGCCCTGCACAGAGCCCAGAGAGAGTGTGGCTGCAGCTATGGTGGTCTGGGTTGCTAGGAGGGTGTGAGCTCTGTTGGTGGGCCTCCCCTCCAACCTGGCCGAACCTTGCGTGGTACGCTAGGGTACTTGGTAGATGGGCTGCAAGTCCCCAGGCTCAGGTCCTGCGCTTCGGGTGACCCTCCTGGTTTGCTCTGAGACCCTGGGTGGGGGGCCCTCTTCCCCTCTCTGGGCCTCACATCCCTGCTTCTGGCACAGAGGATAGAACTGGATTATCTCTTGGGACTGTGGCCTCACCAAAGAGTCATTCAAATCTTGATGATGCATCCGTGAGAAGTGACAGAAAGGGTTCACTATCTGTTATCAGTCTTCCTCTGTGGAACAAATTACCCCACACTTAACAGCTTAAGACAACATCCGTCTGTTGCCTCGAAGCTCTAGAGGTCGGAGTCAAGCAGGCTGCCTGCTAGGGGTCTCGTGAGAATGAAGCCAGGACGCAGGGCGGCCGGCTCTCGTGAGCATGCCCTGAGGAAGAAACCACCTCCAAGCTCATTCAGGTTGTTGGCAGGATTCATTTCTTTGTGGTCACGGAGGTGCCCATTTCCTTGATGGGTATCAGCGGGGCTTCTCTCTCTCCTCTTGGGGCCACCTGTTTGTCTTCTCACAGGGCATCCCGTGCCCTTCAAAACAGCAACTACTCTCTCTTGGACTCCCCTGCCTTTCTCTTCTGCTTTCTTTTTTTTTTTTTTTTAAGATTTTTTTAATTTATTTGTTTGACAGACAGAGATCACAAGTAGGCAGAGAGACAGGCAGAGAGAGAGGAGGAAGCAGGCTCACCACTGAGCAGAGAACCCGAAGCGGGGCTCGATCCCAGGACCCTGGGATCATGACCTGAGCCGAAGGCAGAAGCTTAACCCACTGAGCCACCCAGGGGCCCCAACTTCTGCTTTCTTTTAAGGGTGCCTGTGGTTACACTGCATCCACGGAGAATCCAGGAGAGTAGTAATGCTGGATAATCTCCCTATCTTAAGGCTAACTTTGACTACATCTGCAAGGTCATTTTGGCCATGTGACCTCCATAGTCACAGGCAGGACACTGGGGCCAAAGGTGATGGGGGTTATTTAAAATTCAGTCGACCACCCATCTGGTTTCTCCTGGGCACCATTTCTTCAGCAAACACTTCCTGAGTGGGTCCGGGGAAGCCCTGCACTCTGGAAGCCCCCAGTCAGAAGGGGCCTGGCCTGGGTCTGGGGCCCACGAGGGACAAGTGTCTCATGCACTCAGGAAGAAGTTGGCCCAACAAGGATCCCAACCCCTGGGTATTCCGACCACTCTCAGCTTCCGCTTTATCTGGATCTCCCTGTTCGATGGTTTACTTACTGCGTTCTTTCAATACACTCCCTGAGAAGCAATTTTCATCCTGAAACATATACAGACCAAGTTGGGAGTTGCTTTGATAATGAAGTGAGGGGAGAGTCGGGGGAATAGAGAAATGACATTGGCCACGGGCCAACGATGATTGATGCCGGCAGCTGGGACGTCAGGCACCCATCTCAGTTTCTGGTCTGAGTTTGGAAATGTCCACAATAAAAAGAGTTTTTAAAATGCATTTTTTAAAGGGATGATTTCTTTTACTCATAAATGAAAAAGCCACTATCATTTGCCATACAAAATTATCAAAAAGTAAATATAATTATTTTTCTTTATTTTTTAAAAGATTTTATTTATTTATTTGACACAGAGAGAGTGAGAGAGAGAACACAAGCAGGGGGAGTGGGAGAGAGAGAAGCAGGCTTCCTGCTGAGTAGGGAGCCGATGCAGGGCTCCATCCCAGGACCCTGGGATCATAACCTGAGCTGAAGGCAGACGCTTCACCTCTGAGCCACCCAGGAAAAGGGAAATATAATTAAAAGAAAACAAAGTGGTTCAATCCCAGCCCGGTACTGATGGGTTTTTCTCTTTGTTAACAAGGAGGTTAGCAAGTATCAGAGTTAAGGACAGGGCTCAGTGGGCTTTCTTACTGGTGTAAGTTTTTTGTTTTTTAAGATTTTATTTATTTATTTGAGAGGGAGGGAGAGAGTGAGGCATAAGTGCACACAAACAAGGGTCAGGGGGAGGGGAGGCAGAGGGAACGGGAGAAGCAGACTCGCTGCTGAGCAGGAAGCCCAATTCAGGGCTCCATCCCAGACCCAGAGATCATGACCTGAGCCCAAGGCAGATGCTTAACCTGCTGAGCTACCCAAGCGCCCCTCACTGGCATAAATTTTTAAATCTTTCTTAGTAAGCACAAAGCAGAAGCAACTCAGTAATCTGTATTTAACGCCAGATCCATGCATCCCTAACAGCCCCTCTGGTCAGACAGAGAAGCTCTGAGTCACCTTCCAACCCTGCAGTGTCCCCATCTGTGACTGTGGGTGTGCTGTCCGGGGGTGGGGAGGGGCTAGGGGGTAAGGAAAGACAGCCCAGAGCAGCTGCGAGAGCCCCTTAAAAAGCTTGGGTTCTAAGTCTACCTTGATGGTACCCCCTTACCTGGGCACCTGACCTTCTTCTCTAAATTGTCCTCCCACCACCCCCCTCAAGACTCAAGACCCCAAGTGTTGCTCACACTTCCCCCCTCAGCTGCAAGCTGGCCCTGGGAAAGGCCCCGGGGGCCCTCTACCTTCACTGAATGACCAATGAAAGCCTTCTTCCTCCTATCCCACCCCTCCCCTCCCAGATCAAAGAAGAGACAACAGGTGGCTTTGTCACCTACTTCTTCCTCTTTTTTTTTTTAGATTTTATTTATTTGATGTCCGTGGACCACCACCTATCTAGCTCTGTGCCAATGACTTCCAGACACTAGCTAAGCTGTGACAGTCTGGGTGAGGGTAAGAGGATATTGCCCCATTTCACAGGTGAGAACACTAAGGTTCATGTAGTTGGCCAAAGGGACACAGACTGCCAGTGGCAGAGCAGGAGATAAAGTAAGGCCCATTGCCCCTGGAATCAGTGCTCTGTTCGAGGTGCCCCCAACCCAGAAATGGGCCAGATGTCACCCAAGAGTCCTACCCTAGCAGGTAAGCAGTGGAAGGGCTGGAGCATCAGACGGGGGTCTCTTCCAGGAGCCTGAGGGACCACCAGTCACTCTGCTCCTGATTCACACACTTACACACCATCAGCACAGCCAACCAGGGCTGCGAGCCTTTTCAGATGACGATGGTATGATTACAATGTTCTGAGCCATTCGCCGTCTCTTGTTTATTCCTTTTATTACCTGGTCCCCACCAGCTGCCCCACAGTAAATGTGATGGACCTGGCCTCCGGTTGGCCCCTCGGAAGGGAGAATTCTGGGAGGGAGGAGGTCGGGACCCAAGCCAAGAAGCAAGAAGGAACCTCTCTTGGGCCAAGTGGCCTCCGGGCCTGATATCCCTCATTCCAGAGCCAGGAAGACCCACTGTCTTTGCACCAAGAGGAGGGGGTGCCACGCACCTGAGTCCTAGTCCTTGCCTGCCCCCCATAGGTGACCACCAGGGGGGCTGCGCTGGCCATGAAGCCTAGAGTCATCCTCTTCCAACCCCAGGGGGCTGGGCCTCCACGAGTCCTAGATGGGGAGTTCACCTAGAAGCAGCCTTCGCACGGGGCTTCCCTCCTGTCTCTCAGGGGCTCAGGGCTGAGGAGCCAGTGCCTTCAATGTCTGCCCCCAAAGGAGCTGAGCGGCGCTTCTCTCCCTCTCCCCACGAGCCACGGACACTGACACGGATGTTTACATCACACATCTGGGCGACCGAACTGAGGCGTTCGTTTTCAGGCTGTGACTGGGACCCAGAGCTGCCTCCCTGGCTCGGGACACTGTAAAAACAACTATTCCTTCTTTCACTTCAGCCCGAGAACTGAGCTGATAACTTGAAGATTCGAGGAATCAAATATTTATAGAAATGACTGTATCATTCTCATTTGGAATGTTAATTATGTGAAGGGACGGACAGAACCAATCCCTTTCTGTGAAGCCCCAACCGAGGAGCTGTCCCCAGTCTGGGGTAAAAGTCCCCCAAAGGTCGGCAAGGTCCCACCTGCAGCTGCACACCCGGTCAGGACCTGCTCCGGGCAAAGAGCTTACCGTCCGGGCAGCACCAAAAACCACTGCCATGACTACGCCTAGGGCTTCGCAATTTACCGGCTTCCATGTTGGTCCAGTTCTTTGAGCCCCCATCCCTCGGTGGCTCAGTGTGTTAAGCATTTCCCTCGGCTCAGGTCATGATCTCAGGGTCCTGGGATCGAGCCCCACATTGGACTCCCTGCTCAGCGGGAAGCTTGCTTCTCCCTCTCTGTTTGCTCCTCCCACCTCATGGACTCTCTCTCTCTCTCTAGTAAAGGAATAAATCGTCTTTAAAAAAAATAGTAAGATCCCTATGGGAAATACTAACGCACCATTTACAAGTGAAGCCATGACCTCCGAAAGGGGACAGGCCTTGTTTAGATTCAGCTAAAAAGTGGAACCGGGAGGAGTGAATCCCAGGCTAATGCCCGCCCCTTAAAAACCTCCTTACTTCACAGAAAATCTCAGCCTCCCTCCAGCCCCGAGGAGTAGACATTCTTCAACCCATTCCACAGATAAGAAACTGAGGTTGAGGAAGCTCTATCTTGGACACCTTTCCAAGTCCCTAGCTGGCCCCCCTCATGCCCCCAGCCTTCCACCCACAGCACGTTTCCGGCACCCCAGGGTCCTGACCTGTTTTCTCCGGGATCTGGGACCCACAGAGGTGGTGGCGTTCACGTGTGTTTTTCAGTTGTTGCTGCTTTTCAGCCTGCTATTTTAAAAACAACACCCCCAAACCACAGAACACAAGGCTTTCTACACCTTGGCTAATTTCCTGCTGACTCAGCCAGGCTGGGCAGGAGCCAACCGGGTAACTTCTCTGGCCCCGTGTGAGAAATATTTATTGTTGAATAGTCCTCTGTTTCATAAAAGGCACCCAGGCCTTTCTACGGGGCAGAGAGGCTCAGACAAGTGTGGCTGTATTTCCCACTTCTGGCCGGGATTATTCCGGTGGAGTCCTCTAGCAAGGCTTCTATCTTCCCTCCTTCCCTCCACAGAGGACCTGCAGCCACGATTTACAGAAGCCAGAGCAGCACTTCCGTCCCTTCCTTCCCTCTCCTACGTGAACCAGGCAAATGGCTTAAGCCCTTTCCGCCTCCATTAACCCACCTGCAAAATGGCTAGATTCGAATGCAAGCACTGATTGCGTTGTAAAAACCTCTGATCCATCCTGAAGCAGCCTCCCCATTCACGGCTGCAGGACTTCAGCCCTAGAGGCCAAAGGGTGGGTGTCTGCTGATTTGAAAGGAGCCTTTGAAATGCTGGAGTGAAAGCAAGAAATCGGCAGAGGACTTCAGGGTACAGGAAAGTACCTCGGCTACTTAACAATGCACGAGGCTTTTTATAATGCTTAGGTGAATAGCTCCTGTTTGCGGAGGGGAGGAGGACAGGCAGAGGGAGACCTTCACCATACACTGCAGTCCACATCCCAAGGACCAGAGGCCAGGGGGGTTAATCATGTGTCAATTACCTCACCAGTGACAAAGCCGGATACTGACGTGGGGGCCTGGCTTGCGCCCCCCAGTTGTCCCCTGCTTTAAGAGTGTACTTCCCCTTGCCATAATTAGCACCTCAACTTTTGTCCTCCCTCCAGCCAGTGCCCCCTCCATTGGAAATTTGCAGACTGGAAATTGATCAGAACTTCAGCGGCTGAGATAACAGATGGTGCTTTTTCATCTGTCAGCCTCCCTCCCGTTCTCGCAGGACTGGCTGGCTGCTCAGCCCCCTCCGAGCGGTGCCTAGCAAGGCTCTGCTGGGGAGAGCTGTTCTGTACATCATCCACTCTTGAGCCCCGGTCTCTCTCCCAAACCCTAGAATGATGTCTCCCACTGCATCCTGGGCAGATGCACCACTGAGCCCCTCATCTCCCCCCAAAGCTGCCTCCCTGATACCCATCTCGGGGAATGGCAATCACCCAAGTGCCCGGGGAATTGCCCGGACTCCTGCCCCTCGCCCCAAGTTTTAGCTGGTCTCTGGATTCCACTTGTTGACAGCTCCAGGACGGGTCCCCTCCTCTCTCGCCCTGTCACCCTGCCTCCCGACTCGGGCCTCTACTCCCCTCGTGCAGATTCCTGCTCAGGTCTCCAGCCCTCTGATCTCTGCAGCCAGACCTCTCTAGCCTGACCCACGATCCCACCCTGACCACCACCCCACCCCCAACCCCTCCTTCCTTTCTGGTTCTCGTTACTGCAGCACCTCTGAGGGGCTCACAGTTTCCCAGACACCCTCTCCCTCTGGTCCCTGGGCCTTTGAACATATTGCCCCTCCAGTTCGGGAGGCTCTCTCCACCCCCACCCTTTGGGCGCCAAACATTCATTGTTAACTGAGTGTGCACATGCTCCCCCGCGTCTCCCAGCACCCCTTGCAGTTAGACTGGGCACAGGATGAGTTTCTGGCCAAGGCACAGACAGTAAGATAGCATTTCTGGCCGAAGCCTGGAAGACTGGTGGGAGCTCCATGGACTTGCTGCTGGGCTGGCGGACCCCGAGTGACAGCAGCCCCAGGGACTGAGGACAGCTAGATGTTGAGTCTGGACATCCAAGTCCTGTGTGTGAACAAGAATAAATCGTACGTGTCAAACCCCTGAGATCTGAGGGTTGTGGCAACTATAGCAATGACAGGCTGGCGGTCCCCTTCCCATCACACAACCAAGAGCCCCCTCTCCCGGGGGCCTGCTCCCCAGGCCCCTGGTGAAATTCAGGGCCCCCCTCTGTGCTTCTGGAGTGTCCTAGGATTTCCTCAAGGGGAGGACCTTTGTTTTCATCTTCACCATGGTCACTGACATTCCCATCATCAGCATCTGTCGTTTCTTGACTGCTGTCTAAGCGCTCTACGCACATTCCACATCTCCTCTCGCCCTCATAATCACCCTCTTAATAGGTACTCTTCATTGTTCCCATTTCGCAGACCAGGAAACCGAGGCTCAGAGAGGTTACAAGGTTCGTTTGGTGGCCCAGCTGCTGAGGGGTGGTCTGTGCCAGCCCGCAGCCCAGTGCCCCCCCCCCACTGGCCCCTCCCTCATCCACTGTCACACCCCCAGCCCTGAGGGCAGGCGACAGCACAGTAGGTACTCGAGGAAGTTTGCTGAACGTCTGCACCAATCACGCTTGCTTTCTGACCTTCCTTTTATGCAGGAGAGCCTCAGGGGGAAAGGTGGGCCCGCACAGTGCACACGGGGCACTAGGGACGAGGGACAAGTTGTGCCCAGAAAGATGCCCCTCGGGCCGCTCTCCCTCCAGGGCAGTTGGATCTAGATATTTCCTCTTGATTCATTTTGCAGAAGATTTTTGTGATGAGCCTTTATTTATTTTAAGAAAACTAAAGGATGGGATGGTCAGAGGCCTCACCCGATGCTTCCTCCTGACGCGAAGATTTCAAGGCTTGGTCCCTCCAGGCCTAGAAGAGCTTCCTGCCCTCCCCTGGGTACAAAGCACTTTTCAAGTTCCTTATCTTATTTGATTCTGAGATAAGGGGCGCTCCCCCTCCTAGATAAGAGCATCCGGGCCCGAGATATTGGGCCATGAGCCCTGCTCGGCCAGCCCACAGGAGGCCAAGCTGCAGGTTGTCTGGCATCAGAGCAGACATGGTCTCCCCGCCCCAAACCCATCTGTGCTGGGGGGCAGAGGAGGTGAGCTGGGCCTCTCGTCGCAAACACCGGGCTGAGAGCAAAGAGGGGAGCTTGCAAGCGGCTCTGGTGGCCTCTTTCTGGTGTCACATTCAGCACAAGGGAGCCATTATGCTGATTGTCTTCCTTCCTGGGCAAAAAGAAAAGCAAACCCGAAGTAACAAGTGGGAAGACTGTGTGAAAGACTGGGGAGGCCAGTTCCAGGAGGGGCACGGATGCAGAGAGGAGAGCTGCCAGGTGAGCAGACAGTCTGGATTTTGTCCTTTAATGGCCGGCTGTGTGATGCCAGGCTCCAGGAAGAAGAGAGAAGGACAGTGCTGTCCACTGTGTTGTAATGACTGCTCAGCTGACCAGTCTCACGGCCTCCAAGAATCAGCTGAAGGTAGCATTTGTCTCTGGCCTGATTTTAGATCCCCTGAGACAGCCAGTTGGGTTTGAATTCACTTTTCATGATTGGTTCGTGGCTCCCAATCTCGGGTTTGGAAAATCCACAACTAAAGGCTGTCAAGAGAGACAGAAGAGTGGGCCCCTCTTCTTCTTTGGGACAGTGTCTTGTCTATGCCTGCCCAGAGCTGGGGCCAGTGGAGAACAGATAGAAAATGTGCTGGTAGATGGGTGGATGGATGGAGGGATGGATGGACGGATGGACAGTGAGACAGAGAGATGTGGCCTGGTCAAAAAGCGTGAGGTTACTCTGAAGGGCTCTCCAGAAGGGGTCTTCAGGAGTCAGGAGCAGGCAGGACTAGAGTCTGGGAGGAATTGAGGACCCTCCTGTCCAGGCCACCCCTCACCCTTTCAAAGAACCCTCACCAGGTATGGGAAACCGCCCATGGTTCAGTCTGTCCATCCAGCCACTGAGAGCGTGTCACAGGCTGGAAGGACATCAGACATCCAACACATTAGGGCACCCACCAGAAGCACAGTGCCCGTCCCCTCTCTGCCCTCGGAGATGGCACCACGCCTGATTTGTCAACATGTAGCCATTGGAGAGCTTGCTTGATTGGAAACAGGACCACGTCCTCCCAGCCATCCCTTCCTTATCCTCATCACCAGTGATCAACAGGGGAGAGCTCAGAAGCCCGAAGTCCAGGAAGGACCAGTGTGGGGACTATTGAGGATAGAACAGATCACAAAATTGGGACATTTGGTCCCATGCATGCTACTCAGAGGAGGCACGCAGCCTGAGGCGGCCACCTACTATACCCTGAATGCTCATTAAATGTTTGCCAGACGGACCACCGAATATTCCGGGCCCTCACGGGGACTTGGGTGGAGTCCTGCCAAGATCTCTTTGGCGTCTCTGCCGGGGGAAGGCCGTGGAATCACCTGTACCTGAGCTGATGCTGTGGCTCTGCCATTCCCTGACTGGATGACCGTGGCAGAGTCACCTTACGGCTCTGAACCTCAGTTTCCCCAACTGTAACATGGCGGTGGGTGGGGGAGGGGTTTGCTATGAGATGGCGGCAGGCAGGCAGGAGGAACCTGGTTCTTCAGAGGAATCGGAAGCAGAGCATTCAGATGGGGGGGCGCTGGAGGAGGGGACTCGGGTCTGTCATTAGAGATGAACATTCGCTCCCTGTCCCTTGTACCATCCTCACATTTTTCTCTTCCACAGATTCACTAGGACGCCTTTGGGTTCTGCTCAGCTGGGTTGTTTCTCCAAAGCTTTCTGTGCTGGCTCAGCTGAGCTGCAGCCCTCCCAAGTCCCAGTTTCACAAACTGAAATTGGGAACGATTGGTTGGATTCCCAGCACCCCCGTGTTCAGCTGGTAATAGAGACATTCTCACCATTTGCCCCTGACATCAAACCTTCAAAGATCCGAGGTCCCTCCTCTCCCTTCCTGAGAGGATTTGTGTGGTAATGTTTCCATCAGCTTTCAGAACTCCCACAGTGTCCCCAAGACAGCAGCCTATGCGGCCAGCATTGCAAATGAACCCAAGGCATGGGACAGTCACCCTCTCTCAGAGGGTAGAGGCTCCCAAGTGTAGATATTACATTGGTTCCAGTGAAAATGGGCTCTTCATATCCAAGAATCCAATGCAAAGGATGTCTTTGTTCTAGAACATTCTCTACATTTCCCCCATGACCTCATTGCCCTGTAGTGTTCCTTACCCTGTTGTATGTAAATGGAGGTCTGAGATCAGCTGTTCCTATTAGCATATGAAAAATTGTCCCGTTCTACTGATTGCCATCATTTGAGTCCCCTTCATAATTCCTGCAGATGAGAGCAGAACACAGAAAAAAATGGTGGGGTGAGGGGATAGAGAGAACAGGAGCCAATAACAAACCTTTGTTCTGAGTGTCCCTATCTACAGCTCCCACCCTGGAGAGGAGCCTAGCAAGAGCTGGATAGGACATCAGGGACCTTACCAAGCAGGCAGAACATCAGTCCTTGTGACAGCAGGGAAACTGAGGCAGGGGCCAGCCCTGGAACTGAACTTGAGCGGCAAAGGGGAGTAAAGATCCCACCAACTGCTCCAGAGGTACTCCTTTTTTTTTTTTTTTATTAATTTCTTTTCAGCGTAACAGAATTCATTGTTTATGCACCACACCCAGTGCTCCATGCAATCCGTGCCCTCTCTAATACCCACCATCTGGCTCCCCCAACCTCCCACCCCACCCCCCTTCAAAACCCTCAGATTGTTTTTCAGAGTCTATAGTCTCTCGTGGTTCATCTCCCCTTCCAATTTCCCTCAACTCCCTTCGCCTCCTGAGAGGGTACCAGGTCCACGGGCTCTGCGGGGACTTGCAGGACACACCACCTAGTGGCAAGGTTCAAGGTCTCATACTCCCACCACAGACCCCAGAAAACCTGGTCAGAGGCTCAGGGCAAAGTGGTAACTAGTGATCCCAACCACGTGAACATTACCCACTGTCCCACCCAGAGTCCTCGAGGACTCTGCCCAGCACCCTGGAGCTGACATGGAGATGGGCAGTAAGAAAAAGCCATATAGATTTCTGTGTCTTTTGAAAGATAGAAATAGAACAGTCCCCTCTGGTTTTAAAACTACCAAACATGAACAGCCTCCTGAAGACCGAAGAATGCTCTGCCGGATGATATTGATTATCTTTGGGGCCAGAAATTGTTTTGCAGTTGTTCCTGATTGAAAGGTTTTCTATTAATTCTTACTGGCAGGCAGAATAAGAAATATCGAATACCTAATTGCCTTTGAAATAATTACACCCCCCAAATGTAATATCTTAACCAACGCATCGCACAATCGATGCTGTGCTAGACCAGGGAGATTCGAGAGGCAATGGAAGGTCGGCCCTGGACAGGGGGAGGGACAGCTAGCGCCCTGGACTATGGGGTTAGAGCAGGTCATCGGCTCCTTGAGTACCGGCTTTGGCCCATTTACAAAGCTGGTGGACAGGAAGCCCTCCCACCAGGACACCAGCGTGGGGTCAAGGATAGAGCCCTGAACTACGAGCCAGCCATTAGCTGCACCTGCCAGCATCCGGACCCAGCGACCTTGGGGAAGCCGATCAACTTCCTGTGTTTCTGTCTCGCTCTTCTACAGAATCGGGCTGGCTGAGAGCAGCCTCAGGGAGGCTGGTGAAAACAGGGGAAGAACTCACTGATGAGGAAGCATTCTGTCGTCTGTGAATGTAGACGTTCACTCATTTAAAAAAATACTTCGTTAGCCCCTGCTCTAAACCAGCACAGACCGAGGACCTCAAGTGACAGCTGGGTAAGTGAAGAAGACCGAACCCTGCCCTCAGAGAGAGTAATTCTAGGGCAGCTGCAGGCGACAAGCGGAGGAACATGTAAGCGTGTAGCACACTGGTGACAGGTGCAAGAAGAAACAAACCAGGGGAGGACAGAGTAAAAGGCTGGATACAGGTGCAGGTAGAGGTACAGATACAAGAAGAGAGAGACTGTGATTTATTATGAGCATCTGGCTCGTGATGGAGGCCGAGAAGTCCCACGATCTGTCATCTGCCCTCTGGAGACCCAAGGAAGCCAGTGGCGTGAATTCCAGTCCAAGTCCGAAGGCCCGAGAGCCAGGAATACCAATGCCGTATGTCCTCGTCCAAGGGCAGGAGATTAATTTCCCAGCTCAGCAGTCAGGCAGAGAAACAAAATGCAGCCTTTCCCCACATCTTGGTTCTATTCAGCTCCTCAATGGATGGGATGATGCCTGCCAGCCCCGGCGCGGGTCACCTGCTCTGCCCAGTCTACGGATTCAAACGCTAATCTCTTCTAGAAACACCGCACAGACACACCCAGAAATCGTGTTTAACCAGGTAGCTGGGCACCCTGTGGCCCAGGGGAATTGAAAATCAACCATTCCAGCTAAGATTTCATCAAGTACAATTGGCAAAACATAGAACATGGTGGGCCACCGCACCCTCCAGATACCAGCGGTCTCTCTAGAAGAAATCTCGGGGCATGTTTTCAAATCCACTCAGTTCCTGGAGATTCTGACAAGTAGTGCTTGGGGATTATGCCCCCTATTTGCTCATGCCAGGCACTGGTCTAAATCCTATATACGGATGCTCCTTCTCCATTCTAGCCATCAGAAAGAGAGGGAGGCTAAGTGGGTAAAGCCTCTGCCTTCAGCTCAGATCATGATCTTGGGGTCCTGGGATTGAGCCCTGCATCAGGCTCTCCGCTCGGCGGGGAGCCTGCTTCCTCCTCTCTCTCTCTGCCTGCCTCTCTGCCTACCTGTGATCTCTATCTGTCAAATAAATAAATAAAATCTTTAAAAAAAAAAAAGAAAAGAAAAAGAAAGAGAGGGAGGGCCAGAGAAGAGAATGCCATCATTCCCATTCTGCAGATTCTATGGTGCTATGGTTTGGGGAGCTTAAGCAATTTTCCACCACCACCATCCCCAGTACAGAGGGTTTTCAGAGCCGGACTTGTGGCCAGACAGTGTGACTCCAGTACCAGACTCTTACGTGCTCCCCAATCCCCTTTCCACACCTGGGGACCCCCGTCCAGCTTTGAGACAACAATCCACGTTGACCCACTACTCATCTACCCCAACAAACCCAGCTGCCAGATAGGAAAACAGTCTCAAAGAGGAGGAAGGCTTCCCAAAGAATGACTTCCGCGGCATGTTGGAGCAGAACCCCGTGGGATTTAGAGCCAGAAGTCCAGGTCCAAATCCTAGTCCCTCTGTCACGCACCAGCACTTGGGGCTATGTTCCTAAGGACAGAGAGGGCTTGCTTCTCAGAGAGCAACATGATCCCCCCTTCCCACCTACCTCTAGGGATAGAAGGGGAGTGGACACATTTTGTAACATCACAACAGTGTCACAGGGGCGAGGGCGACTTCCTGCCACCACGAGATCTTCTGAGCCACCTTGCAGACCAGAGCTCAGCACACAAAGTTGTCCCTTCTCTCTCTTTCCAGCGGAAACCCTGCCTTCCCCACTAATGGCATCAGCACGCCACTGTCAGGGCCCTGGGGGACAACCGGAATGTTTTAAGTGACTGTTCTAATTGTCCCTACCACAGCCCCTAGTTACAAAACCCTAATAGTCACACGTTCCACGCAGAATTTGCAAAAAAGAAAACTAATGTTTCTTAAGAACCTTTCAGCATTGACCTCTAAATGCCTTCTATTTGAACTTTAACCTCCACCTGAAGATGGACAGGGCTGAAGACATAGGGTCCCGGGAGGAGGGCTGGCCGGGCCTTGAGGAAGAGCATGTACCCCAGAGGCCTGTCACTTCTGAGCAACCCAGCCCAGGCGTCTCTTCAGATAACAGACCCGGCTCTGATCCATATTTCATAAAATCAACACCCTCCTGAAAAGACGCTTCAGAGCACTGGCGTCCTGTGGCCAAGAGCTGGGAGCCACAGAGGAAGAATTATCTTCCTAGTCTCCCGATGGCAGTAGCTTCCGAAGTAGCCCCAGACACCAGTCTGCTGCCCCAGGGACGCCAGTCTACTGACCGAGGGGCCCGGGCTCCGGAAGGAGCCGGTGCTCTCTGCTGTCTGAGACCCCCGGCTCTGCAAAGAAACGGCAGGGGAGCACGGTTTCCCACACCCGGCCCAGTGGGCGTCCTTCAGCTGCTGGGCGGGCTGCCGGCCGCCAGGGCTCAGGACAAGGGCACAGATGTCCTCTGGAACACACCCTGGCATAGCAGGTCCTGAAGGCCAGAATGCAGCCCAGCACTGTCTGGTTGTCTGAGCAAACACGGCTCCACCCGAACCAAGCCGAGAGCTTTGGCCTCACAGCCCTCAGGCTCCCTGCCACGGACTGTCCCACAGCGTCCCCTTACACTTTGGTCACTTATCTGGGGCTCTTGGTGGCATCAAGCACTTGAGGTTCCCGTCCTGGTTCGCCTCCTACAGCTCCCGCCGTTCCTTTCCTCCTGCTCATCCTCCCCCTGCAGCGCCTTCTCTGCCTGCTCCCTGCCCAGTTCCGGCCACCTTCCTGGTCTTCATGTAGTCAGTCAACAAACATGTGAGCTCTCAGTGTGTGCTAGGCGTCGGCAGAGGGGACCAGACATTGAGCGTTATATTGTAGTGGGTGAGGCAGGGAGTCAGAAAGAAAAGATGTGGGTCTGGAAACATTCAGTCTCAAAAGCCTTGAGGCTTTCCCCAATTCTCTTCAAGGGGAGGAGGCCGCCCTGAACGTCAGGATCCCAGGGCCCCCGCCTCACTCAGCTCTGCGACCATGAGGAAGCCCTGAGCCTCAGTGGGCCTCAGTTTCCCCATCAATAAAGTGACCAGGTGGGACCACAGTCTTGTCTGTCGATCGGCACTGGCCGGTAGAACTTTCTGTGGTGACAGACACATCCGTAACCCACCCTGTTCAAAGCAGCAGTCGCCAGTCACATAGGGGTATTGGACACTTGAGGAATAGAATTTTTAATTTTAATTTTAGTTCATTTTTGTCAGTTTGAATTTAAATTGGCCCCCATGGCTAGTGGCTACTGCATGGGACAGCGTAACTCTCTGTCCTGCACTTCTATCTCAGGTACTCTGTAATTATAGGAAAGCATTAGCCATTATCTGATTATCTTTATCATCAAGATAAAGAAACGGATGGTCAGACGTGAAAACAATCCTGATTTTCAGAGACGCTGGTTTCTCTTTTCAGAGGCTAAGACCCATGACCCCATGTAAGACCCGGAGGACACTCCTAGGGTCCTGTAGTCCCAGGCTGGGTGTTAGAATCTGCGGGCGGAGATTTTTAGACGCGCCGACACCAGGCCCCACCTCCAGCACACTGAGTCCGAGTCTCGGGGCCTGGAGCATCAGTGACTCTAATGGGCAGCCGCTGTCCCGCCCGTGGCCCAGTTAAACCAGAGGGAAACAGAGGGCAGGAGAGGGCAGCTGGTCCTGCACACACAGTTCATGTTGGAGCCTGAGCTGGACCCCAGGTCCCCAAATTCCTGGGCCAGGCAGGCCCTGATGCAGGGCTGGTGGAACCAGGGAGCGGTGCCCACGGAGACAAGCTACCCCCTGCATCCTCCCGCTATCTGAGCTGTGTGTGGCCCAAGCTGGGATTCCAGCCACCTGAGACCTTTTAACAGCCCTTTCCCATTGGGATATATTATTCAGGGCCCCACATATTTGAGAGAGATAATTCTCCCTTTGTCACATTGTAAAAGACATAATTTTCTGCTCCTGGGGAAACAGATTCACCTACAAGGTCATTCCAGACACAGGGAGACCCAGCATCACACAGACTCTACCAGCTTTGCCTGAAGGGGGAAGGAGGGAGTGTGAGGCTCGGGGTGGGGAGGGCTGGGGAGAGGGAGCCGTGTATATTGGGTCAAGGACCCCTTCAGGCCATAGAGAAGGCCCCCAATTCAAGTTGGGATCTGCTCAGCCTCCCTCACCCCTGTGCTGGGACCTCTTTTTGGAAGCCACTGGGTGGGGATGAGTGGCTCCCACCCAGACACTTCTCGCCCAGGGGCTTCCTCTGCCCGGAAACGCTGTCCTTTCTCTCGGCGACGCTAACTCCTTCCATGTGCCCGCAGGTCCGGCTGCTGCCTCTCTCCCAGCTCCTGTGCAGTGCGCGGGATTATTTCCTTTGCTGGTTTTGTTTATTTCCAAAGTCAGCCTGGTCGGGTGACCCAGTCATGGCAGACCTGGACTCGGATCTGAGCTTCCCCACTACGTCACATTCTGAAGGCCTCATCTGTAAGACGGAACCCACCGTCCATGGCGTGGAGGAAGGGGCTCACTGGGGCAGTCCCACACACACTGCAAGGACTTCACAAATGTTGCTTGTTTTTCCTTCCTCTCCCCTGACACCTGCAAACGGGCAGCTGCCCCCTGGACGTGGGTCCAGGTCTCGTTTCCTTTGTCTCTTGAGGATTTCTCGGTGCCCAGTAAAGGGCTGAGTACGGTGGGCATTTGGCAAATACGTGTTCTGTGCGTTACAAATGACCAGCAGGAGAAGACACAGGATTGCCTCCCGTCCCTGTTTCTTCCCCAGGAATTAGAATTTAAAATTGCCTTCCTGTCACCGATAACCCTGCAAACGGAGAAACTTGCAGCCGTTTCCTCAGACACACGCACACACACACTCACACACACACACACACAGAGCATCAAACGCCTTCCCTTCAAACAATAGGAGGAAATGAGGGGAACTGGGAACGTTGCCTGACTATGGCGGAATTATCCAGAAGACTTGCATTGAAGATGTTAGGGGTGTGGAGAGGAGACCTGGGAGTGCATAGGCTCGAGAGTGAGAAAAACAGGAAACGATGGTGGTGGGGTATGTGCGCATGTGCGTGTGTGTATGTGTGTGCGTGCACACGTGTGTGCTAACGTACTGCCTGTGCAAGGCACTCCATTCACAGAGGCAGAGGAAACCAAGCCCACGGCAGCCTGGGGTGCTTTCTGACCCCCAGGAGTTCTCCAGGCAGAAGGGGCAACCCCCAAGGACGGGAAAGTGAATGCAGGGGAGACATGGGGCGAGGAGCCCAGCAGAGCATGCGGACGCCCAGGACTCAGCAACGCTCTCTCAGGAAGCCCGGCTTCTTTTTCTCTCCTGGGGGAGCCCGGGTTTTCAGTACAGCTTTTGGTGGATAAAAGGGGTTGGGAACTGTTGATTAGTAGACCATGTCCTGGGACAGCTTGAGAGGCCTGAGTCCTAATCCTCGCCATACCAGTGCCTTGTCTGGAGCACAAACCCACACAGAGCTCAGAGGGAGAGTGGACGTAAGGGTGAGCAGAACTCAGGTGAGGCTGGGAAGTCGTTAGGAATCATGTTCTCTCTCTCTCTCTCTCTCTCTCTCTTCCTCACTACCCTGGACCATGCAGTCTCTCTGCCCTCCCCTTCTCTCTTCTCTCTCTCCCATTCTCTCTCTCTCTCTTTTTATTTTTTATTTTTTTGGATCTGCTGTAAGTATATGTGATCTTGCAATTTCCACCACACACGGACTAGCCTCTAGGTCGCTTGGTCTATCACTTTGTTTCATAAATTTCTCTAAAGTGCCCACTGTTTGTCTGTCAGGCACCGTGAGGCGCTGGGACACGGGCGAACAAGGAGATTGAGCCTCGGGGGTCCACCGTGTCATCCCATCTCTCCAGGGAAATAATCGGACTGGTCCCTGGTCTTGGATGACGGTCATCCAGTCCAATCAGCTCCAGCAAGAAGAGTCCCTTGATACCAGAATGATGCCTGGGCTTGAACCTGCCGTGGAGCCCCGAGCAGCCCGATCCAGCCTGCTACCTGTCTTGGAAATAAGGTTTTCCTGGAGTGTGGGCGCATTCATTTCTTTACATATTATCTGGCCTTTTCCAGAGAAGCTAGCAGAGCCCTGAATCAGGACCACAGAAGTCAAAGCTGATGAGTGCCACAAAGTACTGTATAAATGTAAGGAATTACATAGTGATATTACACCGCCCGGACTTCAAGAGTCAGCAGGACTGCCCAGATAAAGTATCGAACATTCTAGGTATTATTTTCCATGGTGCCAAACTTCCAGGCCTTTTGCAAAATCCCAGGCCGTTGCAAATGGAGCCAATCTGTCCAGGTCCCGGCTGCCTATGGCTGTGACCTCTGCTGAGCCCGTCTCAAGATGGCACGAACCCAAGACGAATGGTATTGTTCACCCAGACAGTGTGCTCAGCATGTCACGAGCAGTCCCTCGTGTGTCCTTGCCGCGGCTTTACGAGCTTGGTCCTGCTGTGGGCCGATTTTACTGAAACCGGGGCTTGGGGAGGGACTGCCATTTCCTAAGTGAGAGAATGGGATGGAATTCGGGTCTGCAGATCCCAGGGCTCCCACTTTCCCTGCCCAGGGCTAACGGGTTTGTTAAAAATCACATCTATAAGTCATGTAGTCAGTTAGCAGTTGAGCACCTAATCTTCGCAAAACAGTGAGTGGGGTGCTTTGGGGGACAGCAAGAATGATGCATACAGTAGTATTGCTTCAGGGAGCATGTGGCATTGGGGGTGGGCGGGGCGGGGGGGACACTGATGCACAGGAGACAGGAGGTGGACTGGACCCGTGCTGCAGAGAGGTCTGTCCCGATGACTGCGGGAGCCGAAGGGACCACCGCTCAGGAGCTCGGCTGCTGGAAGGAATGTCAGGATGCTGCCCACTGTGTCGGCCCCTGCCGCCCATGACAGGACCCGGCTCCTCCGCTCCCCGCAGAAGGGGGGCCGCGCGGCTGCTGGGACCGCGGCCCTGTGAGAGGGATCCACACTCCACGGATCCTCCAGGCTCTCCCCCTTCCCGCTCACCGTGATGGAGACGATGCCCCAGTGAGCCTGAAGGTGACGGTGACAATGGCAGAGGCACTAGACAGGAGTCAGAGTGGCCGACTCACCGCTGGAGGGTCGCTGGTGGGGCACGTGCGCAGACAGTGACACGACCAAGAACAGACATGATCGCGCTGACCCAGTGGGACCTGCGGGCTTGTTTGTTTCAGGAGCTAGAAAAATCTAAGCATCGGGTTCCCAAGGGCTCCGAATCCATAGATCTGCCTGGTGACTTCGCCCTGCATGTCAGGAGAAAGCATTCTGGACGATTCTGTTGCGGACTTGGCTTCAGAGCCCCAAACCTTGCAGATTCTGCAGAAAATGAAAACCAGTGAGGTTGTTGTACAAGGTCACACAGCTAGTCAGGGGCAGAGTTGGGACCAAGAATTCAGTCTCCTAATGCCTCATTGATTATATGACAGATCTTTCTGTTCGGGAACCACATCTACAAGCTCCTTCTAACGCTCTTAAACCTCCAATGCCATGTTGGGATCTTTGCCAAGGAGCTGTCTCTTTGTTGAGAGGGTTTAAATGCAACCAAGTTGTGTGAAAATATTTTGAGGAAACTGTTATCTGATCTGAGGAGAGTCAAAACAGCAGGTTCAATTGCTTCTGCCTTTCCCGTTTCCAGGGCCCTTGTCCCTTCTCTGAGGTCGGCAACCACACACACACCACACTCACACCATATACACACCTCACACAGCACACACACTTCATACCCCCACACACATTTCACACACCTCAGATGCCACACCACACACTACACACAGAACACACACTTCACACACCCCCACTCACCTCAGATACCACATACATACCACATACCACACACACCACACAAACCATACGCACACCTCACACACCACACACACCTCACACACCACAAACACACCACACATACCATATGAACACCTCACACATCACACACATACCACAAACCTCAGACACCACACACACACCATATGCACATCTCACATATCACACATATACCACACACACCACACACACCCTATGCATACCTCACACACCACACATACTACACATACCATATGCACACTTTGCACACATCTCACACACCACACACACGCATGATATACCACACTCATACCATAGGCACACATCATACACTATACATAGCTCACACATAGCACACACACCTCACATACCACACACATCTCATATGTACCACACACATACCATATGCATACATCACACACCACATACACGACACACATATCACACACACCCACACGTTTCATACATGCCACACACACACCACACACACACCTCACAAATCACACACACCACACATATCTCATATGTACTACACATGTACCATATACACACACTGTGCACACATACCACACACACACATCACACACACTACATGCACACCAGACAGACTTCACATGCACCACACATACCACACAGTCACACCCACCCAGCATTCTTAGAAAATGTGTGTGAAATTGAATCAAAAATTTCCAGGTCAACAATGTTCATCCTCGGGACACAAGTTTTTAGAATTTCAACCACTTTGGTCAAAAGCCGTGATACATCTTTTACATGCTTCTTGGAGTCTTCCAATGTGACAACTATAGTTTTCTTGATTTAAGATCATCATTATGAGCCCCTGTCCACACGGCCATGTCTGCTCCATCTGGTGTCTGAGCTGCTCTGGGGGGCTCTCAGCTCCCTGTCCGCGGGCCCCTCCGGGGCGCTTTCTCTGGCTCTTCCGGCCACTGTCTGATGGCACATGTGCTCCCACTTGTCACCCAGGGCCTCCGGAGGGGCGTGGACGTCAAGGGAAGAACCACAGAGCAAGGTGCTTGGCTGGGCAGATCCCGCTTCACTTAGGAGCTCCGGCCTCACGTTTGTCCAAGACCCAGCTTTGCTACAAGCCCAGTCCCTTGATGGTGTAATATTGTGACATTTACATCGTATGACACCTTAACTCACCCTTTTCCTAAACTAGCTTGACCTGGTTATACACCCTCTTCCCTGGTTAGACACTAACTCAACCTGGTTGCACATTAACTCTCCTCATCAGAGACTAACTAGACCTGGTTGAACCGGACTTTGAATGTTGGACATGCACTTTTGTCAAAGGGTCTCCATCTCCCAGACCAACTGTGAGCTGTGGGATGTGAGCCCACCTCAGCCATCTGCTCGCCGCCCTCCCTTCCCTCCCCTCCTCCCTGGCCCTGGCTCCGCAGGTGATGGATCCTGGCACACAGTAGGTTTTCTGTAACACTCATGAGCCCGGGTATCAGTTCCGGCCCAGGGCAAATGCTGTCAGATTTTCCATCAACGTTTCTGAGAACGTGATCCAGTTGCAAGTCCGTGGATGGGGACGGCGTGGTGGCCAGCTCTGGGAACGTCACCCCAGTGAGGAGATTTAGAGTCATTCGATTTCTGCATTTACAGAAAAAAATATATATACCTGGGGGCTCCAAAGAAAATTCCATTCCATATTTTAAAGTCACAGCCCAGATTTTTAATTTCCTAATGGATTTGTAACAGGAAAAAAATTACCCCTTAAGACAGTATTCTTGTCAGACACCAAATCTATCTTCATTTTGAGCTTGGCTGTGTGATCTCCTAGCTAGAGAGCCTGGCTTTCTCCCACCCCTGAGCTGAGCACGGTCTTCCCTCTTCCCTGGAGTGAGCTCGTGGGGCGAGGCATGCCCTCCCAGCCCTCGTGCCAGCGACCAAGAGGGAGCCTCCTCCATCAGCACGTGCTCCAGGAGGGCAGTGGATGCTGGCCAGCCCCAGTTAGAACCTCCAGAAGGAGCCTGAGAAAACTCCTTGTTCAGCTCCCGGAGCATGAGGATTTGGAGCCCCAGAGGCAGCCTCGGAGGGTGAACTGGATGCAAAGCCCACACTGGGCTTCGGAGCTCTTTCCCCACCGCCTTTTCACCCATGCGGCGCCACCTTCACCGTGCGTGTTCAGCAGCTCGCCGGAGCTGCTCCGGCCCTGGAATGATCAACTGCCCCAGTGTTCCCTGTCCCTGTGCGACCCCGGGATATTCCCCGACAGCCCCCAAGTCTCTGCTCCTTCTAGCGCTGACCAGCCATCAGCCTGAGCCCTCCTCTTGTCCTCTTACCTACCTGCCCCTAGCCGCCTTTCTTGTCCCCTCACCTGGCAGGGCTCCTGTGTCTGGGATTTGGCTGTGGCCTTGGCGGGATATGGTTGGGGCACTCAAGGGCATGGACCCTGGCCTCATGCAGGACCAAGAGGAAACCCCTGCAGAGGCCGCCTCAGGACCACGGTGGCCGGGAGGGTCCTGGGGGTCCTCAGTCTCCGGAGCTGAGTGATTCTTTGCTGGGCTCTGTCCCTCCCCCGAGCATGGCGCAGAGGGCTGGACCAGAGAGGAGAGGAGAGGCCCAGTGGGTTAAGCATCTGCCTTTGGCTCAGGTCATGATCCTGGGATCCTAGGACGGAGCCCTGGTTGGGCTCCCTGTTCAGTGGGGAGCCTGCTTCTCCCTCTGCCTGTCACTCCCCTGCTTGTTCTCTCTCTCTCTCTCAATCCCTGTCAAATAAACAAAATCTTTTAAAAATAATAAAAATACATAAAATTGAGACCAATCCCCAGAGTGGACAGAAAGCACATCACCATTCCGACGCTGGTCTAGAGAGCTGATGTGGGGCCCCTTTTTCTCCTCTTGGGGGTGGGGGACTTAAGGTTGGGAATAGGGTCAGGACTGAGCTCCCCAGTTCCCAGGGGCAGGGGTGGGTTGGGATTGGTGACTAAGAACCACCTGGAACTCACCAGAGAAGACAGAGTCCGTGACTATCTGCCCAGGGCAAGTCTGAGACGCCAGGGGGCCTGACACCCTTCATTGTCTGGATGGGGCAGCACAGCCCAGGGAGGGAAAATCGCTCAGCCAAGTCAGAGTCTGCCCCTTGCTGAGGCTGCCTGACCCCCTCTGCTGAGGCCTGTCCCATCCCGTCCCCTTGCCCAACTCCACTCCCTGCTGCCCTCAACCTGTCTGCTTCCTTGCTCACTTCTCTGCTGCCTCTTTCCTTCTCCAAACCCTCAAGGCAGACTGGGAGGTGTCAGGGGAACGGGAGGCAAGGTCTGGGGGGCTCCACTGCTCTTAACGGTCTGGCTGGCAGGGAGCAAACAGCAGCCGCTCAGGCCCCCAGGTTTGCGATGCCACGAAATGTGGAGGAGCAAGTGTTTTCTCTCTCCACCCAACCCCCCCAGCTCTCCCCAAGCAGCACCTCTGGGCACCCCCTCTCTTCCACATGTTTTGCCCTTCCACGCTCCCGTCGTGTGACCTGTGGCAGTGGGGGGTGTCACATTCCCCTTCCCTGCAACCTCGTCCACAAACTGACAGCATGGAGGAGACACTCTGTGGCTTTTCCAGCTCAAGCCTTGTGCACATCCAAGCCCAGGGTCCAGCCCATGCAGGTGCGGGGCACAGCAAACCCGGAGAAACCAGCTCTCCCCGCTCAGCTCTCTCACATTAACCAGCCCTATTATGCACAGATCTCCCAACAGTTATTTTCCCTTTTAACCTTCAACCACTCAAATGATTTCTTCTTCACTCTGAGTCACTCCCGAGGGGAGGGGACGCACAGCCAAGGTGGGGCGAAGCGGGGAGGGGCAGCCTGGAGATGAGCCACTTCCCATTCCCTCTCCCAGTGGATCGTGGTCCGAGGCTCAGCCCCTACTCCTGACCACTCAGGGCCGAGCTGATCCCCCCGCCCCGCAGGTCTGGGCCATGTATAATTGACGAGCTCCGCTCCCCTCTGTGCAGCCCCGAGTCGGCTGGGACCATGATGTTAAAAGCTTCCTGGGAAGCACAGCTCTCATCTCCAAGTGGGGTAATTAATGTAGCACAGGTCTTTCCAATTCGGATTCTGGCTTGGACTCCCTACAATTCCTCCCTAGATGTTTCCAGAAGCACCTAGGTCTCTAGTATCCGTCCACTCAAAGGAGTTCCATCCACTTGCACCTGGTCCTTTTGTCATTAAAGGAAGAGGCCCCCATCGCTGGGTTCCAGGCCTTGTGCCAGGGCATAAAATGTGGGATACACCTGTTGTAGCCTCCGTCTCAGAGGACCGGCCACCAACCCTGTTCATGAACGGCTATTCTCACCCTCCCAAGGAGAGCCCGCTGGGAGCTAGATTGCCTGATCCAGAGGGCAGAGGAGCAGCAGGCTGGTTTTGGGGGTCTGAGCTTGGCCTCCAAGGCAGACACTGACCCAGTGCTGTTCGCAGCTCCCAGAAGCTCTGAGAAGCAGGTTGTGAGCGGTGCTGTGGTTTTACAGGTGTGCCGTGTGAGCCCCAGACTGGTTGGGAACCGTGCACACGTGCGCACGTGCACACACACACGCACACACAATGGGCCAGGCTTTGAGATGCACAGGACCTCAGAACTCGAGGCTAGCCTGCTAGGGTCGGAAAGGCAGTTAAAGGGACTTTGGGAAAGAACTCTGTGATGCAGGAGGCTGCTCTGTCCAGGCCAGGGGCAGAGAGAAGGACCTAAGTGATACCAAGTCACCCGTCAGGGTTCCAGCAGCTCCGGACACGTTTCAGGACTGAGCTAAGACCTGGAGTGCTGAGCAGGGAAACTGAGGCAGCCACCCAGGAATGCAGCGCGCACCAGTGCCTTAGGGTGTGGAAAGGTCATGTGACTCTGTGCGTGGCTACGGCCAGCACGTCAGATGCCAGGCGAGGACGGATCTCCCAGCTACTGCCCCGTCGCCAGCGGGACTGAAGATGCTGGGAGGGAGACCCCGTGACCCAAGTGGTGGGGCGGGAGAGCGAGTGGAGCAGGTAGGAAGAGCCTCTTCCTATTCTCCTTCCCCTCTGTGGCTTTCTGGTCTCTCTGGCTCTCCTCTTTCAACCTCCCTGGTGCGCCCCCACCCCACCCCCAGGTTTCAGGTCCCAGCCGGAGACGCGTTGTATGGTTTAGCTCCTGGAGGACTGAAACAGACCCAGAATATAGGCAGGAACGAGGGGTGACGGGAGTAGGAAGTCACGAGCAGTGGCCTGACAAGATAAAGAAGGAAACAAAATGGCACCAAAAATTAAATAAGGAAAAAGTCTTTTGAAATAACATCACTAATAGCATTTCACGAAGTGTCTTGGGATTTCCTTGCAAACCGGCGGGCAGAAGCCCTTCCTATCCTTTTTCTGTTGTCACTTCAACAAATCTCTCCAGAGTCACTGATATTTCTAGTTAGCCTAGGGCTGAAACTTGGAGGTTCCTAGATATTAAACATTAACATTGGCACATGCACTTTTCTTAGAGCAAGAACAAGCTCAAATAGAGAATTCTGAATTCAGCCGTCGTGTGATCATTTTTCCTGCCTGGTGGTTCAAGGACTGGGTATTTTCATTCATACGCTGCACAAACGTTTATGAAGTGCCCACTGCACTCATGGCTTGGTTTTGAAGTTGGCGGCACCATTTAAACTTGGTTCAGTGTTTCTGACATATTCTTAACCTTCCTTTGCTTCCCAAACCAGCAGTCCGCTTAATCCCACAATTTGCCATCTCAGAAAACGAAACAAAGTGTTGCCTGGAAAAGAGAAGGGGGGGGCGTGGTCACCTGCAGTTACGGATGTCGGATCCCAGGGCCGTGGGACGGGGGCTGCGTGGCGGGAAAACCATCCAGAGACTGGGGCCTGGGTCCGGGATGTCTCAGGGAGGGCCTGGCTTCTATGGCAGGTGGGCGCCCAGTGGGTTACCCTCCAGAGGCTGCGTGGAGAGCTTTCCTGCAAGAAGAAAGCCCGCACCCCCAAACACACACACCAGGGTGTCTCCCAGCTGCAGGTAAAAGCAAATTCTGAGGGGGCACTGGGTTTTTCTCTTCACCCTAAACGTCATGATCTCACCAGTGATTACTTTTTAAACACTCTTCTGTAAATCGATGGCTGTAAAAAAATTTTTTTTAATAATTCTACCTTCGAGTTTCAAAAGCAAAATGAAGAAAGCATATATGTGACCAACGCTTTTTGGTTTTGCTTTTTCGTGCAAAGTAAAGCAAGATGGCAGAAGGCAGCTTGAAGGGAACTCCAAGAGGTGTCCTGACGCACGGGAGGGACCCTAAACCCGGAGTTGGGGGCCTGGCCTCTCCCCTCAGCTCTGTTCCCAACTAACCACAGAAACTTGAGATCCTCGTTCCAATTTTAGATTTTTTTCCTCCTTCATTTTCTTACACAGGAGCTCAAAGCCATTCATAGCGCCGATTACTCCGTGTCAGCTGGTGCAGACAATGGACACCCGGTCCCTGGCCTCCCATGGTCCTGGGTGATGACAGCACACAGTCCCATCTGCTACCATGCCAGCAGCTCCGCAGCGGTCCTGGGCCACAGAGGAGCTGGGACAGGAAGCCCAGAGCGCTGGGCTCATTGGGGACTTCAAGTGCAGTAACAACACGGTGACATGTATCTACGGCCGTAGGAGATGAAGAAGGGGGGAGCAGGACTGGATGAGGAATCAGACTCGCTGGGCCTCAGTTTCTGGGTCACAGTAGCTGGCAAGCTCTAACCAGAACACCTGCTGAAGAAGACCGAGAAGCAAAGACGGTTTTGTAAAATACCGAGCACACAGCAATGGCCAAGCCCAGTGTGGAAATGAAGAGGAATTCCTGACTCTGCCTAGAAGGACAGATTTTGCTTAACTTTCATGCGTAGGGCCTAGTTTATAAAGCTCTTGAAGGAGAAAAACTCCAGCTAAGTTTAGGGACAAGAAAAGGCAGGTTGCAAGTCTCGCCATGAGATTGGTTGGTGGTGGTTACAAGGTAAAAAAGAGGGAACTGGGGAAAAGTAAGAAAAGCAACTGTCCCAGATTCTCTCTTTTTAGTTTTTACGAAGACGGCCTCTTCTATGACCTAACAAGGTCATAGGTTCACTTGCTGCTCTAGCGGACAAGCCAGGAGAGTGCTAGATGCTGGGGGGCCAGTGCGGACGGCTACGGTCGCCCACCACGAGGTGGGCAGCAACGGTCCCTCCTGCAGGAGGATCCCAGCTGGGCCATGTGCTGCTGACCAGGGCTCTCACCCAGCACCGGGGCACCCGCGTGGCCACCAGGGGCTCCTGTAGGAATCAGGAAATGGCTGGCGTGCAAAGATTGGGTTTGACCAAACAGTGCCGGTTGATAACTGGCGTGTTTCCAGAAGGGACCTGTTTGATCCTGCACATTTGTACTTCTTTATATTCTGTCCTAAACTGTCTGTGACTTTCTTTACTAACAGCGGCTGGAGATTTCTTTTTAGTTTTTGCTTTAGCAGAGGAGCGTTCTGTTATGCCCAGTGGAGATAAGACCTCCTGAAGAACACATGGGAGAAATGAGCAGGTTCTAAATTCTCGGAAACCCATGCTGACAAAGCGTAAGTAAATATGGAAACAAGACATTGTTATTATTTGCGTATTTTAAAAGCTTGTTTTCCTGACTCCTCCAAATGTCCACTTCCCTCGCGAGGCATTAGCCAAATGATGGAATTGCCCAGGCACGTAAACACACTTCTGACCCATCTGAGGACAGCCACACGAAGCCGACTGGTGGAAAATGCCGCTGGGACCTTGCTACCAAACCAATAAGCACGGAGCTGTCCCGCTGATGCCAGCCGCTGTCACGGTTTTGATGGTGCATCTCAGAGAAGGGCATTCTTCTTCTCGGAGTGCAAATCAGCCCATGGGTCCTGCCAAGCTTCCTGAGACAAGGAAGCAAGTGCTCTTAGGATGGTAACCCAGTGCAGGCACTATTAGCCTTTGTGGAATAGAGGATAGCTATTTCCTTTATAAAGGGATTCTTCTAGCCTGTTTATAGAAGTTTTCAAATGTTTACCTTAGATCTCCTATACCTAACAGTTCAGCTCACATTTGTTGGGCAGCTACCACGTGCCAAGCCCTATGCTAGGTCGGGGATACCCACACGAATAATTCCTATCTTCCCTCGGGGAGCTCATAGTCCAGTGGAAGAGACTGGACGTGACCAGACCATCTGAGGAGGGCTCTGGGCACCACTGCCTGTCACTCTCCATCAGATGCCAGCTTCAAGGCCACCCCCTCAAAGGGTCCTCCCTAAACACCCCATTCAAGAAAGGCTTCCCCTACTCTATCAACGCACCTGCTGATTTCCATCAATAGCTATAATGTTGAGTTGATTTTTACTTATTTACTGCCTGTCTCCCACTAAAATAGAAATATAGAAGCAAGAACTAAATTTGTCAGTTTAGTCCTCTACTGTAATCCCAGTACCAGCACCCATGAATAAAGGTCTCTTACATGAAGGAAGTGCACACAATGGCATTTCTGACATCGTGTTACAACTTGTGGCCCTTCCTGCCTTGGTGCCCTTTTGTTTTGGGTTTTTCTCTCCAGGATATCACGTAATTCATTCGTTTGTTGTGTTTATTGCTTGTCTGCCTCTACGAGGATGTACATTTTGTACAAACAAGGATTTTTGCCTGCTTGGTTCACTGTGGTTTCCCCAGCATATAGAAGAATACATATAGTACATGCTCAATAAATATTTTTTGAATGAATGAATGTCAGTGTTATGTCGGAGCTAACAAGAGAATAATTTAATCCCTATGGGCAAGGGGTGATCACAGAAGGCTTCCTACAGAATACGACCCCTGAGATTTGTCATAAGTCTTCATGAATTAACTCACCAAAAGTGATCTGAAAGAAATAGACAATCTACATAAATCTGAGTAGTTCTATGACCACTAAATAAAGTAGGTTAATACTCACTTAAAACCTATCTGCTGGGCCCAGATTGCTTTACAGGAAAATTCTGGCAAAGTTCTGTTTCCAATCTCTTTTTTTCTTTATTATTTTTTTATTGTGTTATGTTAGTCACCATAAAATACATCATCAGTTTTTGAGGCAGTGTTCCAATATTCATTGTTTATGTACAACACCCAGTGGGTTTTTTTCTATAAGATTTTATTTATTTCTTTGAGAGGGAGAGAACAAGCTGGGGTGAGGGTCAGAGGGAGAAGCAGGCTCTGCACTGAATGGAGAGCCCAACGCGGAGAGACTCCGTCCCAGCACCTTGGGATCATAACCTGAGCCGAAGGCAGATGCTTAACCGACTGAGCCACCCAGGCGCCCCTCTATTTCTGATCTTATGTGAACTCTTCCAGAAAATAGAAGAAGAGAACCATTTTGTGAGGTGACTACAACCTTGATAATAAAACCAGGGAAGGACAGTATGAGAAAGAAAACCCCTGGCTAACGTCGTTCACAAGTTTCATGCGGTATCCAAATCTATCCACGACTATAAAATAACCATGTATCATCATCAAGTTGGGTTTATTCTAGGAAGGTGAAGATCATTTATTATTAGCAAATTATTGATAATTTCATTACAAGAAGAGATTAAAGAGGAACTGTATTGACATCCATTAATAGCAGAAAAAGGCATCAAACAAAATTGAATATTTATGATAAAATCTTAACAATCTCAAAAAAGATAGCAATTTATTTAACTAAGAATAATTAAAAATCTATACAAGCATCATACTTGATAGCATTGAAAAGCATTTCTTTTAAAATGATGAATGACGCAAGGATGTCTAAGATCACTGCTCTTATTCAACTGGAAGAGTTGACATAAAGTGAAGGGTCAATTGATAGATAAACGACACTGGGGACCTGGGTTAGCCGCACAGGATGGAGTCTGATCCTCGCCTCAGCTGATACGGAGGGAGAAAGACATAAGCACAAACACTGAGAGAAGATACATGTAATAATTTGACAAAACTGAAAAGACTCCTGTTAATCAAAGATCCCATAAACAGAGACAGAGTGCAAGCACGGAAAAGATATTAGCTACATATATAACCAAAACCAGATTATTATCCAAAATATATTGGGGAATTTTTTCAAGTCGTTTTAAAAATCATTAGAAGAATGAAGGAAATACCAGTAGAAGTTACCAACGGGCATTTCACAGAATGGGAAACGAGACGGTCCACCTACAATCAAGGAGCACCAAATCACAAGTACAACAGGATGCCATTTCACGCAGAATTGTTGCCCCAAATCTTTTAAATATGTTATTAGGAAGTTGAGGCAACCATGTAGACTGAAGGGAATTTTCTTTTCTTCTTCTTTTTTTTTTTTTTTTAGATTTTATTTATTTATTTGACAGATAGAGAGAGCAAGCAAGCACACAAGGGGAGCAGCAGGCAGAAGGAGAAGCAGACTCCCTGCTGAGCAGGGAGCCTGATGTGGGACTCGATCCTAGGACTCTGGGATCGTGACCTGAGCTGAAGGCAGCTGCTTAACTGACGGAGCCACCCAAGCATCCCTGAAGGGGATTTTCTTTATGTGCTTCTGGTGAGCCATATAAACTACTCCAATTATTTTGGCAAATTATTTGGCAATACCTAGTAAAACTGAAAAATTTTACTTGCCCTATGATTTGTAATTCCATTTCTGTATGATAACCTTGAAAACCTCTTGCCCATGTTCACAAGAAGATGTGTTGATAGTGTTCACAGCAGTCAGGTTTGTGAAGGAAGGAAGGAAAGAAGGAAGGGGAAGGGAAGGGAGGGGAGGAAAAAGAGCAATCAAAGCAACCGAAATGCCCTCAACAAGAGAGCCAATGTAAACACACACACACACACACACACACACACACACACATACACACACCCCGACGTGTTGTACAATACTGAAAATTAATGAACTAAGGCTACAACATGGAACGTCTCAAAAACATGATATTAGGCAAACATGGCCAGTTGTAGGAGAATACCTAGAGTATGATAACCCTTTGTGTAAGGTTTTAAAACATTCTAAGCAGCACGTATGGCTTAGGGACGCATTATGTACATAAACGTATACAGATCTTTAAAGAAATAATAAAACGCCGAGTTCAAAATGGTGGTCACCTGGGGAAGTTCCGTAGGAAGAGACGTGGAGATCAGGAAGTCCAGAGGTTTGGCTGTGTGGGGATACTTTGCTTCTTAAGCTTGGCAGGATATTCCTCATATCTTTTAGGTGCCAAATATTTTATTTTAAAATTGAGGGAGGCAAAGCATGAGTTAGCATCCAAAGAAAAAGGAAGGAAAGGGTCATCTAGGAGGGAGCAAGATCCTGAGCAAAGATACCAAGGGGGAACTGAGCAGACGGAGGGGCGGGACCACGAGAAGTGTTATGCTTTGAGCCCATGGCAAGAGGGTTCGACAAGATTGACTGAGGACGTCATCAGGGGGCAGAGCAGGCAGTCACCTTGAGCCCAAGGCTAAGGAGCCAGGAAATTATCCTGCGAGCCATGGGGAGTTATCTAAGGGCATTAGGTGGTGAGTGATTCAGTCCTCTAAGCTTTTTGGACAGGCCATTCTCATGACATTGGGGAGGGTGGTTTGGAGGGCGGTTGGGTGAGAGGAGGGGTATTTTGGCACCAGGAGATCCGACAGGAAGCTGGGCGTGGTCCAGACCAGAAGTGAGGGGCCCTGAGACAGAGGGAGTGGCCCTGGAGAGAAGCTGTCTACATATTAAGTATCCGATGCATATTTCAAAACAACTCTAATGTTTGTGGCACATCCACATGGAAATGACTGCTCAGTATGAGGCAGCTTTGAAGTTGAAAACACAGAGGTTTGAGCCCTCCCCCATCTTCCTAGAGACAGCCTAGAACTGTAGGTTCCCACCAACTTGGCTGAGTTCTGCTCACCTCTGACGCTGTAATTATGTGTTTATTGGTATTTGGGATAGATTGTGCACTGCCAGTGTTGTCTGGCCATTGTTGAATCTGGGAGATGGCCTCTCTGTTCCATTTCTTCCTGATGAGTACACATACACACACTTGAACACTTAATAGAGAGCAGTGGCCTACCAGGACTGACCGCCTTCGAGCAGAACAGAGCACTCTAAGGGATTAGTGATTTCTGACCTTTATTAACCTGTCTGATGACTCTGGACAAGGAAATTCAAAATTTTGGGTTATTTCCAAGTTGGCCGAATTACAATAGTAATTGCAAAGCAAAGTCACAGAATCCCAGGTATTTAACACTAGATATTTAACAGCAGGCCCATCGAGAAAGCAGATTCCCCATCAGAGAGCCCAAGAGAAGGATTTTACTATGGACAACTAGTTACAAAGGTGCTGGGTAGGCAGCAAGGACAGACATGATGATGAGCCTAACCAGAGACAAGCAGTAATACGCGACTACTACCAACCTCAGTGGAGACAAAGAGAAGGGATGTCCCAGAGCCTGGGAGTGGACACCAGGCTGGGAAGGGCTGGACTGCAGGGAGCTAAAACAGCCCCTGGAGATCGTCCATGAAGCAGAACCAAGGAACAAAGGCTAGAACCATGCTGGCTTCTCCTTTTCTCCTGCCTTCCAATCTCTTGCCACCACCTCCCAGTAGCTGAACCTAACCATGAGCCAGTGGGCAAGCAAGCATGGAAAACTCATTTTCCCCAGGGCTCTGTGATATATAGCAGGGCAGGGGAAGGAAGGGGCTGGATCTCAGTGCAAACAGGCAAATGGCCAGAGCAGGAGGCAACATCAAGTCAGGACCCATATGTTGAAAGAATAGAACCATGCTAAAGTCTGGGGGAAGAGAATTCTAGCAAAAAGAGTTCAGAGCGAGCCAGGCAGGGATGGGTGTACCATCCTCCTCATCATGGTCCAGGCTTGTCCCAGGCACTGGTCATCTGGTTGACCCCTTCTCAGGATTCCCTTTTGCCAGATTTTCCCTTCCCACTCAAGCCTGCCTCTTTGGTCCTTTCCAGCAATGCAGAGTGTGCACTTTGGAGAGCTGGGGGCTGTAGGGCAGGCTGATTACACTCCTATGACTGAGCCAGTTCTCTGACTCAAAATTATACCTCCCTCCATTTATTGGCTATTCACCCTGTGCTGGCAAAGGCGCCGGAAGTTCAAGTACATTACATAATTTGTTTCTTCCCACAGCTCTGTGAGGGGGGATTTGTTCTCCCCATTTGACAGATCATGAAGAGGAAGTTCGGGTCAGCAAAATAACTTGCTCAGGGACACGATCAATGGCAGGGTTGGAATTCCTCTCGCTAATCCAAGTCGCAAATATTTAATGAACACCTATCCAGGGTCAGACTGTGGGGATAGACAAGCATGGAATACATAGTGTCTCAGGGAAGACAGATATTAAACAAATAACCACACAATTATGACACATTTAGTGAAGAAATTATTTATGGCAGTAAAAAATTGTAATGAAGTTCAAAACCCTATTCATGTATTTCTCAAGCATAACAATTAAATATTTTGTTCACTATTTTGTTAACTCTGTTCTTATGTGTGTGATTCTCTTCTTCCTTAAAAAGATTTACTCCAAAGTTCTTTCTAGATACTTGAGTTGAACACTGAACTAATTTGTAGCTAAGGCTATAAGTTTTCCTCTGCGTGCTGCCTTTGCTACACCCCCACAAGCTGCGATGTATTATTCTTTTATTTTTGTTCAGCTCTTCTTTAAAAAAAGATTTTATTTCTTTATTTGAAACAGAGAGAGAGAGAGAGTGAGTGAGAGAGAGAGCACAAGCCTGGGGAGAGGCAGAGGGAGAAGGAGAAACAGATTCCCCACCTAGCAGGGAATCTAACACAGGGCTCGATCCCAGGACCCTGGGATCGTGACCTAAGCCGAAGACAGAGCTTAATTGACTGAGCCACCTAGGCACCCCTATTTTTGTTCAGTTCCAAACATGCAGAAGTGAAGCTGTCAGGGTATTAGAAGCAGAATCTTACTGCACCATCTTGGCCTAAAGTTCTTTTCTTTCGTTCAGGATACAACATACAATAATAATAATAATAATAATAATAATAATAGCAATAAACTCCTGTAAATGAGGAGGGTCACTCCAGAGCATGAAAGGGTTTGCCAACAAGGTGAGGTTCCCTCTCACCCTGGGTCGCCAGTCCCCTTCTGCAGAGGTCATGCCCATCAAGAGTGTCCTATGTCCCTCTAGAGACATCGCCCACAAACAGATGCACCTTTTCTGTTATGAGTCTTCCCTTTTGCAGACTCCAACCTAGAGTTTCTCTGAGTGTGAAAAGACAAATGGGGCTACACAAGACCAACTATAAGATCCCAGTCTTGCAAAGGAGCTTCTAGAAAATTCATCTTGAGCTGACTTCTGTTTTGAAGTTTAAATATAGAACACCAGGATCACGATCTGAGCCAAAGGCAGACACTTAACCAAATGAGTCACTCAGGTGCCATCTCATTTAACCACCAAGGACATATGTCCTCTCAGAGAAGAGTGATAAAAGATCAGGATAGGTAAGTTCTGGAGCTCAGGCCCACGTGGGCCGTAAGCGATGCAGTAGGAATTTAAACTCAAGGCTGTGGGTAACAACATCCATGCATTCCTATTCTACTGTGTTGCTCTGATCACATAAGGCCAAATTTGCCTAGGAGCCTGGTGAGGGCACTCTGGGTCTCTGCCATCCACAAAGACTCAGTGACAGATCGTTCTGGCCACTTAGTGGAAGGGCCTCTGTGTTCATCCACATGTGCAGAGCTGGAGGGCACTTGTCCACAGACCCAGGTCCAGGATGACCTGTGGGCCAGCTCTGGTAAAGAAACCACGGAGAGGCAAGGATCACAGGAGAAGGGGGCATGTCCTGCAAACGTTGCCTCTTTCACTACAAAACTAGCTAAGAATTGCCAAAGAGAGGAAACAAAGTAGTAGAATTTTTCCATTCTTCATAGATGTTACTTTTGGCTCATTTTCCCCCAGTATAAATGGTGCTGCAGCGAACACCCTCACACATCCTTTCTGGGCATGTCACTGCGAGTTTCTCTACGGTTTAGGGATGCCAAAGCCGATGTACCAACTTATTCTTCATCTGTAGGGTGCAGAGCCACAATTTTCCAGCATTCTTGTTTATGTGAATCTGTCAGATTTCAACACTGTTTGCCTATCTTATGGGTGAAAAACAGTCGTGTTTTAATTTGCATATTCTCAGTTATTAAATCAGAGTATCTCTTGTTTTTTAACTGTACTACCCAAGGTAGTGAATTTTATTATTTTATTCTATTTTATTTATTTATTTTAAAGAGACAGAGAGCATGCAAGCAGTGGAGTGGGGGAAAGGGAGAGAGAGAATCTTAAGCAGGCTCCACACTCAGCACAGATCCCAACGCAGGGCTTGATCTCATGATCCTGAGATCATGACCTGAGCCAAAATCCAGAGGTGGATGTGTAACCCACTGAGCCACACAGGTGCCCCTAAATGAGAGTATCTTTTAATATGTTTCTTGGTCATTTTTAGTTCTCTTAGAATTTTCTATACATATCTTTTGCCTGCTTTTTTCTATTTTTCTTGGCTTTTCGGGATTTCTTCAAATAATCAGAATTGCATTTGTTTAAAGTTTTGGAAACATTTTCTCCCCAGCTAGCTGATTGTTTTTAACTTTGTTGATGGTGGCTTTAGTCACGCCAAAGTTTTTATTTTAACGTAACCAACCTGATAAATCTTTTTCACTTATGGCTTATGTCTAAGTAATCATTTCCTATCCCAAGAGTACAACATTATTCTTAAAAGCCATGTTTTCAAAGTTTGCGAGTGTCTTCTAGAAACTTAGCAATTCTAATAGCTAGAGAGGTGTTGGCAAACTTTTTCTGTAAAGAGCCAGACGGTAAACATTTTAGACTTTGCTGGACCTACCAACACTTGCAAATTCTCAACTCTGCCATTGTAGCATGAAAACAGCCATAGGCAGTATGTAAGTGGCTGTGTGTGTGGCTATGTTTCAATAAAACTTTATTGACAAAAACAGGCGGCAAGCCAGGTTTGGCTCACAAGCCGTAGTTTGCTCACACCGATCAAGATGATCTAAGTCAAGGGTTGGGAGATCAGCACTTTCTTACGGTCTTACAGGTTCCCCACCAAGTCTGTGTAAGTTTGGGCAATTGGATTTGGAATTACGTATGAGAACAGTTATATGTGAAACAGACCGATTTTATTTCACAAAACCAGAGTACCCATCCTTCCATTGTGTTTGACACATTCTGGACAGGTCAGTTGGCTACGTCATGCGCTAATAAGAGAAAAGTTGCACATTTAGTTCTGAAAGCTAAATGGATGCAGGCGACAAATTAGCACAGTTCGGTAATGGCCCAGGGAAAGGGTTGAGTTTTCTCAAGCATTTGCAGGGCCTAGTTCAAAATGAAAATGCAGAGCCCTTTGTTCAAAAATTACTAAGACTTTTCAATCGGAGAAAGACAACTATCATATGATCTCCCTGATATGAGGGAGAGGAGATGCAACATGGGAGGATAAGGGGGTAGGAGAAGAGTAAATGAAACCAGATGGGATTGGGAGGGAGACAAACCATAAGTGACTCTTAATCTCACAAAACAAACTGAGGGTTGATGAGGGGAGGGGGCTTGGGTGGGGGGGTGGGGTTATGGACATTGGGGAGGGTATGTGCTATGGTGAGTGCTGTGAAGTGTGTAAACTTGGCGATTCACAGACCTGTACCCCTGGGGATAAAAATATATTATATGTTTATAAAAAATAAAATTTGGGGCACCTGGATGGCTAAGTGGGTTGAGCCTCTGACTTCAGCTCAGGTCATGATCTCAGGGTCCTGGGATCGAGTCCCGCATCGGGCTCTCTGCTTGGCAGGGAGCCTGCTTTAAAAAAATAAATAAATAAAATAAAATAAAATAAAATAAAATAAAATTTAAAAAATAAATAAATAAATAAATAAAATTACTAAGACTTTTAAAACAGTACAGCCAGGCATTAAACCAAGCACGGCGGGGCCCTTTGACCCCCATGAAACGGGCCCTGCATGGATTCCCCGGGAGCAAGGCTGGTTGAGAGGGCGGAAGTCCACCTTCCTCACGAGTTTTAGAGAAATTCTGCAAAGGTCATGCTGACTGGCTGGCGAGTTACCAGCATCCATTAAATCCAAGGATTGGGAGAGCTGAGAACCACGGAGGCATTTCATAATACTTGTTGCAAGTTCATGGTCAATTTTGAAATACAGTTTCTGAAACTCTTAATTTTCCCATTTGCTTTTGACTGTTAGTGGATTTTCCCTCAATTGAAATGTGAGGCCCTAAGGATAGCTATTTAAAGCTGCCGTCCAACATTTGCAGCAGAAAAATGGTGTGCTGGGCACTGGCTTTTTCAGAGCAGAGTTTAAAGAAAACTCCAGTTCTCATGCGTCTGTCTTTGGTTAGCAAATAATCATCCTTGGAAAGAAACTTCTGGGAGCCGAGAAGTGGTTTCTGCTTCTGGGGTTTTGTTCTGAAACCCAGAAAGGAATAAATAGCATCACTCCTGAAACACCCCTGTTAGGATGTTTGATCTCAGCCCCGCAGCTGCTCTGGGGCGGGCCGGCCCACCCACCCTCTGTGGGGGCCTCTCCTGGGCTCAGTAAGTACAGGGTTACTTGCAGGCCTTCGGGGCTGGCGTGGCCATAAAATCAACCAGTGCCACTTTCTCAGATCATAGCAGAGGCCCAGAAAGGCCAAGTGACTTTGCCTAAAGGCACACAGCGATATGTTACAAAGCAGAAGCCTGAAAGCCGTTTTCCTGCCTCCCAGTCCAGGGTTCACATTCCTTCTTTCTCTACTCTGCAGCTTAGGGCCTTCCAGAGGGAAACTGTCACCTGCTGAAGCATGTTGGACCTTCTACCACCCTTTTTTCTTTCTTCCTTCCTTACCTCCCTCCCTCTTTTCCTTCCTTCCTTCTTTCCTCCCTGTCCTTCCTTCCTTCCTTCCGGCTGGGCAATGGTCACCTGGGCTGGCCACCTGAAGAGAACAGGGGACAAGGGGTGGGGGAGGTGACAAAATTATGCTGACTTCCTCTTCCTGATCTCTTTTCTGTGAGACCTCCCCAGTGTGAAACAGACAACCCTGGCAGTTTTGGAGTTCTGGATAAGTGCGATCTGGCAGAGCGTCAAGTTCAAACCCTCATCTGGGTCTCAATGGCCCCCAGCAGCATCCTTGACAACAGGTTGCCCACTTGCGCTTGGCCACAGCCTGTGACGGGGAGCTCACTCCTGCTGGCGGAGCTCTGCCCACAGCACACCTCTGGAGCCCTGCACGTCTCCCTCGGGCCTCACAGATACCCCATAACTCCTCCGCTCAGTCTGCCCTCTTCAGAAGAGCATGAAGTTGAGGAAGGTAGTCCCCGATCTGCCTCTTCACCACTTTGTCTCCCCGCCTGGCCCAGGATAGGTGCTCCCCCAGACTGAAGTGACAAATAATTCTGCTCCTTTTCAGGCCAGAATCTGCCCCTGTAAGACGCCCTCCCCACCCCCATCCTCATTCTGTGGATCTTTGGGCCTCACCGAGAACCCTTTTACACAGGGAAGATCATGGACTATTTGAAGAGCCCCCACCGACCCCTCCGAGTTTTCCCTTCTCCCAGACCAACACCTCTAGCGCGCTCCTGGCTCTCCCACGGACATGGGGGCTGCACCGCTCACCCCCTGTGTTTGTTCTTCTTCATGCGGGACGGTCAAGAACCAGCCCAGCTCTCCAGGTCATGTCCACAGGCACAGAACAGGCTCTGATGCCATTGTGTGTGTGTGTGTGTGTGTGTGTGTGAATGACTATGAGTGTATGTGAGTGTTGTCTGTGTCTGTGCGAGAGTGGGTGTGTGCTGTGTGGGTTGTCTGAGTGTGTCTGTGTGTGTTGTGTTTGTGTGTGAGTGTGTGAGAGTGTCTGTGTGCATGAGAATGTCTGTGTGTGTGTGTGTGTGTACACAGGTGTCCGAGTAGGGGTCTCTGAGACAGTCACATGCACGTGGGGTCTTTGTCTGGGAAGCCCCGAGCACAGGGCCTGGCCCCCAGAAAATGCTCAGCAGACTCAGCCACCGCTGTTGTCACAGACCAGCATGTGACCCGGCCCCGCCTCGTGACAAAGGTCCCCTGTTAGATTATCCATTTCCTTAGGAGGGGAGATAGCGACCTGGGGACTCGATGGGTCCCCCCTGTGGGCTAAATTTGTGTCCCCCAAATTCACGTGTAGAAATTCTAGCTCCAAAGGATAAGCCTAGTAGCTGCGCCTTTAGGAGCTGATTAGGTCCTGGGGGAGGAGCCCCCGGGACAGGACAGCCCCCTTGTGAAGGAGACCCCATGGCGCTCCTGCTCCCCTTCCGCCCTGCAAAGACACAGCAACAAGGCGCACCTAGGAGCCAGGAAGGCAGCTCTCACCAACCTCCAGGACACCCTGTCCTCTGACTCCCAACCCCCAGAACAGCGAAGAGTCAGGTTCTGCTGAGTGTACGCTCCCGGTGGGCGGTGTTCTGCTACACAGCGGCCCCGTGGACGAAGGGACTTTGCAGCCGGCAGGGATCCTCGTGAAGTGCACGACCCACAGTTCTGTTCAGAGAACCCCATCAGCCCAGGGCACATGGGAGCCACAGTCCGTTCAGCGCCATGAAAAACAGTCATGCTGTGTAGCTGGGGAGAGGAAATGGAACCACCGCCCACAGAGGGTAGGCGTGAATCAACATTTCTCGTACTGCAGAGTCATAACTCAGGGGGTGAAAGGGAGCCCTTTCCAATCCACTCTCCATGCAGAGAATCATTTTCGCATCGGCCACCCCCTGGATGGTCCCCCAAACCCTGCAGGCTGTGTTAGAGCCTGTCCTTTAGACCCAGAAACCTCAGAGGGGTCGTTTCAAATGACTCCTCACAGTCACACCGAGTCAGGTCTGTCCCAGATCTTGCCGACTCCGTGAATAGGACCCTCGTCACTCAGCCTCAGAGGCCTCCGTGGGACTTCCTGACACGCCACCCACCAAAATGAAAACATCCTGGGCTGTCCGTGTGTGTGAGGAAACACGCATCTTGCTGCCATGGGTTGCCCCCACATGGCTCTAAGTTGGGCAATTGCATGATTTGTGAAATGAACAACAGGATATGCTCTGACCCCTTGAACTTCTTCCCCACCGAACTCTCTGGCCTTAGTTGAGCTTCAGGGTTTTTTTGTCGTGGCTTTTTGTTTTTTGGGGTTTTTTTTTTTTTTGGATGGGGGTTGGGTGAGGCAGATAATCCCTTAACCTAAGCATTCAACAGTTGCTTCTTCCTGGCGAACCATCTCTACCTGGAGGGTCAAGGTTTCCAGAGACATCCAAAGGGAGAGTCCAGCAGCATGAAAACAAGGCAAACACAAACTAGGAAAAGTAGGTAGGACATTCACCAGAAAGGGCTGATATCCTCAAGAAACAGGCTCACGAGAAGGACAACCAGGAGAAAAGTGGGCAGCACCAGGAGTCGGCAACTCACGGAAGAGACAGAAACCATCAAGCAGCACAGGAAAGAAGGGTAGGTCTCACCTGTAGACAAACAAAAGCAAATTAAAACCCTAGGATGTCATTTTTCTATTAGATTAACAATGATAATACCTGGTCCTGGTGAAGAAGCAAAGAAACGTGCCCTTGGCATTGGGCGAAAGTGACATCGGGCGTTTAAATTGGCACTGCTTTTCTGAAGGGCGGTCTGGCCGCGTGTGCAAGGGGACTTTAGGATGTGGGTAAATTTGGCCCAGTAAGTATTTTAAGATGGTCTCCCAAGGGAATTAGTCAAGACAGCAGCAGAACTGAATATACAAAGGTCGTCATTGAGTTGTTACGTATAATATAGAAAAGTCTGGAAAAAAACAAGCCAAGTGTCCGACAATAAATCAGTGCTCCGAAAATGAAAGTAACCCCATATGAAGAGCTATGATACCACTGTTCGAGATTCCACGGGATCTGTAAGGCCAAGTTTGATGTCCTCCCACGAGGGGCGGCTGCTTCTCAGGCCGGCCCTGGAGCCTCTTCCTTCCTAAGGCTGTGATTCCCGCGAGAGGTGGCAGCAGCCAACACCCAGGAAATGATGCCTTGGAAGAATAGGGGATATGGGCCAGAGTCTTCTACTAGCATCGGTTTGAAGCCACGTGTTTTCAAATAGGAAGCTAATGAAATAGAATTGCATCTTGCATATTTGCCCCTTGTTTGCTCCATCCCCAGCACTGTCCCTGCCACTCTGCAGAGGGTACATGGCCCGTGTGAACAGCCGCGCCAAGAGAAGGCCAGAAGTCCCCGTTCCTGGGCACCTCGCAGCTGTCTGGCCTCGGACCACTCGGAACACTACGCTCCTCCTTTCAGACCACCTCTAGCTCAGGGCCTGGCCTAGGCAGGTGCTCCCAGGTGGCTGACTGGCTGGTGGTGGTTCTCCTGCTGTCTTCCCCACCAGCCATCCCACTCCCGTGGACAGCAGCAATCTGGAGACGGCTGGAAAGCCAGGGAAGAGAAATTTCAAAAGCTCAATATTGACTCACAGAAGAGGGAAAAACACTGACCCCCACCCCCTATTCCATCCCCCACCCACACACCCCTCTCCATCACTGTGAGTTTTGGAAGAGAGTTTTGACTTAGTGGCGTGCCAGTGTGATTAACCTCCCTATCCCTCCCCAATTTGAGGCGAGTGGCAGAGGCAGGCTGTTTAAGCACAGATCTTATTTTTCCTCCAGCCTGAAGGGCTCCTTGCTTTGAGGGTCCTGGCACGTCTGGGCGACCCCCCATCAGGCTCTGTGCTGTTTGGGCCTTACTCCACCCACCTGTGCAGTCAGCCTTGGAAGGGGCGAGGGGTAGCTGGTCACGGCACCCAGCCTCCTCGCTTCTCCGGAGAACTGACCTTTGCCTGTGGGACGATGCCCTCCCCTAGACCAGGGCCAGTGTTGGAGGCACTCCACAGAGTGAACACTAGACCGGCCTCCTGACTCCAGGCCCCAACATGGGATGTGGTTCCCGCACCAGAGCTCCCCTCCACGGCTGCGGGATCGGGTGGAAGCAAGTCTCCTGCAGAGACCACATCCTGCCTTCGCTCCTTCCCCTGCCCCGTCCGTTTCCTTCACTCTTCTCCTGAGAGCTCTTTTCCAATAACCCACTTGAATGAGCATCTCTATTTCAGGCTCTGCTTCAGAGAACCTACACTGAGACCAGCTTTAAGTCCCAGGCAATTCCTGAGCACACCCTCTGAATGATGCCCCACCCCAGACACGGGTAACAAGAAGCCCCTGCCTCCTTCTTGGGGGTTCTGCTCCTTGGATGTACCGTCCGACATGGCCAGAGCCCAGGGAAACCGACGTCAGTAGTTCCCAGGGTGGGTCCGGAGGTATAACCGTCTCATTGCTAGGTGGGCAAGCCTAAGGGATTCTGCCAGCACATAAATTTCAGAAATTCCAGCTTAAAAGTTAAAAGGATCTCTGTGCTGCTCTTTGTCTTTCATATTCAAATAGGTTGTGGGACCAAGAGGCAGCCATTTTCCACCTCTAGCACTGTGGGCTTTGGGGCTGGAGAAGTCTTTGTTGCCGGAGCTGGTGTGGGGGCTGTCCTGAGCATACAGGATGTCCCAGCACCCCTGGCTTCCACCTACTCAATCCCCAGGCCAATTTATGGCAACCAAACAATGCCTCAGACATTGCCAGATGCCCCCTGCCCCGGGGCAGGGGTTGGTGTTGAGAACCGTTGGCCTAAGAGACGTCATCTTCCACAGCTCGTTTTGGTTTTTTTCCCTTCTGTTCTGCTTTTGGCTTTGTTTTGTTTTTTAAACATATCTTAGAACTATAATTCTGCAGAACAGAATTTAGAAAATACTGCTCAATCGAAACCAACCTCCATTTCAGAGTTGAAGAAACTAAGGCCCTGAAAGGGGACAAGGTCTACCCTGCCAAAAACAGCGGAGCCCGTAACAACTCTGGAACCCAAACCCAAGGCCCTTGACCCAAGGCTGGTGCCTGGTTCTGCTTCCTCGGGGGAGTAAAACTTCCTGAGGGCCCCACAAGGCGGCACGGATGGAGCCCACAGGGAGGGCCCGGTGTAACACCAGACCAGGCACCCTCTTTGGCCGTGTCGTCTCTATTTTCCCAAAGATCCAATCCATTTATCCGTTTCCAAAAACAGAGTTGGCTTGTTTTGCTGAGGATGCTTCTGGGAAATACCTTCCCACCAGTACGGAGAAATCCTGATGAGCACTTGGGAGAGGCCATCAAGGGAAAGGTCCAGAGCCCGGAGAGAGCAGCTCCCAGGCCCATTCAGAGCTGACCGAGGCTATGGATGCCTTTGTCCAGACCCATTTCACTCTTGACCTCCGTGCGGGCACATCGCCGCCATGCCAGGCCACGGGTGCACACCTACAGTTTTGTATTCTGGCCCAGAGGAGCATCTCACAAGTTTTCAATTATGAGAAAGCTTTAACTCAAATCCCAGGAGGAGAAAACTCATTAATGTATTCAATCTGGCTTCTCTTGCTTCCTTCTCAATTTTGAAAATTATCATGCTTATATGCGTCCCCCCGCCAACCCCAGCTGCCCACCTCCCACCCCCCAACCAAGACCATTCTTTTCAAAAACAGCAGGGCTTTCCTTAACTTACCTTAGAAATTAAGTCTCAGGAAAAGCCGGCATCTGATTCATTTCACATGCTAAATTATTACAATCGAAAAGCAAAATCTCAACTGTGCAGCTTTAAAAACATCTGTGTTTTTCTTTTGACTTTTGGGGATAATTATCCCAGCTCATATTGTGATTGCTAATTACTAAGCTAAACTAACCTGCTGAAGGGCTGGGGGGCGGGGGGTGGGCAGGGGTTCTTTTCAAAGCACTCTCCATCAAAGCATTAAATCATCTGAAAGTGGAAACAGAAAAGGCAGAGGCACGAGGAGCTCCTCCCCCTGCTCTCCAGGCTGCACTGCTGTCAGGCCCTGCAGGACTCTCTCACCGGGGATTCCGATCTGGGGCTGGGGCAGGGCTAGGGGACTCGGTGGGGGAATTTAATTTAATCAAACCACTGGCTATGAATTCTTTTTTCAGGAACAAATCATTAATTTGACTGAGAAGCTTTACTTTTACAGAAACCGGACAAAACCAGGATTCCAAAAACTCAACGAAGCCTATTTTGTGTTGAACCAAGAAAACAAAATGTTTATTATTTTTTTAGAAAATTGACTTACAGCCAATGAGGGCATCGTGTAAAAGATGAACATCTAGTGAAGCTATGTGAACCGGGACGGAGACTCTCTTTGCTGAAAAGAGTCCCCACCACATACCAAGTACTGGGGTCACAGGGTAACAAGACAAGAGCACTCCCTGCCCTCATAGAGCTCAGACTCTGCTGGGAGGAATCTAGGGAAGAAAGCGGGTGATTCTGAGCCAGGCCAGTAAGGACAAGTGTCCTTGACACTAAGAGGACCCCCTGCTCCCCCGTTCCTGAGCAGAAAGAGAGGAGGCTGAGGAGGGTAAGCCGAGCCAGGGGTGTGGGTCAGAGCCAGCCCGAGGAGAGAAGGGAGGCACTGTAAGATTGGTGCCGACAGAAAGCAGCCCGTGACAAGAATCCGCCAGGGGCAGCTGAGAGGTGAGCACAGCGCAGACCACCAGGGCACTGGATTCTGTCCCAAAGAGCCGGGCCTTTGCCCTCACAGTGCTGGGGAGCCAGTGAAGGCCCTAGACAGATGCATGACGAGGTCGCAGTCCCACTTGGTATCAAGGTACTCTCCAAAATGAACTGGGCTGGAAACTTGTAATTCCACCATCATGAGCCCTGATTCCCACTGGGCTGTACAGGCTCAAGAAGATCCAGCCCCGTAATGAATCCCTGGGTCTGGGCAGAGACTCCAGCCCCAGAGGGGAATCTCACCGCAGAGGACCGCTGGGCTCTGAAAGCCAGCACCTTCTGGGCAGTCCCGAATTTCTGTCTCTGCAGCAAGCCCTCTCCCCAGGGGAAGAAGGGGCCCCCTGACCTGGGGACCAGGACGTGCTGGTGATTCCACGGCCACCACAGGAGACCAAGGACCGCTGGGGAACTTCACACGGGTGACAAAGAAGAAATCAAATGAAATCATGAATGCTCCCAAGAACCCCATCCTCATCCAACAAGGAAAAGGAATCCTTTGTACAGGTCAGACGCTTCTGGAGGAAATGCAAATGGGAGAAGAGAAAAGGAGGTAACACTGCTTAGCTTCAAGGGGCCTGGAGTGCTCCTTTGGCTCAGGTCATGATCCCGGGGTCCTGGGATCCAGCCCCGCTGCTGCGCTCCCTGCTCAGCAGGGAGCCTGCTTCTCCCTCTCCCTCTGCCTGCCCCCCCTCCCCCCACCCCCCCACGCTCTGTCTCTCAAATACATAAATAAAATCTCTAAAAAAGAAAAAAAAAGATTGCTTAGCTTGAGGGGCAGGTGCCTGCAGAGGGAAGGTGGGGGTTTACAGAGAGAACAGCTCGAGCAGGAATTTGAGGAAGCTCCGTGCTGCCGGACTGACTTCCCCTTGCGTGACCGTGTGTGACCCCAATATAACCTTGTAAACATCTTTCTTAACACTCGTGGGGTCTCACACGTGCTGGCGTGCTGTCCGTGGGCCCGAGTGGTGGCCTGGGGCTCATGGGGGTCCAGCTGCATGGGAGTCACACGGATGTTTCTCCTCACACCCTCCCAGCATGCCTGCGAAATAACGTCAGCGACCCCACAGCTCCACGGGCTTGGGAAATGGGCCACCGCTGTCCCGCCGGAGCCCCGGACGGCCACGGAGCCGCTGGGACGGAGGCGAGCAGAGTGTATCGGCTGCGAGATAAATGCTGTTGTCGCTATACCAGCCCTGTGAGAGCAGCTGTGAAACAAGGACACGACTGGGGACGGCCCTGCTGGCCTCCCGGCCAGAGGGCACACATGGGAAAGGCCGGGACAGATGGCAGCCCAGGCCCCCAGCCCAGAAAAGAGGAGAACGAGTTGGAGGGAGGAGGACAGGTGGCTTCCTGGGTCTGGCCCTGGAAAGGTGAGCTCAGGTGCCTGGAGGAGGCCTCACAGACAGATGGACAGACTCCCTCAGGACGCCAGACCCCAGCTGTCCTCAGCCCCCAACGCCCAAGAGGTTCCATCTCCTGACAGGCCAGCGTCCCCAGGAAATGACACACTTGCCATGTTGTGGCACCCAAGACAGCCTTGTGGGAGCACACTGGACTTCTCTCCCATGATGGGTCCCAGACCTGAGGAAACCAGATGTCAGCCGGGAAGGAGGGCCAGGGCTCAGCCTTGCCTTCCAGGGGTCAGGGAGTGTCCTGCACCAGGCGCTGTGACTCACCTGCCCTTGCTTGTGAGGATCCTGGCAGGCTATGACTTGGGGAACGGCCCTCCGGGTGAGCTCCTGCCTCGGAGCAGCTGCCAGTCAAGGGTGGTCCGGTGGCCCGAGCAGGGACACTCTGAGCTTTCTTCCCAGATTTGGGAGCCTAGGCAGCATTCCCGCTACGCCACCCATCTACAAGCTATCTGGTATCCTTCCAGAACATTCCTTCTCTGCTTACGCCAGTCAGAATGTCCACTGCTAACAGTGGAGGAAGCCTGACTGACCTCGAGAAGCACCCTGAGGCCTCGCCAGTGGAACCACAAACCAGGTCACCGCCTTTGCCAAAGTGCCACCTCTACTTGTCTCACTTCAGGAAGACCCAGAGGGTCCCTCCCAAGACTTCTCAGCCTGGGCCGCTTTGCCGAAAGTAGAGGAAACACAAAGGAAATGGGGTGAAGGCAGAAAAGGAGGCTTAGGTGGGAATCCACTCAGTCTACCTCGCGTGAGTCCGGGCACAGCACATTACCTGGTCACAGCGAGGGCAGCTCTGTTACCCCCACAGATGGGCCTCAAGGTCCCCTGCTAATCAGAGGTGAAGCCACACTCAAGCCCAGTCCCGGCCCTGCTCTGCTCCCTGCCCCGAACCCCTGACACCAGAGAGACCCCCTCCAGACCATGAATTAAGTTCATTTGTTCATGTGTTTCCCAGCGCCCACAGACGGCCAGGAGCTGGGCCCGGAGATGAGCATCTCAGCTCCTGCCCTCCAGGTCAGAAGGAGCAGGGAGCGAGCATTCAGTGCCCTCCTCGTCCCTGTGCTGTGGGCCTTCTCTCCCCTAATCCTCCCACAGCCTGAGGGCAGAATTACGTCTCCACCTGGTGCTCGAGGCATCAGAGTAATCTGCCCGGGGTCACCCAGCTGGAACGTGGCAGCACCAAGATTCCACTCCAAAGGCACCTTCTCTCCACCACCCCCTTCCCAGCACAGAACAGGTGGCCCTCAGTGTGCCCAATGCAGGAAAGGAGAGGTGGGGACCCCAGGAAGGACCAGAAGGCAGGAGGACTGGAATGCAGTTGAGCAGGGGAACTGAAGGGTTGGAAAGCTGGATCCATGCTGTGGGAAGTCTTCACACACTCACACTCACGCCACACACTCATACATACTCATACGCACGCACTCATACACGCATGCACACACGTGCATCATGACATGAACACTCACACGGATACACACACTTCCATGCACACTCACCACCTCGACAGTGGCAGGCTCCTTCTCCCAGAGCCACAGAGGGAGACCCTCCCAGGGAGGGTCCGTGCCAAGGCCACCACTCCAGTGGGGGACACCCACAGGACCTGTGCCAGAGTCGCCGGCCAGGCTGCTTCCAGGAAAGGTGGCCGCAGAGCCACAGCGCGTGTGGAATGCAGAGCCCGCAGATGCGTGTGGTCACTCGGCTCTGCCCGGCGTCTGCTGCTTTCCCTCTCTCTCCTTTTTCCCTCATCCCGAGGTTTAATGTCAAGAGGGATCCCCAAACCCAGTGTGGCCGCTGCTCCTGCTCTGGGATCCGGGATAAAGCGGCCAGTGGAATCGAAGGGAGCTGGCTCGAGGGGCCCTCGCTGCCCTCCATCGTCTCGGGGTGCGTGCGGTCCCGGCAGCCCTGGCCAGGCTGAGCCGCACTCCCAGCCCTGTCACCTTTGTCCCAGTTTTCTTGCCTCCAAATTGGACTTTCCAGAGCAGAACACTTCCCTGACACCCAGCTCCCTGGGTACGAGGCTGGTGTGTTTGCTGTGGGATTTTTGATACGGGTTAGAAACCAAATGTCCAGCTCAGCAGTCTGAAAACCTGGACAGCTGCAAGAGACGTTTGGTCAACATTTTTTATTCCTGTACGGGGTCGGGCTGGGTGGGAGCCCAGGCCTACATTTAATTCATTCTGTCCCCGTATCTGCTCACTGAGACTGATTCACAGGATGCTTGGGGGGTTGAAGGAAATGTTCCGATGGCGGGGGTGCTTAGAGCCCCGCTGCCACAAAGCACACGCAGCCCCTCGGGGACGGCCCATCCGTGCTCACCACATCAGAAGCAAGTCGCCCATTTTACAGAAGAGGAGATCAGGGTTAAGAGGGAGGAAGTGGCAGCTGGAATAACACCGGATAGGCTCCAAGTCGGCCTGCGTGATGGGGGGCCTCATTCTGCCCCGCCCCACTGCCCGCAGCCCCATCCCAGGTTCCCCTCCCAGGCCTGAGTGCTGACCTTCTAGCCCACAGGGTCGGGCCACAGACAGCCACGTGCTCTGTCCCTGATGGCCAAAGGCTCACATTCCCACCTAGCCCTGTGGCCGCAGGCTGCGACGACAGCCTAGGACTTGGGGTCCCACCATGGCCTCCTAATCAGTGCTGGACTATAGGAGGGACAACAACAACCAGGAGCACATTCAGATGGGACTGGAGAGGGGCAGAATGGGAAGGAACTCAAATCTCGTCATACTGAGAGCGGGCATTCCCTGAGCACCACACCCCCGCCCCCCGGGGACAGGACTGCTGCAGCCACGTTGGGGGACTTTACTCCTGACAAACCCCCATGGGGAGGGTCCTCGGTCCCCACGCCCAGGAGGCTCCACCCTGGTGGTATCCGTGGTTCTGCCGGCGCAGAGGCCACCAGGCTAACCCTCGGGGTTAGGATCCCGCTCCCTGGCCTGGGTGCCCTAGGCCCCCACTGCCCAGGCAGGTTAGCCACTGCCACCTAAGAAGCTGGACCTCCGTGTCACCTCAAATTTCATTTTATTTTTTTCTTTTTATTTAAATTCAGTTAATTAACACACAGTGTATTATTAGTTTCAGGGGTAGAGGTCGGTGACTCATCAGCTGCATGTAAGACCCAGCTGCTCACTCCACCACATGCCCATCCCCCAGTCGCCCCATCCCCCTACCCCTCGCCCCGCAGCAGCCCTCAGCTTGTCCCCTAGAGTTGAGTCTTTTATGGTTTGTCTCTCCGTCTGATGTTGTCTTCCTTTCCTCCCCGCTCCTCAGATTTCATTCTAGAGGCACACTCCCCCAGCGCTGGTGCAAGCCACACGCTTCTCAACCCGGGAGAAGTTACAGACCCTTCACAACACTGCACACTTGTGAACGCCATTTCTAAAAATAGAGCCAGCCTCCCATTTATAGTTCCCATATTATATGTCATAGCGGCGCGCTGCTCTGTGTTACATGTGAGCCGGGGGTGGGGGGCGGGGGGACTTGCCAGAGGGTCCCCTCCCAGAGGAAGAGCGAGTCTGGAATCAAAGGTCCAGAAACACCCACTTCAGGAGCGCGCTGGGCTGCAGGACTGAGACCATGGGCACTCCCCGGGAGTGGCGGGGAACTGTGGCCCGCCCCCCCACGAATGACACGGTGGGAGGTCACAGGGCTAAAGTCCTCCTTAATAACACCCAAAGGAGTTCTTTAACCAGATCCTTATAAACCGGCCAAGGGATTAGTTCGAAGAAACAACGTTGATCACACTGGTGACAGCAAGGAAGAGGGAATGCGGTTCTCAGCGCACCATCGGGCCACATGCACTCACATAGTCGTGTAACACGTCATCTAATGTAGCGCTTGCCTCCGCTGGTAGGCACGCCATGACCCCCATTCTGGTTGAGTCTTAGCGGCCAGATGCACGGCCGTGTGGCTTGGGGGCAGCACAGCTGGCAAGCTCCCTAGCCCGGTGACCGCCAAGTCAGACCTGGCACGTGCCAAGAGCGACTCTGGAGAACCCCCTTGCCTGGAAACATGCAGCGACCTTCAAATACGGCTGCCCAGCCCCGTTGTCAGAGGCCTGGCCTCAAGGAAGCTTTCGGCCATAAGCTCGTTCAGATGCTCCTTTTATGGCTGATTTTCTAGAGCCCACTCTACTGTGCCCCACGCTTCTCGTGGCAGAGCCGTCATTTCCCGGCATCCAGGTTTGTGCGTGAATCACGAATTCCCAGACGGTGCAGGAGGCTGGGGCCTGTGTCCTTGGTGTTTCTGTGGCTCTGGTTCTTGTGCTCCTGTTCTAGCTGCTGCACAGAACCGTGTGGGGCTGAGCACAGGACCCTGCTTCTTCCTTAGTACAGAAGGTATTCTTTGTATCTCTCCTGGCGTATGGATTTATTGCCCCTCCTGGCTTTTTGACAATTTGCAAACAATTTTTTTTTACCACTTTCCGAGATGCCTTTTCTGGATCCTCAGACCTGGAGCCCGGTTGTTGGATCTCCACAGTCCTTTCTCCCTCTGGGAAGGGTGTTTATCTACCTGAGAGAAAGTAACCCTCTTGCCTTTCCAGGTCTCACCTTGTGCTGGGGGAACCGCCCCGCAACCTTTTAACCTTCTAGAAGCCACCTCTGGACACATGGTGAAATACACTTCCTTCAACCCGATGACATTTAAGCTGGCAAATTCCTGGCAAGCTGAGATACCCCTCCCGGAAGAAGAGTGCAGTGTCTCAGTCGTGACCTCTCAAACGGGGAAACTCTGGTGGGGCCACATTATGGAAATTAAACCCACCTTTACGTGCGGCAGGGAGGTAACTCAATAGCCCAGAAATTCTCCTTTTTCCAGGAGAAAATGCAATTGGGCAGATTTTGATTACGTATGAAATTCTAAAATGGTCCTGCAGCCTTTTTCTCCCTTTTTAAAAGATATAAGCAAATGAGGGCTCTTCGCACCTGGCAGTAGAGCAGGGAGAAGCCTAGAATCTTAACACCATCCAGGCCTGTGAAGGTCAACGCTGGGGGGAGGGGAGGCCAGGAGAATCAGGATTCTGCTGGCGTCTGCCAGTGGGATCCAAATTTCAATCTGGAAACAGTTGACCTTGAGGCGCTTTAAGGAATAAGGCAACGTGGAGCAGAGAAAGGGCTCTGTCACCATTACAAAGGCTTCTCTTTGCACCCCAGTGGAAAGATGGGGGGGTAGCAGTTTAAGGACCAAGACCTCCAAACCTGCCCAGTTTTGTTCACTGCATCTGCTTCCAGAAGACCTTCCAGAAGCCCTACGCCACCTCCAAATAGCCTTTGTCCATTCTCGCCACTACAGCAGAGCGTTTCCTCAGTGCAGCCTTCCCCAGGGGACCTGTTCTTTGGAAGGAATAAAGTGCTCGCTGAGCACTTACTCTGTCTGATTCTTTCCCTACAACCACCCTTAACACATCACAGACAATAAACTGGGGCGTGCTGGAGCGACCTGGAGAAGTCCACGCGGCTAGGAAGCCTGCTGGAGGCAGGATTCAAACCAAATCTTTGTGGCAAAGCCTCTGTTCTTTCCCCCACACTTTGCTCCCTCCCAAGAAAAGACTAAGCGGGGATCGCAACAAAGGAATGACTCTCTAATGGTGGGACTTTCACCACCGGCTCTTGTGTCCCAACAGGCTACAAAGCGGCCACTCAGGTCCACTCAGGTGACTCCAGCATGTCTGCGGGACACCCGTGGTGCTGGGCCCAGGCTGTCTCTTCCGAGAGGGGTGGTGAGAAGTATCTCCAAAAGGAACAACCGCACAGCTTTGCAGTTTGCAAAACAGGCTCCTGCTCCTCTGCCCACGGAATTCTCATGAGAACATTGAGGGGGGATCATCATGCCTATTTTGTAGATGAGAAAACTCAAGTGCACAAAGAAAACAATAATAACTTGATGCGAAAGACCTCATACTCCTTGTCTGCTTCAGCATAACCAAAAAAAGTGTTTTTTGACTTAAAGTTCTCTCCAGTACCACTTCTGACTTCATCAGATGATTTATGTTTCCAAAAGCATATTTTAATGTTTACAAGACTGACTGATTTTTAACTCCCCAGGACTCAGCACCAGACATCAAAAACTGTGTTTTTATAAAATAGAAGGAGAAAGATGGAAAGGATCCACTTACATTTTAAAGGTTTGTTGTGGGTTGTTTTTTGTTTTTTTTCTTCTGCAGCCAAGCACAAAAAGTTGAAGGGAATCTGTTAACATATTGATTGCTTTGAGCACTATTTTAAATTAGCTTTCCGTTCCCCTCCATATGCTTTTCCATTAAATTTAAATAAATTAAAGTTCACATTTCTGGAAGAGATATGCTGGGTCCTTCTCAGGATTTGAGATGAATTTATCAGCCAGGTTCACGCTGTCAGATATCCAGCAGCAGCCCTTAGGGATGGCACCGGGACGGTGCTCCTGGAGCCCACTTGGTGTCTCTCAGGAACACGCTATGGGACTCAGACGTCACCCCTGCCCCCACGGGACCAGCCTGGCTGCTGTCACCACACACTGACCCAGAGAGGGTTTCAGGCACCACTTGCCAACTGTTGAGCCTGTGTAGCCACAAAGGATCATTGTTTCTGTCTGCTCCCGCTACTGAGACGCACAGTGGCCACTGGGCTTTTCTGGGCCACCTCGATGCTCCCTCCCCACCGCCATCTCGGGCCTGTGGCAGCCACACCTTCACCCCCCCACAAACGCGCACAACAGATGAACTGCAACAGTTAAGAAATCATAATTAATACTACACTCTCATGACTCTTTTCACTGAATGTCAGAAACCGTGCTTGGATTAGCTTTGTGGATGTGGAAAAATCATTTTCCCTCTACCCTTCTAGGTTCTTCACTGAGCTCCCCCTCTTATAAGCAAAATGGATGAATGGGAGAAAAACAAACAGAAGCTTAGTAACATGTATACCTCCTGCATACACGGAAGAGACCCAACAAAACTGAGTGACTCTCCAGAATGGCCCAAGCCATTCCCTTAAATGCCATCTCCAGCCAAAGGCAGAAGAAGAAGTTAGGTCTGGGAGGGGTTGGCCGGTTAGGGGGGTTATCAGGAGAAGCACGGTAAACAAGGCTAAGGCTGTTGGCAGATATAAGTCCTTGCCCTCCACGTGGGTAAGAGCTGCTAGAGGTTCAGCCATGCTCCCTTCCTGGTACAGAGAGGGAGACAGACAGCCTTACACAGGCAGCTGTCCCTTATACATGGAGACTAGTGTCTCCTACAAAAGGGCAACGTCCATTCAGTTTTCAGAGCTATTTCTTAAAAGAAATCAGCCTAAAATTACCCTTGTATCAAAGAGACATATTTGGGGATGACATATCCTGCTCCCCTTCAGTGAAACATTGTCTTGCATAAGGTGAAGGGCAGAGTTGGCTTGACTATACCCGAGGATTCATTCAGGGTCCGTCTCTTTGTCTGTCTCTCCCTCTTCCCTCTGTTTCTCTTTACAGGTGTGGCCCCCTCCCCCATGCAGCTAGCCAGTGGGGGTCAGGACACCTCTGTGGTTCCCCTGACTTGCTTACTGGTGGGGCTCCATCAGGCTGCTTTGAGACCAAGGCCACACTTCCCCAGAGTCTCTACGTGTCCTAGACAGAGAAGGCCTCTAGTTCTCACAGAAGGCTCTGGAACACAGAAACAATTGCCCAACCACCTCTAAGGACTTATGTGGGACCCCGGAGCCTGGGAGTAAGAACTTGAACCAAGTCAACCATTGCAGCAGTGGTTGGGGGAAGGGTCCATAAAAAGGGGTCTGATGAAGAGGAGCGACAGTGGCATTCTGAGACAAACCACCAAAAGTGAAGGAGGTGACACACACAGAGGGAGGCTGACCTGCCAGTTCCCTGACCCAGCGGGGTCTTGCACTCTGGGAGGAGAAATCCATGGTAGAGCGGAACAGGCCCCTGCCCCAGGCACCAGCGGCCCCGTTGATGGAAGGCCTCTCAAGAGCTGGCATTGAGATGGGGACCATGACAAGGCAGAGAAGGAGCCAAGGCACCAGCTCAGCTGGGGTGAGGGGGTGGGCAATGGGGATGTGGGCAGAAGCAGCGGCTGTCTGAGAGCAGCAGCACACCGCGGGCAGCAGGAAGGTGAGAGTAGCAGTTACGGGAGAAGGAGGGTCTACAGGGCAGGACACCACACCTCTGGTGACACAAGGGGACCTCAACCCCACAACGGCAACTCCCAGAGGGAAGAGGTAGCTAGGAAGATCCCAGGCAAGACGAGCTCTGGGGTGAATGCAGGGTCGAGAAATCCACACTGAGAGTTGTGGTTTTGCAGCAAACGTGACTCATTTTCACCAGGAGGTGAAATTCTTTTCAGACAGACTCAAAATAGTATTTTAGGCTCATCTGGCAATATATCTAGTAAAACTGGCATGCATGGTTTTTCTAAATCTAAGGGTTGTACTTCTAATGTTTCATACGAAGGCGTGTGTGCACGTTCGGCAGATGAAAGGTCTCCATTTACCCCCGCACCCGCCCCCCAACACCACTCGGCCAACCCTGGAAGACCACCATAGAAGGCTGAGGTTTAAGCTCTGGTGTCCCCGTCGGGTACATTGTCTACTCTGCTTGGGAAGGAAGAAAGGAGGAAAAGAAGGGAAGATGTTACTACAAGACTTTTCCCCCAAAATCATTTACAGCATAATCTTTAAATCCTTGGTTCTAGCACAGGGACCATTTTTATTTTTCTAGCTTACATTTTGGTCCTTTTCTATGCACATGTTAATTTTACACATATGTATCTTAAGAGTTATAATCTTTCCATCCATGAGATGGTGTTTTTTTATCTTAACATTTTCTTAACATTTCCCTACATTTCCCCATACAGGTTTGTTTTTTAAGAGAAAAAATTCAACTGAGTAAATTTGAAGATCTAATTGGCTTTATCAAGCCGTTCATGAATGGAGCAGCACTGAGCAACCAGACGGGTGTTCCAAGAAGTTGGTCAAAATGGAAGGTTTTTATAGGCAGGAGGGTGGGGCAGAAACGTCATTAGCAAAAGAAATGGTTGTTCCAGGCCAGGACATCGTCCTTTAGGGGGGAAGGGAACAGCAAGGCTTTTGTCTTTTTTTTTAATCTTTTTTTTTTAAGTGATTGCCTCACTAATGCTGATCAGGACATTTCAGATGGACTTTGAAAAGGTGGTATTCCTGGAATAGGTTGAAACTGTAATTGGGTCCTGGTAGGCTGCCTCATGGGAGGCAAATGACTCCAATTTGGGCTTTTTTTTTTTTCCTTTTCTAACAGGGTTGGACGACCAGATACGTTCCATTGAGTAGACGTGCCACGGTATAACCAAGCTCTTAACTTATTTTCAGATTACGGTCGTTTCTGGTTCTCTGTGTTTTGCTTTCCGATTAAATGCACGTAATAATGAGCCTCTTGGCACGTGTGGCAGTTGTTCCGTTTGATGGTTTTCTTCGCGTAGAGTTTCAGACGCTGGAATAAGCATTCACGTTGTCTAAATCTTTGTGGTTCTTGCTTTATCTCCCCATTTGGTTTTCCGAATACACCGCGCCCACGGATCCTCATGCTGCAGGCATCGCCTCGGCCTCAGAGTTAAACCAAAGCTGTTCAAAACAACACATTCTTAAATAAGTCCAAAAGGTGTCCCGGCTTCATCTCTTTTGTTGGTAGTGATTTGTTCGTACCCCATGAATGATTTCAGTCGTCTTTGCTTGGATATTCTTGGGAGTCTTGTTGTTTTTATAAATTTAAGTGGACTTGGTGGATATTATTATATTATGCTATATTATATTATATTTATTATTTACATTATTATATGTTATATTGTGTTGTATTAATTATATTATATTACATTATATCATATCATATCATATATTATATTATGTTCTTCACCAGTCATATTTTGAAAATCACGTTATTTTCATTTCTGGTGTAAGTATCCTCCCAGTGCATTATCCCTTAAATTTCTTTTCTATTGTTGTCATCAACCTGAAGTTTGTAGACCGTCCCTATTGAACTCATCTCTGTCACTGTGGTTGTTTCTACTGCTTGTGAGATGAGCAATTCATCCAGAGAGCTGATAAATACTCTATTTTCTGTTCTGCTTGTTTATCTAAAATTTAGTTTTCCATATTTAATACTTGAATCTGCCTGGGCTTTAGGAGGTGTATGGTGCTCTATGGATCCAAGCTAATCTTTTCTTCCAAATAACTATGTTATTATCCAACACGATTTAAACGCACTATTTCCCTAGCACTTACTTTGGAAAGTGGACTTTATCAATGCGAACATTTTCCATATTCTATTTCTCTGGGCCCACACTAGCTCTAAGGTTTCAATAATTTTGCCTGATAGCATGCTCTCGGGCTCTACCCCTCACTTTGTTGCTCTTAATTTCAAGAACATTCTTTGAAAGTCTTGCTTATTCCTGTTTTTCAGAGAGGACTTCAAAGCCTATTGATTTTAAAATATCTTTTGGGGATTTTGATTGGAATTGTGTTGAATCCATATATTAGCTTGGGGGAAGATAGACATCTATTCAATATTTTATCTTGCCGACCAAGAGCATAGCTTACCTGTCTATTCCATAAACTCCCTTTTAAAATTAGCCTGAGTAATTCAGTTTGAAGGGCTGTGTTCCAGTTGCAGCTCGGCCTCTCTCTGGTGCAAGAATTCCAGCAAGTGCTCCTTTCCACCCTGACAATGAGAGGTTGCATGGGTTAATTGTTTAGAGAAGCAGCAAATGCTGGTTTCTTCTCTCTCACCGCCTGCTGCTCAGGTCAGGGATAGGTTGGTCTCCTTCCTTCTTCCAAAGAGTTCTTCTTATCTTCCCTATTGGTCACACTCCTTCTGCCACTGGAGATACCCCTTTCCTCCTGCCCCATCTACCTCATATCCAAGTGACAACGACACAGTGTCGTTGAACACCAGATGACCCTGGCCCGTGATTCTTCAACCCCTTGCCTGCGATGATCTGAATCTCAGCCTCCAACTCCCATCACCACCCTCAAACTACGTGGCCTCCAAAAACACAAATTTATACCGCCTTCCATCTTTTCAGCTTGCTAGCTTACAGGATTCCACTCTCACTGCTCTGTGACCCTGTGGAGACCCCCTAACCACTGACCCCTTCATTGTCTCACTACCCAAGTGGTCCCCCATATTCACTCACCTTGCTCATATCAGGTCAAGTCTACAATCTTTACGGACTGCTAGAGGTTGCCAGGGCCATGAGACAGCCCCTGAGCCCCCACCCCCTATGCTCCACGCACCCATTGCTACTCCCTGTGAGCACCCCCAACCAGGGCCTCAGCCTGACCCTCGTGGGCCCCTCCTCCATGCTATGGACTGAATTTTGTCTTCCCCACATTCATATGTTGGAGCTCCAACCTTCAATGTGAATGCACTTGGAGAAAGGGCTTTTAGGAGGTAATTACGGATTATTGTAGTCGTAAGGGTGAAATTCTAATCTGATAGGACTGGGGCCCTTATACAAGGAAGGGAGAGCTCTCTCGCTCTCTCCATGTGCATACACTGGGGAAAGGTCATAGAAGCACACAGCAAGAAGGTGGCGTCTACAAGCCAGGAAGTGGGATCTCACAACACACTAATCTGCCAACATCTTGACCTTGGACTTCAGCCTCCAAAACTGTGAGTTCTGTCATTGAAGCCACTCAGTCTGTGATGTCATGTTACGACAGTTCAACCAGACTTACACACTCCCTACGAAAATATTAAAAATTATTTTATGACTGCATAGTTATCAAGATAGACATACTAATATTATATATTAAAACATTTTCTTCAACTATAAAGTTCATTTTTTCCCTTCTAATTAAAAAGAAAATGGAAACATTTTCATGAACCCCAGAAGGATCTCGGGTCCTGGGCGTTGCGTCTATGAAGACTGATGGACCAGAGGGTGCTATCCAGGGCTTCTCTGGGATCACAGCAGGGTGCCCAGCTGCAGGCAGGATGTCCTCTCTGCCCCCCAAGAGCAGCCCCAGCTAAGGATGGGTGGGTTTGGGGGAGTAGATGGCCCCCACATCCTTGCCTTTGGGAAGGAACACTCTGAAGCGTTCTGTGTGCTCTCGTAGAAGTCCGCAGTGAGCGTGAGCCCCAGTTGCCCATGGTGGAAGCTGCAGTCAGGGAGCCTTCACCGAGCCGGCTTGCTTCCCATCCTCGCCTGGTTTCCCTCACCCAATCCGCACCTCTTAGTATCACCCCCCAAATAAACACGAGCTTTACTTGCTCTCAAATCCTTGGCTTCAAGGTCTGCTTTGGAGGAACCCAGTCTTAGAGGCAAACATTCTCTTGCAAACACAGTGGAAACTCTCTTAACCAACTTCTACTTAACAAAGTCTCTGCAGTACCGCCTCTCTGCTCTCCCCCTGAACGAGGTCGCCTGACGTTGTCAACACACAACTGCGCTGGGTGGGAGGGGATGCCTTCCGGTCCCTCCGCCACCTCTGCTCCCACCCGTCCAGCCATGAATTTGCCCGGAGTGGGAGGTGATGGTCCCAGACCTGTCTGCCCGTTTTGTTATTGCGGAGCCATCGTCGTATTAAATGTGATACGAGCTAATGAAATATGAATGTAAAAAGAGAGTCGCTGCTTCTGCAACAGTGAAGCTGAGTACACGGGCGAGACCACATAAAGACAAGGTGCTAAAAAGCCCATCAATCAGACCAGAGGTAGGCCGCCATCTGTAAGAGACTGGAAAACATGGTAACAACCTGGAAGGCGTCTGAGCCTCTTTGCTGCACAATAGTGAAGTTCTCTTCCTGCCAAGAAGTCAAGTGTAACTGGACGTAGGAGGTGTTGCGCTTCGGTGTGGTAGAGAGCGAGGGCAGGAGTGGGGGCGGGATGCGGAAGGTGGGAGGGGTCCTCTGTGTTCTTTGGTCTCCAAACCCATTATCCTTTCTCCCCAGGATCTGGGTCAGGGCAGGATGCATCTCAGACAAAGACCAGTGTCTAGCTCTAATCCCCTCCCCTCTCCCAGCCTGGAGAATTTTCCCCTCCCCCCTGGTGGTGAAAAACCAGCTCACAAGTAATCATCAAGATCCGTCATTAGGCCACGACCTCAGGCCAGATTCCTCCTCTCCTGCTGAGGCCCATACTCTGAGGTCCTGCCCCCCTCAGAAGAGGGCGGGAGGACAGATAAAGGAGGACCCAGAGGAGCGTCACCACACCCACCTGGTTAACTTTGCATCCTCATCCTCCCTTCATCCAATCCCCCCTAAACCATGGGGAAGATGTGGGGTTCCTGCCCCACCTCCCACCTCCTCTGGGCTCTGCACACAGCTCCCGGGGCCCAGGACACAACCTGAGCCCTGTCATCCAGCAAGAGGGCTGCGCCTGCCTGCGCCCGCGATTGCCCTGTGTCTGCCGGACCCGCTCTGGGCACCCGGCCGCGTGCTCGTCGGATACTGCTGGGGAGGCCACCACGCGAGTACGAAAATGCCCTCTGGCTCAGGCCCTCTATGCTCCTGGGGTCTGAACGGGCTTCCATTCCAGCGACGGACCTTTTCTTGAATTACCAAGTTCCTCCCTGCAGGCCCTAAGCGGGGACTCTAAGTCACGGGTTCTGACAGCCTGGAGTCTGCAGGCACCAAGCAGGGCATGGAGGGAGCAGGACAGTGCGGGAAGAGAAGGCAGCGCTCCTGAGGCCGGCTTTCCATTTCCTCCACATTCTGAGGCTTGGGACTGCAGGGCAATGCGGACTTGGCCCACAGGAGGGAAAAGAGAGGGAGGAGAGTGGGGTAGAGTATGCAGGGGCTGGTGGTGGTCATGGCCACCCGGGTCTGGAGGGGCTCAAACAGCCAGGGCCAGGGCGCCTCCCAACACAGCCTCAGAGATGGGCTTCCATCCTAGGTGAAGCTGGGCTAACCCGGGCCCCCTCCCGGTAGCTGGGAGCTGGGGTGTGCTGTTCCAGGGGCCAGGCAGCTGCGCCCGCCCTTCACCCTCAGCCCAGAGCAAGTCTAAAGAGGCCTCTGCTGTTACCTGCCGTCTCTGCTCTTAGGGGCTTCATCCACAGCCCAGTTATTAAGTTTATCAGCCTCTTTCTCTGAGGTCCGGCCGCCCACCAGCTTGTCAGCTCCACGGCGCAAAGAGCCCACCTGCCTCTCTTGTTTTGTGTTCCAGCTGCAGACACCTGCAGGGCCCCTGCCCGACAACCTCAGGCAACACCTAGTTGGAGACCCCCCCCTTCTGAGGGCTGGAGGAACCCACTCCCATTTCCACGTCTGGGGCTGGATCGACCCTTCTGGAAGCCCTGACTGTTTGACCAAATTCACAGCACATTTGGAGGCTGCCATGTGGAGATAGTTTGGAACGTTCCCAATGCTGTCATAAAGATTAAAAATTCAAGGTGATGGACACACTGGGCTGCTTCACACAGTTGATGACAGTAGCGGAGACCGAGGCCAGATTGTCCCACTTTGCACTAAATTCCCAGCAGGGACCTGCAGGCTTTCTCTCACGTGACCGCCATCAGCCGCTCACTAAAATAATTTTATGACGTTCCTCCAGAAGTGTATTGATCGTTGAGCAAAGCACATAAATGTGCAGGCAGAGTGGTTCCGCGCACACGGAGATGCGTGACCACGTGCAGGCAGGCGCTCCGGACGCTCACGTGGCTCAGAATCTCACACAAGGAGAGATCTGTGGCCCCATTCCCACTCCACGATGGCCGCATATGGAGCAGAGAATATGTCCCCCTGGGCTTGGCCGCGTGGGTGTGGTCACCAGGTCCAGCAAACAGCCCGAAATGGGCCCGTGTGGATGGTGGGGTCTGCCATCTCGCCCTGGGGGTCCTCGTGAGAGAGCATGCTTCAGGAGCTGCTGCCCCTTCGGCCACGTCCCAGAATGAGACACAGAGCAGACCATGTGCCCTGGTGGCTTCCAGGTCAAATGCGATGCCTGACCTACGGGCACACGGAACCCCAGACCACAGCCCAGCCGGAAAGCTCAGAGCCAGGAGCACAAAGCCTCCGCCGGCCCCGCTGAGTTGCAGGTGATCCAAAGAGCCATGAGTGAGACTGAGCAATTGTTGTTTGAAGCTACTGGATTTGGCGGTGGTTCGTTACGCAGCACTCTCGCGGTAGTAGCTGACTGATGCAACAGCCAAGCTCATACAGAGTCGTGGAACACACACACACACACACACACACACACACACACACACACCCCTTTGCAGTGAATACAAGCGGTCACCATCCCAGGAGACAGGACGTTCCCCACTGCCACCACATGGTCCTCTGTCTCCGATGCTTCCGGAGCCACCGCCGGCTCCACCTGGTCTTCCCGGGGCCAGCTGCGTCTGTAACATCCACGGCCGTGCCGCTCCAAACGCAGCACCCTTTATCATGTCAAGTTGCTCTCCCGTCCTTTCTGCCGAGAAAACGGTGCTTTTGAAGCCCTGGCAGCTTGCTACTTTTTTCCCCTTCCTACCCTAGTTGTTGAACGCCTGTCAGACTTGTGACATCCCGTTCTCTCAAGGGGAAAAATTATAGCTGGGATGTGTGCAAACGTGCAGCGTCCACATCCTTGCTGTTGGCGCCCCTGACGGGCCTGCTTTGCCCACTGTCATCAGGGCTGCTCCAGGGACGGCCGCAGAATGATCCGTTCTGTTATCAGAGAGAAGCAGGTGCCCCTGCTCTCCGCCGGCGGCTGGTGGTGGAAGAGGAAAGTCAGGGCTGGAAGAGCCCCACCTCCTCCCTTCTCAGAGCCCTCGGCAGGCCAGCTGGGGGACAGGCTTCGCCACTTCCTGACACCACAGTCCCCTGGGCAGCCTCGGGGGACCCAGAAAGGACCTCCAGCGTCACAGAGAACCCCGAATCAGGCCCCACCCTGCTGGGGTGGACTGGAGGCTGTCTACACAGGGGACCACATGCTAGTTCACTTGGGAGTATTTGCGCCAGGCCCAGGTAGGGCAGACACCCAGCCAAGGCTGTGCTGCCCCACCCCCACCCCAGGAAGTTCAGTGAGGGCCATCCTGGGAGGTGATTTCAACTGGAGCCTTAAGGGATAGATAAAGGTTTCCAGGTGAATCATGGGGAAAGCTGTTCCAGGGAAAGGGAATGGCGTGTGTGAACAGCATAAAATAAGGGAGCACCCGACGTGTTCGGGGAACTGCAAAGAGTCCAGGGCAACTTGACCCCTGGGTGACGAGGGCAGGTCGTGGGAAGGGGCTCAGCTGTCAGCTGAGGCTGCATCGTCATTAAGCTTCCTTTGCAGCAGATTAATGGGTTTGGACGTTTCCGGTTGGCAATAGGGAGCCATGGGAAGATTTTGAGTGAAGAAAGAGGCAGGGACATCTCAGCTCTCATTGGCTCCTCCAGTTGCAGGATGGAAGCTGGATCCGAGAGAGATGCGTCAGGAGACAGGAAGGGCAGTCCCTGCCTGGGAGAACTAGACTGAACCCAAGCCCCGGGTGCCCACTTCCCTTTGGTACCAGCTTCTTTCTCTGGCATCCAGCAAAGAGTTTTGGAGCAGAAACTCAGGCCAGAGCCTTGGACGTTGGGGGCTACAAGAAGTCAACAGGACAGAACACGGTGTCTGGCCTTCTACAATCTTCCCTCCACTGGGGAAAACATATGTTAAACAAATCGCTACACAATTATCAGCACACCCACCAGGGGCGGGGGGGTGGGCGGTGGTCAACGAAGACCACTGTGCCAGACTGTGGCATCTGCAAGGAACTAGAACATTCTAGCAGAGGCCCGGAGGCCCCCTGGGAGCCATGCAGAGCAATGGGCAGCATGGGCCAGGCGATGACTAGGAAAGAGCTTAGAGAAAGGGACGTGCAGGGTGATGCCAGACTGGGGCAGGGCGTGGAGCGTGTCTGGCCTGTGTGAAGGGGGGAGAATGTTCCCGAAGAGTATGAAAACATCACTGTAGCAGGTGGAACTGTGGTCCCCAAAGTACATGCTCACCCAGAACCTTAGAAGCTGACCTATTTGGAAGAAGGGTCTTTGCAGATGTAGTTAAGGTAAGTATCTCGAGATGAGACCATCCTGTATTAGGTTGGACCCAACACCCAATGAGTGTCCTCATAAGAGACAGAAAAGAGACACGGGGAGCAGCCCGCATGAACACAGAGGAGAGAGGGAGCCATGCGGCCACAAGCCCAGGCACGCCCTGGGCCACCATAGGCTGGAAGAGGCGAGGAGGACTCTTCCTCTAGAGCTCCCAGAGAGAGGGTGTGGGCCGCGCTGTCACCTGACTCAGGGCTCTGGCCTCCAGGACACTACAGATACAATTCTGCTGTTTGAAGCCAAGCTCATGGTCATTTGTTGCAACAGTTCTAGGACACCCGTGCAGTCATCAAAAGACTTTTCAACCCAGTGGTACACGAGGGGACCATCGTCACATGCACAAGTATTCCAGATCTCACCACGCCCACCCACCATGGAATATTGATCTGCTGACCTCCCCCATCCACCCCCAGACAGCAGTTCCGTGGGTCTGAGCAGGAAAATGCGGCTTGAGGAAGGCCCAGCGCCTGCCTAAAGGGTGCAGTGTGTGGAGGGCGGAGCTGGCACTGGGTGGGCCTGGCTTGCTCACCCCTCCTCACCCAGGGGCAGGCGACTGTGGGCAATAGTGTTGCGATCCAGCCAGCGGGGAACCCCCAGTGCCCTCCAGTTCCCGGGAGGGTTCACAGCCAAGAAGGACAGAAGTCACAGAAGGAGCCATTAATCCCGAGCCACCCCAGAGTTAGGAAGACACAGGGAGGAAGGCTGAGATTGGGGGTGTGCCTCCCAGAGTGATCAGAGAGCATGAATAAGAAAACATGCATGGGATTTAGGGGCAAGATGGCAGGGCAGAGATGCCCACAGGTGCTGTCTTTGGCCCACAGGCACCTGTTGTCTTTAGCACAGCCAACCTGAACACTGATCCCAAGAGTCCCTCCATGCAGGAACCCCAGCCAGAAATCCTCAGCCCCTGCCTGGCATCCAGAACCCCCACCAGGCAGAGGTCAGGGGAGCCAGACAGTCCAGAGGCCCTAGTGGGACAAATGAAGAACTCCTTTAGGCTCAGCTTCTCCACGGGCAAAATGGCCACAGGACAGCTGACAAGTCCCTACTAAGAGCTATGTCGCTTCTGACCCATCTGCCTCTCCTTCCTCATTTCCGGGCCCCCTTAATCTGGACCCCAACCTCTCACTCCCCCAAAACTCGCCTCGATGCCTGCTCCTGACTCCAGACCACAAACTCCTACTGCATCAGGATCCAGGCACTCTCAGAGTTGGAAATAATTGAATTCAATAGCATCGTTATTTTAAAAATAAAAACAAACCAACCACAAATTTGTGGCAGCAGCAATATATTTCACCATGCCCCTCATTTCCTGGAAAGCCTTCATTACTGCTTCCAAAAATACATGCTGGAGCCTCATTAAAGCTCCAAGGGGAAATGGGGCCAGGGTCTCCGGGCCACCGTCCTCAGCAAGCAGACCGGCACCTGTCAGGGGCATGTCTGCAGGGGTCCCTGTGCATGCATGGTGGGAGGGAGGGTAGGGCTTGGTGCAGCCTGGGCTGGAGGAACCACGCACAGTTTCTGGGAGACGCTCCTGGGAAGGGATCCTACCAGGGTCATGACGGTCTGCAGCCGTCCTGTTACGTTTCCTTCCAATTCCTCTTGTGCTTCCTCCTCTTACGGAAGCTGTGCCGGCCCCAGAGAAGCAGAGAGGGCCCTTCTGCCGGTCCCTACCTGACAACAGAGAGGATCTCTGCTACTGCACACTGCCCAGGGGACCCCAGAGCCCTTCCCCAGGCCAGGCGAAGTCCCTGCCTTTCCTCATGTCCGGGGCCTGGGCTTTCCCTCCACTCTCTGCCCCACCCCAAGTGAGGTCCTTGTTATATGTGGTCCGAGTCACCCTAAAAATCTTCTGGGAGAGCTCTGGGAGGCCCAAGTGACTCATTCCATGGGAGGTGGCCCAGGACTGGGGAATGCTACCAAGGACATCCTCCAGGCCAATCCAAAAATCTGGGCCTCCCCTCCCCTTACCCCAGACTCAGGGCCAAAGCCTTACTGGTGGATAAAATCCCTCAACCTAGGCCACTGCCTCCTTCATGCAGCCCCGCGCCTCCCCCAGCCTGGCATCCTGACCCAAGCAGTCCTCCGTGCCCCAGGCCACCAGGATTCTCCATGGAGTCTGCTCAGTCTGTCCATTCTCTTGGCTTGCTCCTGCCTTTTCCTCTTAGTTTCCACACAGCTAGAGTGCTTCCCAGTCCCCACACCCTCCCCCCGGGGTCACCTGGGACCCATCTTCAGCGCCGGCTTCCTGTGCACGTGGGCACCACCAACAGGCCCACATCCCCCGGGGCCTCACTCACACCAGGGCGCACACATCTAGTCATGGCATCAGCCCTCCTGCAAGCACCCGTCATCGCACACCCACCCTCTGATCCTAATAGGATCCCGCTCAGAGGGTTGGTGATCCCCATTATTCAGAGGAGGAAACTGAGGCCCAAAAAGGTGAATTCACTCAGTAAGCCTCTAGCTCGTGAGGGGTGGGCCTGGAATGCCAACAGCAGGGCTCGTTTCACTTCTGTCTGCCACCTCTGGGACAGCCTGACCCACACGGGCCAGCGCGCAGGTGTGGGTGTGCCCCTGGGAGGGGGGCCCCTGGTGGCGGCACCGGAACTTTGTCTGTGCCCCCGGCAGCCACAGAACACAGCTCCCTTCAGGGCAGGGCTCCGGGCCCCCAACTCTCAGGCTGATTTGGCCCCGCAAGCAGAGGAAGAACAGGGCCTCGGGACAATGACTCAGTCTGCAGTGACTGTCCAAGAGAGTAAAACAGAAGCGCTATCACTGAGCGAATATCCTTTCCGATAACTTGTGGTCAGGGTGTTGTTTTCCACTGGGGAAGCATAGATCTCAGGTCTTCTTCATTCCCATCTGCAGTTCTCCCTGGAGGTGAGACTCGGGAGGCTCGCCCAGAGTCGGCACCACTAACCAGAGTGAGCACACGGGAGGGATCCCACTAACCCCGAAACCGTCCTCCCGGTGCGGGACTCAGACTCCCCAAAAAGGAGAGCAAGAGGCCAGGAAGTTGTGCTAGCAGCCGTGGGTGACACTCTGACTCGGGGAGGGCCAACAGGGCAGGGGCGCCCAGCAGAGGGATCCTGCCCGCTCTGCGAACCCAGTATCTCCCTGATGGAGCACTGACCCTGTGCCAAGCTCTCCGTGGAGTCACACCTAAGGGAGGACCCACCAGGAGGGGCACCACTGCAGAGCTACAAGCTTCTCGCCCTCCACGCCTTAGGAAGACGCTTTCCTCCAGCACAAGTCTCTGCCTCTCCTCCGTGTCTGGGACCTTGACCCCTGCCCATCTGTCCAAGGCAGTGTCCCAGGCAGTCGCTCTGATGTGTCCGGTTCTGCAGGAACCTCCTCTTAACCTGCTCCCCACACACACCCAGTCTTCCCCGCTTCTCGACTTCAGGCTTCTTGAAAGCAAGCACGGGACCACCATCTCGCTTCACCCCACAGTCCCCATCAGGATGATGCGCGTCCCACAGACCCAGGAATTACTGATTTTTCAAGCAGCTCCACCAAGCAGGCGGCTCAGTTGGGCTTGCCTATGGGAAGCCCTGAAAGAAGCCAGAGCGCAATTCCCCACGACTTCAAAAAGATGGTGTGTAGGATACTTACTGAAATATGCCCATCAAGGAAAAGAAACATCATCCCACTGTTATATATAGTTTTTCCATCTTTTTCCCCCAGACATATCCAGACCTAGATTTTTTAAAATTTAAATTCAATTAACTAACACATAGGAGGACATCGTTAGTCTCAGATGCAGTGTTCAACCATTTATCAGTTGAGTATAAGACCCAGACATAGATTTTTTCAAAAAAACAAAACTAAGACCCCACTACCTGTTCCATTTTGTTACTTCATGCACATATAAAATGCATCATAAATACCTTTCCATGTGAACAATTGTTCTCCTGCAACAACGTTCTCAGAGATGGGACAGGGCCCACGGCATGTAAGCTTTAGATAACCCGCTCTGGATTGTTGGTTTCCGTATACGTATTTTTTGAGATCTCGCTATTGTAAACCACACTTGAAAAGTATCCTCAGAGACCCATCTCTGAGCGCATCCTGGATTCTCTCTTTCAGGTAAATTCCTAGAAAAACAGTTGGACTGCCGGATAAGTACATTTTAAAGGCTTTAGTAAGTGTTGCCAAATTGCCCTCCGGAAAGATTAGAATGGCTCCCACCAGCCAATGAGAGCAGGAAAGATAGCTATTGATATATTAGCTGTGTTCTTGGCTCTTTTCTCTCCTAAAAAAAATTGCACTCCAGGAGCCCCAGAAGGTTAATGAATGTATTAATTTCTTGTGGGTAAATCGTTTGTGAAATCAAAACATCCCTTGGAATATTGTAATAGCTCAGAATTGTGACAGGGGTCCCAGTAAATGGTGGTCAGAGGAAGTCAGGCATAGGAGGGATAATGTTTCTCCCGCTGACCTGGCCACACTTGGAAGGAGCCTGTCACTGGTTTTGGGGGATGGTGCCCATTGCGGGGCCTGCCAGTGATTTCTCAGGTTTCTATAATGTGGGTCACGTCTGTGAACTCAACTAGCAGAGACCCGTTCCAGCCATGCCAATGAGCTAAAGCTATGTCCACGAGCAAGGGGGTCAAGCTTGAGAACCCCAGAAAGGGGCACCTAGAGATGACAGATAGCACTGTCCCTGGGGTGCGGGTCCCTGAGCAAATGTTGCTTTCAGGCTTCTGTCTATATAAACAATTTGAGTCACCCCAAATCAGCAGCCCTATCTCACACGATCCTTAAAAAAAAAAAAAAAAAAAGGAACCCACACCAGAAATGCAAATCAAAACCACAGTATTACCTTGTACCCGTCAGAATGGCCAGACAAGAGATCACAAATACTTTTGAGGACATGGAGAAAAGGGAACCATCCTGCGTTGATGCAGGGGACATAATTTGGCGTAGTTATTATGGAAAACGGTATGGAGGTTCTTCAACAAACTGAAAATAGAACTACCATGTGATCCAGCAATATGGAGGAGTCCAGCCTCTTCCAGGCATACAGCCATAGGAATGGAAATCAGGGTCTCAAAGAGGAATCTGCTCTTCCATGTCCATTGCAGCATTATTCACAGTAGCCAAGACGTGGAAACAACCTAAGTGTCTGTCAAAGGATAAATGGATAAAGAAGACATGATGTGCATATACAATGGAATGCTATCAGCCATGAGAAAGGACATCCGCGTTCGTGACAACACAGATAAAACCTGAAGACATCATGTTAAATACAATAAGTCAGACGAAGAAAGACTAATACCATATGATCTCACTTATGTGTGGAATCTAAAAAAGGCAAACTCAGAAAAGACAGTCTTTTCAAGAAATGGTGTTGGGAAAATTGGACAGCCACATGCAGAAGAATGAAACTGGACCATTTCCTCACACCATACATAAAGCTAGACTCAAAATGGATGGAAGGCCCAAATGTGAGACAAGAGTCCATCCAAATCCTAGAGGAGAACACAGGCAGCAACCTCTATGACCTCGGCCACAGCAACTTCTTGTCAGATATGTCTACAAAGGCAAGGGAAACAAAGACAAAAATGAACTATTGGGACTTCATTAAAATCAAAAGCTCTCCCACAGCAAAGGAAACAACCAACAGAATGGGAGAAGATATTTGCAAATGTCTTATCAGATAAAGGGCTAGTATCCAAAATCTATAAAGAACTTATCAAACTCAATACCCAAAGAACAAACAATCCAATCAAGAAATGGGCAGAAGACATGAATAGACATTTCTCCAAAGAAGACATACAAATGGCCACAGACACATGGAGAAGTGCTCAACATCCCTCGGCTTCGGGGAGATACAAATCAAAACCACAATGAGCTACTGCCTCACACCAGCCAGAATGGCTAAAATTAACAAGTCAAGAAACGACAAATGTTGTCAAGAAACGACAAATGTTGGCAAGAATAAGGAGAAAGGGGAACCCTCTTATGCTGCTGGTGGGAATGCAAGCTGGTGCAGCCGCTCTGGAAAACAGCATGGAGGTTCCTCAAAAAGTTGAAAATAGAACGACCCTATGACCCAGCAATGCTGGGTATTTACCCTAAAGATACAAATGCAGTGATCCGAAGGGGCACGTGCACCCGAATGTTTATAGCAGCAATGTCCACAATAACCAAACTGTGGAAAGACCCCAGATGTCCATTGACATTTGCACGGATAAAAAAAAGATGTAGTATATATATACAATGGAACACTACTCAGCCATCAAAATATGAAATCTTTCCATTTGCAATGACATGGATGGAACTAGAAGGTATTATGCTAAGCAAAATAAGTCAAAGAAAGATGATTATCATATGATCTCTTTCATATATGTGGAATTTAAGAAACAAAACAGAGGATCATAGGGAAAGAGTGGGAAAAAGTAGACAAAATCAGGGAGAGACAAACCGTAAGAGACTCATAATCATAGGAAACAAACTGAGGGCTGCTGGTGGGGAGAGAGGGGGAGAGGGGTAACTGGGTGATAGGCATTAAGGAGGACACTTGATGTAATGAGCACTGGGTATTAGACTGATGAATCACTGACCTCTACCTCCGAAAATACGTTGTATGTTAATTAATTGAATTTAAATAAAAATATTTTTTAAAAAACCAAAGTCATAGAAACAAAGAGTAGAGTCGTGGTTATTAGGGCCTGGGGGAGGCAGAAATGGGGAGATACTGGTCAAAGAGTACAAACTTTCAGTTACAAAATGAGGAAGTCCCAGAGGTCCAATGTACAGCATGGTGATGGTATTTAATAATACTGTATAATACACTTGAAAGTAGGTAAGAGTAGATCTCAAATGTATTCACCACACCAACACACACACACACAAACACACACATACACACACAGAGTAGCTATGTTACAGGATGGAGGCATTAGCTAATTCTGTAGTGGTAATCATTTTGCAATATATAAATGTATCAAATCAACATATTATACATCTTAAACTTCTACCATATGTCAATTTTATGTCACTGAAGCAGAAAAATAAATACTACACCTGTGAATGGGAACAATCCCCCCTCAAGTTCCTTCCCTCCTCCCTGCCCAGCGAACCAGGATGCCGTGCCAAGGCTCTAGGACGACTGCCTAGGAGGGAATCCCAGAGCTCCTTGGAGCATCTGGTCCACACAATAGATGTGGGGTCAGGGAGGAGCAGAGAGTAAAGGACTGGAGAGATCGTCAAAGAAAAGAGATGGGATTCGGGGCCCATCTCAGTCCCAGTCCAGGCTTTGGGCTTCCTGCCCAGCCAGCACTGCCACCCCAGCTCTTCCAAGCACTGGAGACAGATTTTTAAATGTTTTTGCAAGGCCATCCAAAGCTCTGGACCTGGGCAGGGGCATGGCTTGAACAGGTGTAAGGGCGGTACGGATGACGGATTTCCTTGGAGACTCATTTAGCTCTCTTAGATCACCGCTTTAAATTATTCCCTCTCCTGCCTGCCAAACCCCTGACTGGTTTAAGACTTGGGAGTAGTTGTTTCTTCATTCTTCACTGGACCAACTACTCATCAGGGTCTTCCTGGTAACGGTCTCCGGGCTTCTTACTCAGAGGCTGAATGCCACCTCTCTGCTAAATGCTGGTCAGTGAGGGTGACTGTCCCATGGACACGGCTCTCCGTCACTTCGAATCTGGGAGGAGGTTGGGGAAGAAAGACAGACATGTGCTCAGAGACCCACAGCACCCAAGAAAGGACTCAAGGGTTAAGGAGGGGGAGGTATTAGTGTGTTGTAGGATGGAAGGAGCCCAATATCGTGGGTAGGGGAGGAGCTTTGGGGGCCCGGGGAGCATTTGAGGAAGGCTTTGAAGAATGGATGGATTATGTCAGCTGGAAAGCCAGGTGAGCATTCCATCTTCAACCATAGAAGATGGTGAGAAGACCGGAGCCTGTTGAAATAGTTGAATCCAGTCTACAGGGCACTAAGGAGTCTAAACTTTCTTCGTGAGCAATGGGAAGCCAGTGATGATTTTTGAGGAGAGGAGGGGTTTAAAGAAATTGTCCCTCTATCCAAGGTAGGATATTTTTACATAATCTAAACAGATTGTGATAGAATTCCACATTTACTTAAGAGCCCTGTAAAAGTACTAAAGAAAAAGTGACAATATTCTATCTTTTTCTGTAATTCATGAGAATCAGTAACAAACCATAAAGAAGCTTAAACTAAGGCCTTTTTTTACTTTGAGACTGGTTTGTTTTTCAATATATTCTGTCTTCTCCATTCCCTGGGGAAAAATAACTGGAAAGAACCGGAAAGAAACCCTGAGTGCCTATACCCTTTACCCCAAACTCTAGGGCTATTTCGGTCCTTGCTCAAAGATGACCTATTCCAACAGAGACAGCAGATATTGGCTGGTGTTGAAGCAGGGACCTGTTCCAAAGCTTTAAGTCCCAACAGCCTTGGGCCAGAGAAGTCAACTAGGAGCTGAGAAGAGCAGGAGAGGGGCTGGTAGATGCAGTCAAGAGGAAATCACTTTCCCATTTGTGATTCCCCTATTGATGCAGACAGCTTGAAAACTCTCTGATGCAGGGAGTGGGTTCTGCCCATCAGAGGGCTCCCTCTGGGGAGTGGGGTGATGGAGATACCAGCCATCAGTGTCACCAGGGGAAGAGAGACACGTACCTTACCAGAGGCTCAACTCTTGTGTCCCTGAGCAATTAGCCAACTGGTCTACCCGGGATTCCCATCACAATCTTTCCATCACGCAGAGGTGATTTTTCCATGACTTAACTAACTCACGTCTTGGAAATCCCAGAATCTGAGACTAGAGTAGCTGGAAGGGGCATAAAGGGCCCATATGATAGTCAAGCTCACTCAACTCACCCCAGTTTTCAGATGGGAAATACTTTGCCCAAGCCCAGGGCTTCGTCTCCTCACCTATGACTTATCACCAGGTCCCCACTTTCTGCCTTGACTATTCTGCCAGTGGCTCCCATCCCTTGTGTGCTCTAGGCCAGGCACTCTGCTACTGACTATGGACTACGAAATAACTCTGGAAGGTATATTAGCCCGCCTCTTGAGCACTCAAGGGAACTGAGGCTTGCCGGAACTTAGAGCGGTTACCTGGATTGCCTGTGCTCACACAGCTGCTCACCGTTGCAGCTGGGACTTGAGATCGGCGGGGATGCACGTGGCCTGCACTATATGATACACGGGGTTGCATGGTTGTACACTCAGCATTTCGGGTTTCTCGAAGTCAGTCACTTCCTTTGAGGGCTGACAACACTATCCTTGTGTCTAACCAAATCTATCCCGGGTCAAAAGAAACACACCTCCTTTGGGGCCCCATGCTGACACTGAGGACTATTAAGTAAAGAGCACGGGCCGTGGGAATCTTCCAAGCACGTGAATGCACTCTCAACCTTGGCCTTCAGAGTACTGCTGTTCTGTACCCTCAATCTCTCCATGCAGCCTCCAACCTCAGTCAGGACCCATTGCCCCCAGTCAACCGTGACTCTGCTACTTATGCAAGTCAACCTCTATCCCATGTATCCCATATATCCCCTGTATCTCATCTATGCTCAGTAGGTGAGGACGCTCATAACCATGAAGGTGTTGTTTCTGCCTCCCCTCCTTCACCCCCAGAACCTAGCAGCGATGTCTGATCCCTATTTTCCTCTAATGGCACTGGATTTACTCATTCTCGTTCCCTCAGTCCCAACCCCAGGGGCTTCACTCCTAACATGGGGCCTGTTGCTATAGCACTGGGGAGGAACAAGGCAACCCCGACGATTGGCAACATGGGCTTTGGAAGCAGGAACAGGCTAAATGCTGTTCTGCCAGGTCGGAGCTCCGGGGACTTGGCGAGTGCCTTGACCTCCCTGAGTCTGGGTTTGTGCTCCTAACCACAGGGAGCTGTCGTGATGGGGAAATAAATAACACGCGTGACAGTGCTTTGGTCCAGGGCAGAGACCCAACAGTTCACATTCCTGTCTCCTTTAATATGTGTCTCAGAGGAACGCAACGATGATTGAATGAAATTATAAAGAACCTAGCGCAGTTCCTGGCGCCAGCAGACACTCAGTAAACAGAGCCTCTCTTCTGAAGGAGCGCCCACTACCTCGTCTTTCATTCGAGTTTTTGTTTCTGGGCAATACAGTGGAACTAAATGCTGACAAACATCAGCCTGTCTCAGGAGCTGGGGTGGGCGCTGGCTGCACAGGTGAAGGCCAGGCCCCTGGGCTCCACCAGTCCCCTTGCCAGCTGAGATTCTGGGGCCCTGGGCTCAGGGTGACGCTGAGACGGCCAGGACCAAAGCCCTTGCACCGATGGGCGTTCCTGCCAGCGCCGGCCAGCCCAGGCTGCCTATCTTCCGAGAATCCTCCCAAATCTCCCTCCACTCCTACTGCTGCCCTTTGACTAAAGCCCATTGTGTCAATTCCATCATCTGTACTCTTACTAAAAATAAAACCCATGCAGCCAGATCTCTGAGAAAGGGGAGCTCTCGATTAAAGGGCAAATTCCTCCCTTCCTGGTATGGTCCCGGCTCCCAGGGAGAGAGCAAGGCTGGGAACCCCACCCCCCAAAGCTCTGTGTCTGAAGGGAGCCCCAACCGAGGGTTGGAGAGGCTGTCCGCTAAGTGGGTTCCCACAGGGAATAAATGGCGGAGCTCCAGCCCCTTCTTCTCGGCCCTCGCTCTATCTTATGGCTCATTCCATCTCCCTGCAGACAACTTTGACAAAAGGCCTTTCTGCTTTTGCCCAGGCTCTCCCACAACATAAAACCATTGACTGATATCAAAACGGTCACCTCGCTTAGGCCTTCATCATTTTTCAATTTTCCAAGTGACTGCCTCCAGCATGTTGTACCACAGAGGACAGCAGCAGCATGGGGGAATCCAAGTGGGTGCCCGTCCAGGCCTGAGGTCTGTCATCGTCCGATACAAGTCTCTGCCAGCAAGGGTCACTCTAGCTGCTAGCTGCCTTCTTCCAGAAGGTAGCTGACCAGGAAGTTAGGCATTCAAGTTTGGGAACCAAATGGACCCAGGTTGACGTCCCAGCTCTGACCCTTAAGTGTCACACTGTGGGGACCTTACCTCTTTAGCCTTCGTTTATTATCTGTAAAATGAGATTATAAAGTGAAGAGAAGGGGATCTCAGCTCATAGGATGATGAGAAGGTTAGATGAGATGATACATACAGAGTGGCCCATGCCCGGAGCGATTGCGTCCATGTATTTACTGCAGTTGTTAGTACTCTCGTGAAGAGCTGTTTCCACGCAGGGTTTGAGGGAGAACATTCTTTTCCTTCTTCAACTCCAATTAGGAAGTTACTCTTTGGGTCAAAGGGGGATCAGCCCCTGAACTCAACCTCTAGCCTCTACCTCTCATCGCCATTGTGTAGGGTTCACATAGGAAAGGAGGTTATCGGGCGCCTGGGTGGCTCAGTTGGTTAAGCGACTGCCTTCGGCTCAGGTTATGATCCTGGACTCCACGGGGAGTCTGTTTCTCCCCTGACCTTCTCCCCTCTCATGCTCTCTCTCACTCTCTCTCTCCCTCAAATAAATAAATAAAATCTTTTAAAAAAAATAAAAAAGGAAAGGAGGTTATTGCCTGGTGGGAGGCATCCCTCAGGCAATGGTGGAGGAAACTGACCATGACTGTCTCTGGGGAAGTTTCTGAGCAGAGATACCCGGAAAGGTCATATAATCAGTAATCAGGTGCCAGTAAGAGAAAATTGTCTCCTGCACCTGAAGGTAGGGTCCAGGGACAGGTCCTGACAGGGCAGGTTCATGAAACAGCATAGCAGAGTGAGGGCAGGAGCCCGCAGGAAGGGAGGTCTGGATAGAGCAGTTTAAGCCTGGAGGGGACAAAGCAATGGAGGCATTTTTCAATACTCCGGGAGGTGGTAGAGTATCTTAGCTAAGAACCCAGGTTCTAGATGCGGACAGCCCCGTCACATCTCACCTCCACTATCCACCTGCTGGATGACTTGGACCTCGTTCTTTCTCTGTCAAAGGAGTATAACAATGGAACCTTTCCCACAGATCCACAGTCAGGACTTAGCTGAGCACATACGTGTAAAGCCCCGAGCCAGAAGCACATCAGTGAATGAAGCCATTGGGCACATCCCGGTGAAGAGAAGCCACCATCCAAACTCTCTCCTCTGTGATGCCAACCTCTTCCCTCCCAACTCTGGCCTATGCTGCCACACAGTCCCCATTCTTCAGCTTCCATGTTGGGACATGAGGGAAACTCTAGAATCTTCATTAGTCATCCAAACTCATCGCCCACTACAATGCATAAACTTGCCAGGGAGTGTCTAATTTCTCCTGGTGTATCTACAGAGCCAGAAAACACACTACCTTCCAAGGTAGAGTGCAGCATCTGTGGAAAGTTCTAGAAAGTTCTGTCCCTGGTAGTTTGTGTCCCTCGGTCGAAGTTAGTTCAGCTGAGGATGCTCTGTGCCAAGCCCTGTGCTGGGTCTTCATCCATAACAGCCACTAGGATAGAGGCGGACCCTGACGCCACGTTGTCCAGACTAGAACAAAAGCAGCCCAGAGCAAACCAAAGCGCCACGTGCTGTGATGAGATTCCCTAACATGGAAGCTCCAAGGCTACAGAAACAGAAGACTGGGCCTTGGTGGATTAGTTAGTTCATCAGTCCAATAAAGAGAGGGGAAGAGTATTCTGAGCAGAGGCAATGGCAGGAAGAAACAGCCCAGGAGCGGGGGAGCCCGCTACGCCCAAGGTTGGGAGAGGATTTCAGGCTCAGTGGACCACGAGAACCCAGGAGAAATGTGCAGGGCAGAATCTTCCCGGGACAAGCAAGCCTGGAGAGTTGCTGGACTTTGCTGTGGGCCCCAGGGGCCTCCTGAGGACAGTCAGGGATAGTGGCCTGATCCACCCGAGGGCCAGGAGGAGGGAGAGTAAGGAGCAACCGTGGCAGCTGGAGTCTGGGGTCGGGGTGGGTGGTGAGCCTCCGCCCAGGTCCAGTCAGAAGGTGCAGGGGTGCCTGGGTGGGTCTGTCGGTTGAGCATCGGACTCTCGATTTCAGCTGAGATCATGATCTTGGGGTTGTGCGGTCGAGCCCCGCATCAGGCTCCACGCTCAGGATGGAGTCTGCTTATCCCTCTCCCTCTGCTCCTCCCCCACCTCTCTCTCTCTCAAATAAATTAGCTTTTCTTTTAAAAAGAAGATGAGCGTGCTGGCACTTGGGCAATGACCTTGAGGGGAGAGGGGGAGGAAGGGACGGTCCCAAGCGATATGCAGCAAGGAAGACAAGCAGGCTCTGTTCAGCCATGGAGGTGGCGGAGTCTGGCTTGCCAGTCGCTGCCACGCCGAGCGAGGCTACCCCTGCCACGCAGACCAGCCCCAGCCTCGGGAGCACACGGCGCTCACCCTCCTCTCTACTTGCTCTCCCCAGGAGGGCTGCAAAGCCCCGCCCAGAGGCAGCCCCACCCTGAGGGAGGGCTGGAGCTGCCCGGGATGGCAGTGACAGTGAGGGTGACGGGGGTCTCTCCCGGTTCCCAACCCCACATTGCTTCCCAGGCATTCCGGGTTGGAGCTGGCAGTTGTAACTGAAAGGATTATAGATTTGCACTTACGGGTGATGGCGCATAAACAGCTTCGGGGTGCCCTGACTTTGCATCCTGGAACCCCAAGCTAGTAACTATCAGATTTTCAGCCTTGTCTCCTGAGCAGCAGACCAGATGCCTCTCCCCCGAGACCAGGAGCCCAGGGCATCCCCCTTGCCTCTCTACCCCGGGGGGCTCTGGTCTGAGCCCCTCAGCTTTGTCATCTGAACAATGGGCTCTCCAGGGTCCCTTCCGGTGTGAATAGCACCCCCACTCTCACCTCGGGGAAAGCAAAATGGCTCCTGGATTCCCCGTCCCCATTCCCTGACTAGGCTCCAGCAGGGTTTGCAAGGCGGTGGGGTGGGGGTTCTCTGAGGGAAAGCCAAATGGCTCCAAACCCCACCAAGCTGACCCTCATGCCCAGGCCTCCCCCCTGCCCATCCCAGCGTGATCTATGGCTCTGGGGAGTTGGAGCGTAGCACGCAGAATCCTGCAGCCCCAGACCCACTGCCACACTCCACACACACAGGAAATGGACCGTGACACACGCCATATTACATTTTAATGGTCTGCAGCACCCAAGGCAGAATGAGGGATCATTCCTGTGGTGGTAACAGATTAACTCCTTCTTTTCTGGTCTCTTTCCATCTTCCAGGGAAGCGAATTGGGGCACAGCACACCTGGTTGTCAAGACAATGCGTTCTGAAGTTAGGAACAGGTTTACCCGAAAGCTTCTGGGGTTCTCCTTCTTCCGCTGCATCGGTCGATACTTGGGTAGGACGTAACCTTCTGATCAGATCCAGCTCATCTTTCTCTCCTTCAGAGTCCACCAGGAGTTCACCTTCGCAAGCTCAGTGCCACCCAGACCCAGAATTAATAACCCTCCACGAGACAGGAAGTCTCTGGTGGCTGACATCTGGGATATTTTAAAGGCGCACCCTTTAAAATTAATAGTTCTCTTAAAATTAATAGCGCCTGTCTACCCTCGAGGGTCAGAGGGGTCTCTGTCTACACCCAGAGATGGCCAGCTCCCCCTAAGGTTCAGAGGGAAGAAGTCACCTTTTCAGTCAAGGTCAAGGTAGATCAGGGACGAAAGCCTGAGAGATGTTATTGCCACCTGAGTGCCGTCTTCCCTGGGTGACACACCCATCAAGCCAGGCGATCCTTCCTCGCCATGTCCCTCACAACGGTGTGCTGGCAGAATGTTGAGCGACAGACTCCGGGGGCAGAGGTGTCATTCACTGGGAGAATTCGCCAACTTGGGGCTACCAGCGTGAGGTCCCTGGTGCAGGCCCGGGAGAGACGCTCAGCCTCACACAGTCTCTTCACCACACAGATACAAGAGTCCCGAGTAACCTCAACAACATGCCTTGTAGTAAACGAATTAGCAGGTGATGAGTTTTGAGCATGTATCGCTTTTTGTTTTTAATAGAATTTCATTATTAGTTTATGTAATTTAATTTTTAATAATGACTGTGGTTAACAACCAGTTCTCAAAATTCCTGAAAGTCGGACAATCAGCTCAGTCTGGCTGGAGCACGCCACTGCTCCCTCAGCTGAAAGTCACTGGCCACACATCACCTTTATTAGTGTGGACATACTTGAGAAAGGGCCATGCTCTGGCTCGCGGGCTCGGCTGCAAAGACACTGGCCCGGAAGGACCGATCGTTGGCTGGTACTTCCTTTTCTCATCAGTCAGCCTGAGCACCTGCTGAGCTCAAATGCTATCACATATTTTTGCTCCCTCCACAGATGAGATCTGGTCCCTGAACTCTATGTCCAACTCCTGCAAGAAGGGAGATTTGAACACTAATGTGTTCATCCTTAAAGCATATGTAACCTCTTCCTCCATGGGATCATCTCAAAGGCAGCCCTGTGTCAAATATTGGCTCTATCCCACTGACCCAAGGGCCCACGAGGCCTCTATGTGGTACCTCCAGCTGTGGGACAAAAAGAGAACCTTGAGGTGCCCTCCTGTAAGATGGAGAAGGGTCTGAAGAATGAAATGGAACAGGACCCAAGATGGCGTCCAACATGCCAACGATTCCAGCCTCCTGGTGCTGACACAGGGAATCGTTCCTCCCACACTGAATAGGGTGGACGAGGACAACATGAAACAACAGGAGAGACCTTTGGAGACTTAGCCATGAAAGGCAGAGTGCTTCTGCCTTGCTCTCTGCTGAACCACTCTCCCAGGAAGGAGGCAGCCACCATGTCATGAGGACATTCAAGCAGTCCCGTGGAAACAACCATGTGAGAAGAACTGATGCCTCCTGCCAGCAGTACGAGTGAACTCCTTGAAGTTGCGTCCCCCACCCCAGCACCCATTCAGTGTCCTACACCACATGAAGCTTTTGGGAGAGGGGATAAAAAATAAGTCAGAGCATGATCCCTGTTCTCAAGGTGATGCATCAGTTAGGAGTCACTTTGGCTGCATGTACGATACTGCTATTGGTCACACAGGAAGAGTAACTTAAACAAGATAGACTTTTGTGCCTCTTAAGTAAACAAGGTCAGAGGTGGACAATCTAGATCTACAATGGCACTCCACCAGGTCAGTGACCCAGGCTCCTTCTGTCTTGGTAACTTGCCATCATCAGCAAGATCCATCTACCTCCTAATCCAAGAAGGCTGCGTGAGTGCCAGCCATTACATTCCTTTTATCCCAAAAAGAAGAAGGAAGAATTAAGGGAAGGTACACCCTCTTGCGTGAAAGACAGTTGGCACACATTGTACATCCCCTTTCTGCTTCTATCCCATTGGCCGGAACTTAGTCATAGGGCCAGTTTTTATTTGTGGCAATCTTGTGTCCAGATAAAACTCAAGGGTTCCAATATTAGGAAGGGAGAGAATGGGTACCAGTGGGCGATGAACAATTTCTTTCCCAGGGCCTGGCAGAGGCCTCACGGGTCTCCAGCCCACAGACACACCTGCCTGATGCATCTCTTTGCTGCTCTTGGTGCTTGGCTGAAAGAGCCAGTGTTCTCTTTGCAAACACTTCCTCAGAAGCATACCCTATCTGGATTCTCTCCCTGGCACCCTACTTGTTGGCCAACTTCTTAGTTAACTGTCCTTCCCAACAAAAGACAGAGTCTGTGAGGCAGAGGCCTCACCTTTCTGGTCCTGCTCTGAAATACTGTCTCCTGACTACTTGCTGAATGAAGGAGGGAGCTAGGCGTAGACTCTGACACTTGCCCATGGTCTAGGACACGTTCATGCAGGAACCCGTCGCTAGGAAACCACTATGAAAACATTTGCAAGCTTATGGCCCAAGCTGGGGCCATCTCCAGGCATCTCAGTAGCCCCGTCTGCAGCAGTGTGCAAAGACACGGCATCCATATAGTATCTGCTTTGCCACAAGCACATTCCCTGACTTTTAAGGACCCACCCCATCTCATCAGCCACATTAAAAAAAAAAAAAAAAAGCCGGACATTCTTCTGAGGAAAACAAAACAAACACAGAAAAGGCAACTGTTTTTAGTGTTCTTTAGCTTTCCCCGCGGAGCCAGAGTCTCTGTGTGCACAACCCCCAGAACTCCAGAGGAGACACACAAAACATAATCCGTCATGTCAACCCACTGGTCTGAGGGTTTTTGTTTTTGCCATACTGGCTTAGAGGTCACGGAGACACAGACAACAGATGACGTCTGCAGAGTCTTAAATACAAACCACATTTGAAAACAGAGGAGAGGATCCCCTGCTAAGTGTCTGTGAAAAGTGTGCGTGTTGTTCTGCAGGGGTAATTGAAAGCTACCGTCCTCCAGTCAAGTGAGTGATCCTCACAGAAACATGTATGAACAGCTCCCCCAAAGCCCCAAAAGAAGAGGAATAAAAGAAATAAATAAAATTCAGGGAAAACGGAAAATAAGAAAAACCACTGAACTCCATTAGTTATCACATAAACTGTTTTCACCCTCACAAAGGCAAATGTTTTTAAAAAGAATACACAGTGCCGGCAGACATGGAGAGAGACGGTCAGTAGCACACACGACTAGCAGAATGTAAATTTGTACACTTCTCTGGAAAGCAGTTTGGAAACATGCATCAAAAACCCCAAAAATGTGCACAGTCCATTTGATGTAATAATTCTACTTCTAATAATTAATGCTAAATATTCATTCATGTATTCAGTAAATCATTGTGATTATCTGCTACCTGCCCTTTGCTGTGCTGGATACTGAATATTCACGGGTGAGTAAAAAAAGACATATTTCCTGCCCCGTGGAGTTTACGATTCAATGATAAAACACATAGTCAACAAGCGGAGTTTACAATTGCACGATGAAACAGATAGTAAACACGTAAATAAGCCAGTAAATAAATGTGAACTGTCATTCCTAAGACGGATGTCGCGTTCATGTGGTATCATAACAGAATTGCTAATAGATGCTCACAGAATTTCCACCGAGAGGGTGAGGTTGAAGCCAAGATCTGAAGGACGAAGAATCAGCCGGGACAAAAGGAAAGGGCCGCGTCCCAGGGAACGAAAACAGCATGTGTAAATGTCCTGAGGTAGGAAAGAGCTTTCAGAACTCAGGAACCAAGGAGAGGCCAGAATGGCTGGAGCTGGGCAATCGGGAGGGACCCGAGACACCTCTGGGGGTGAGTCAGAGCTGGGATAGGAAGCCCGAGTGTCCATGGACTTCATGCTACAGGCAATGGGGAGCATTTGAAGGTTCTTGAGCAGGGGAGTTGCAGAATCCCAGTGTACTTCGGAAAGCTCAATCCAGGGATGTTTTAAGATCCACGAAGACCTGTTTCAAGAAGCCAAGAAGACCAGACTGGAAATCGGGAAGTTTCCCTGAATGATTATTGCCATCCACGGCCAGAGGTCTATGAGGGGCAGATGAAAGAGGGAGTAGATTTGACCACTGATGACTGCGGGTGGCCAAGAAGCGGGAGGAGCTGGAAACATCAGCACGTTTGCTGCCTGGGAGCCTGGGAGAACAGCGGGTTGGCGAATGGCGTCAGGAAACAGCCAGATGAGAAGGTGTGAGAACGAAGACGAAGAGCCATGACACAGACATCTTGAATCCCAGCTCGCATCTCCCTTGCGGAGCCCATTCCCCATCACTCTCCAAACGGGCAGGGCCCCAGTTCTGCCTCGACTCCCTCACACAGGGCGACACTGAGCATTTCCACGTCTAGTCCCACAGAAAGACCAACAATTAAATGGGAAACCGGTGTCGTTTCCTTTCCCATCCTTTTCTTGATGTTCATGATTTCAATTAAAAACTCAATCAAGGTCAAATATTTTCCTCAGGAAATTTTTGTTGGTAAATTCTTGCATTAAGAGCCGTCCTCCATTCTCTGTTTCCAGTTTGGGGAAAAGCGACTTGTGCTGGCTTCCCTCAAGATTTTCCCTTCCTTGAGACGCTAAAGACTCTCTCAAGCCCTTCTTGGGAATGCCGGCTTGACTTAGCATGTTTCGCAAAGCGTTGTCTCACATTTATTAGCGGCTCTTTCTCAGAATTAACTATCTCACCAGCAATTTAAGTCTTTTTTTTTTTTTTTTTTAAGGATGCTGGTGGGGACTTTCCTCAAGGAAGAAAGGGAGTGGGAGACGGATTCCCTGAGGCAGAGGTGGCTCCCTGGGGGCCTTCCCTCTGACGTCTGTGGAGATGAGGTGCGGCTGCCAGGCCTCATTACCTATCAGTGTTTCTCCTCACATAAAACGGGGTGTCTAAGGCAGTGCTCATTTCTCTGGAAATTTTGTGTGGGCCCGAGGAGGCAGTTGTAATATATGCGAGAATAGAAATGAAGGAATTGTGTCCAGTGGCTGGGCTCACGCTAAGCTCACTTGCTTCAGAAAACAAACCCAGATGGGAATATCGAGCCAAGGCCACCAAGCCCCCCTGAAGGGCGTTCCTGGGAGGCGATGAATCCAGAAAACATGATTGCCTCGATTTGGGCCACTTTCAGTAATGAAAACTTTTCCTCATAGAAGAAAATTGTTCCGAAAAGAACCGCCTCAGTAACTCAATTTTGAAACTGTTTTCTTAAGTCCTATTGAAACGGGAGGTATTAGGACGGCACAATAAATCAGTTTAGGAAAATACAATTTCCTGTCAGCTGTTCTAAATAAGGTCCTTTTAAGACCATTGTATAGTCGGGAGGAGAAACAACTCCCTCTTCCATTTGGACGTTGTTGGGCTTTTTTCTGGGGATTTTAAATCTCGTGGCTGGATGTAGAGGAAGAAAATGAGATGTTTACAACATACTGAGAAACCGGTTTTTAATACCGTGAGACCCTTCCTATCACAAATTCAGGCGGCTGCAGGAAGATTTCATTAAACTCCAAATTTCACACCATCTCATGTCTGCTTTGGAGCTGCTAAGGATGCCCATTTAAAGGAAGGAAATCTTCCCACTCCAGCTGCTGAGCCGGCTACAAAGTCTTTAATAAAATCCCTTTCCATAGAAAGAACTACGGGCTTCCCCCGACAGAGGCCTAACCGGCAGGCGCGACTCCTTAGCCACATAAAAAGAAATTGAACTGTGCTGTTTTCTGGGGAGTTCCTGTAAGCCATGGGAACAGCTATGTTTCCTTTTTCTTTTGTTTTTAATGTGTGAGACATTTCAAACATATAGACAAGTATAGAGAATATAACAGACCGTCCTCCACCACGATCCAACATCTGCCATAATTGCTTCAGATTCTCTCTCTCTCCCTCCCTCCCTCTGAAATCACTTAAAATCAGTTAGAGCCGCGCATTCCATTTTTCCCTCTTTCCCCAGAAGTAACTCCTGCCCTGAAATGATGTGAATCACTCACATGCTAATTTTTGTACGAATCCGTAAACTGAATAGACTGTTAATTTTTATGTTTCTTTAAGTTCATCTAAGTAGGAATTCTTCTGTAAGAACTTACCTTTCCCCTCAAAATTTTATTTTGGCTGGAGACACATACGATGCCCTTGACTAAAGACTCATTCTCAGAAAGACGTCACTTCTGTCTAAGTTAATTTACAGATTGAATGCACTGCCAATTAAAAAAAAAAAAAACAGGTTTTTTTCTGAAGCTAGGCGAGTTGATTAAAAAGTTTATCCTGAAGAACAAAAAAGCAGAGCTAGCCAGAAGAACCCCGAAAAAGAAGAGCCATATGGGGGGCAGGGCTACCTACCATTAACACATACTGTCAATTCTGTAATTAGGAGTTTGGTGTTGGCACACGAAGAAACAGACCAGTGGGACTGAAAGAAAATCCAGAAATAGATGCAACTGCATCTGGAAAGTCATTATATGAGAAAGGCGGCTTCGCAAGTCTATGTGGAGAGATGATTTTTTTTTTTTTAAGCGGTGTTAAGATAATTGGATAGCCATATGGAAAAAGTCAGACCTGGAGCTCGCACTACACACTGGGGCAAAATCCAAAATGGATCAGACATTTAAATATAAAAGCTGAAACCCTATAGGTACTACAGGAAAACATGGGGGAAGGCCTGTATAACCTGGGAACGGAACACACTTAACCAGAAGCAACAAGAGAACAGACTGTAGAATTTGACATTAACATCAAACTCTTTGTCATGGCAAACCAAGCATCTGTAAGTATAGACAGGCGACATCAGGGCTGAGGGCTCCAGTCTCCGGGTAAGCCTGCACCGTCCTGGATTGATAGGCAGTTGGACTCGCTTTCTAGACCGGAGGCCATAGAAATGACCTGGCTGACCATGCTGGGTCTGGGGTCCGGTACTTGTGTTTGAATCCAACTCCACCGCTTACCAGCCATGTTGGGCAAATGTTCCAACTCTCTAGACCTTAATTTCATCGTCTACAATCAACGGATAGCACCAGCACCTAGTCCTGGAGTTTTGAGGAGGAATAAATGAATTTCTGTATATGAAATGTTTAGATCAGTGCCTAGGACATTCTAGAACCTCAGTTAATGTGAGCTCTCACTTGCGGAGGCTCACAGCTCCTCAAAAAACCAAAGCCCAGGCAGCAAGTTAGCTGCAGGGTTCTTCTCCCTCCCAGCCCTCCTCAGAAGCTGAGGGATACACCTCATTCCCTGATTTTCAGCAGCAAGCCTGGCTCTGCCTTCCCTCCCTCATCCCCCACACACACCCCCCACATCTCACAAAGACCCTTCATGTTCCTCCCTGCTTGTAGGGAACAGACTCTTGGTTACCACTGCCACTGAAGCTGACCCCTTCTGACATTATCATAAGAAATGCCTAATACTGTGGATTGGTGGGGGTTTTTTTCTCTCTTTTAATTACTCTATCTTGACATACATTTCTCTATTTTGCTAGGTTTTTGGGGTTTTTTTTTTATGAATCGGTTTTAGGTTTTCATCCTTTCGATTAACCCTTTATTTTCAGTTTCACTCATTTCTGCCCATGTCATCATTTTCTTTTGCTTTCTTTGTGGTTTCTCTGCTTCATGATCCTTCTACTTCTTAAGCTGAACTCCTAGTTCAACCGTTCTCAGCCTTTCTTCCTTTCTTTTTTTTTTTTTAAAGATTTTATTTATTTATTTGACAGACAGAAATCACAAGTAGGCAGAGAGGCAGGCAGAGAGAGAGGAAGGGAAGCAGGCTCCCTGCTGAGCAGAGAGCCCAATGTGGGGCTCGATCCCAGGACCCTGGGATCATGACCCGAGCCGAAGGCAGAGGCTTTAACCCACTGAGCCACCCAGGCGCCCCCCTTTCTTCCTTTCTAATTTTTGCCCGTGAGGCCGTCTGTTTCTCTCAAACCAGTGCCCGAGTTGAATCCCACATGTTTTCATGAGTGGTGCCACCATTACTCATTACTACCTCCTGCTGGTGGCTGGGGTCCTCCTACCGACGAGAGGACTGAATCCCTTCACCCGCTTCAAGCTGGACCTCACTGTGCAGAAAAGCGACTAGAACTGGCGAATGCTGCCCTTGGGTGAAAGTATTTTCCAGACGCTTCCACTTCCCAGGGCTCTCCTCTTTTCCAGACTTTCCAGAGTTCTCGTCCCCGAGCCACAGGGATTAGTGACATTCCAGATGGTTGAGGCTCCTTCAGCCCTTGTCTCTGAGTGAGGAAGGTGTGAAGCAGAATGTCTTCCCGGCCAACAAGAGACACGTAACGGAAAGGAGAAACAACCCTTCGGTGTGTGAGCCACGCAGACTTGGAAGCCGTGTGTTATCCTAACATAACCTCGCCTGTCCTGGCCGATACACACGGTGTTCTGTTATTGTTCAGTTTTAAGTATTATAACATTTCCATTATAATTTCTTCTTTGATACATGAATTATATACTAATTTTTTTATTCCCAAGCATACAGAAGGTCTTGCTCTCTTATTACATGGGAGCCAAGAACGTCATTTCTCTAGGATGTGATGACTCGGCATTTGTCAAGATGAATTCTATGGCTTAATATGATCCGTTTTGGTAAATACAATCATGTCCGGGGAAAAATATGCATTCTCTCATAGGCGGGTAGCAGAGCTCTTTTTTTTGTCGTTGGATCAATGTGTGGTTCAACTTTTCTACAACCTTGTTATTTTTATGTCTGCCTGATCTAACGGTTGCTGAGGGAAGCACGTTAAAATCTGCTGTGATTGCATATTTGTAATTCTTTGTGGTGCAGTCAAAGCCTGCTTATGCCTCTATCGTGTGTCCCCTCTGGTCCCAAGTCTCAGAACCCTGGGAATCGTGTGGGATTCGCCCCCAGAACCTCAAGTCTCTTGGGGAAGTTATACTGGGTCAGGGGCTTCTGGGACTAATTGTGAAAACTCGGAGCCTTTGCCTTAAATTTGTATCTGTATGTGATTTCAGGGGATTCTCTCATCCTGAAAGCTTGATATCCCAGAATGGAAGTTTGGTGGCTATTATTTTGAACCAAAAATGTGAATTTGTAGCTGGACAGATGACATGAAAAACAGAGAAGACGACAAAGGAAATGTTTTAAATTTGGACCACATGGTCACCGCGTCACTGCATGGAGCAGGGAAGATCGATCCATGGGCAGAGAACTCCACCTCTCTCCGGTCCAGACTGTCTCCAGCCCCAGTCATGGCTCCGGGGCTTCCTGGACCTGCAAATGGTGCCAGAATGTATTAGAGCAGCCGCAGACTGGAGAACGGGACCAAGAACATGGTCCCTGCTTGGGGACAGGGACAGAAACCCTTTCCTAGGAACCTGATGGGCTGGGGATGTTGGTGGGGGTCACGAGGAACTGAAGGGCTTCTGTCATTGTCATGAGGACACTAACTGTGGTGATTATGGCAGAGAGGAGAGAGGAGGAGGTGGAGGAGGAAGGGGGGGACTTGAGACTTGAGCGAGCGTGCTCTGGACACAGATTGGAGGCAGATTATGCAAGGAGATGGGGCACCTTGAATGCTACCCTGAAGAGGCCTCATTTAATCCTAAAGGAAACAGGGAACCACCGGAAGCTTTAGGAGAGGGGACTCAGAGACAGACAGTAGTAGAAAATTAATGTGGCAGCATCTATAGACCACGGGCGATATGAGTGCAAACGGTGTGGACATGGGAGACTGCGGGGAACGACGGGGCAGGACTTGGTGGGTGGCGGGGGCTGTGGGTGTGAGGAGGGAGGGAGTGGACATACGCAGCCTCGATCCAAACCGACAGCGCACTGGTGCCTGCCGTGTGACCATGTGTTCCAATTAGCAGATCACAGTTACCTTCAGGCATTAGACGCCCGGCACAGCAGCCCGCCAGGCAACCTATTCCTGAAGTTGTGTATGGAGCCCATTGTTATGCATATTTTATAGATGAGATGGCTGAGGTAATAAGACTTGAGCTTCAATTTCCTGTATCCAGTGGCTGAATATAATACAGTCCTTAGGAGACCAGGATTTGGGTGTGAAGAGCCACCCTGTAATTGCTTGCTGTGTGACCTTGAACAGCGTCCTCCACCTCTCTAAGCCTCCATCTGTAAAGATCTCATCGAAATATGTGCCAGGTCCTCAGCAAACAGCAGGCCCACAGTAAGCCCCCAGGAACTGTTAGCTGGCGTCACTACTATTATCGTCGTCATCAACGTTGTTCGTGCTGGAAGGACATGACCAAGGTCAGGACTGTGGTCTCTGAGTCCGTGTCCTCCCTGTTGGCGGAGCTGACCCCGCCCTACCTCATAGTTACTGATGACATCATTAGGGGATCCCTGAATGGTCGGAGCTGTTTTTCCAATCACAAGAGACGAACTTGTGAAGTTAAATCTAGTTTAACATCTAGATCCTGACTTCTCTGCAGCCCGAAGCCTATACGGTTCACCCCAACGTGGAGTCGGAGGAAGATCCTTCAAATCACGCTGTTTCCTCTGCACTGGGGAGAAATGGATGTCTCCTACACAGAGGGACCCAGGACCCAGGATTTTGCTGGATACTAACCTTCCTTCATCGACGCTCATTTCTATTTAAGCTGATACAAGATTCCAGACTTGAAAGAGAGATGATAAATTATTGACTATCACGGTGATTGATTCCCAGACTGTCTGCTGACCACCAAATTGCTCCAATTGTCTCCCGAATGAAAATTCCATAAGTCATTAGCATGAGCCAGCACCAGCATCCGTCATGTTAACGGTACGGCTGCAATCACTCCTTGACACTAATTACCTTTTCTGACTAATTTTGAATGTGAAATTTTGCTAATGACTGAGACCCACAGCAAAAGGCCCCATTTTCTCCAAGCATTCTATAATCTATGGCACCTTCATGCCCACATAACAATTATTAACATCGCACTCCATCCTGCTTTCTCACCATGCTGCAAGCCTTTAAATAGAGAACTCTTTATTCCAGGCTCCTTGACAGAAGCATAATTTTTTCTAGAGAGTCCCCTGAAAGTGAGTTTCCAGAGAAGCAGAGTCTGTGTGGATAGATCTCTAACTTGTAGAGACAGTCATGAAAAATGTTGGATCCGTGGTCCTTCTATGGAGAGAAGGACATGGGGACTTGCCCCATGGAAGTGCTTGCTTGGCTATTTCACACACATGCTATCGGACGTCATCCTCACAATGGCCTCAAGAGACAGCCGCTAGAATCCCATTTTACAGATAAGGAATTGGAGTTCCAAGGTTTTAAGTGACCTGCCCAGTGTCTCACAGCTAGTGAACACTGAAGAGAAGAGACTAGGAGTATGATAGGCAACTCCTAGGTTGACTCTCAATGGCCTCCACCTCCTAGTATAATCCCTTCTCCACGAGTGTGGGTGGGACCTAGTGACAGCTGTGCTCTGAATAGAATATGGCAAAGGTGAGGGGAGGTCACTGCAGAGATTCGGTTACGAAAAGACTCTGGCTTCGCCTAGCTCGCTTTCCCCATTCTCTCACTTGCTCACTCATGCTGAGGAAAGCCAGCCGCCATGTTGTAAGCTGCCCTTGGAGAGGCAAGGACCTGAGGGTGGTCTCTGGCCAACAGCCCACAGGTACCTGAAACCTGCAAACAGCCACATGAGTGGCCTCAGAAGAGCACCTTCCTCTGGGGGGAGCCCTCAGATGAGACAAATGTCCCAGCTGACGTCTTGGTTGCGGCCTTGTGAGAGGCCACGGGCCAGAGGACCAGGCTCAGCCATGCCCAGATTCCTGACCCAGAAAAACCGTGAGGTAATAAATGCATGTGGCTTTGTGTCCCCAGGTTTGGGGCACAGAGAACAAACACAGGGATCAAGCATATCTTGGAACAGTGCCAAAGCCATTATTTGCTCCCCTCTGTATGGTTTTTTACCCACAGAAGGGATATTTTATTAATTCTTGTTTAGAATTCAAACAAAAAAATACATACAATTAAAATCAGAAGCTCCTCTTTACCCTTCCCTCACCCCTAATCGTACTCCTCCTCCCGAGAGCAACCACACAGTTCTGAGTACCTTGAGGACTTTCCTACATATTTGTAGACACATACACAAATTTATAAATAATGAACAGGGTACCCCATACATACATTTCTGCGATTTGCTTTTGTCATTTAATAGCCTATCTTGGATCTCCCCATGGAGGTACATAAAAGAAGCTTCTCCCCCCTTCTTGCCACTGACTTCACAACATTCCAAGGGCTAGAGTTGGTTTCCAACACAACTGCAACAAGTATCCTTATACATAAACGTTGGTGTGTTTATCTAAGAATTTCTATAAAAGAGAGCCCTAGAAACGGAATTGCTGGGTAAAAGGTAGACATTTTCTAAAGTCTGGCCCTTGTTCTTTCCAGGGCATCCCCGCACCCTCAAACAAAATCACAGGGTCTCGCCATTCCCGCTGACACGGATGGCGTCAGCACTCCCTCAGTCCCGGGCAGTAAACCGATGCAGGGCCTCTAGTGGCGGCCCCAAACTCAGAAGACAAGATGACTCACGGGCTCAGCCCCCTCCTCTCTTTACAGAGTTCGGAAGAAGTTCTCCAACATCTTTCCTCCTGACTGTTTTAGTGGAAGCATATAGAATCCCAAAAGAAGTCTGGGCAGAGACCTACTCCAGGATAGCCAGAATCCAGGCCCAGTTAATCTCTGACTTACTGTAGGATCTGGGCCAAGTCCTTGGCCCTCCCTGGCCTCAGTTTATCAGCTAGTCAGGTTGGACGAAGTCTCCTTCTGCATGAGTTTATAGGCTGGTTCAGCATAGCCATGGGGCACCTGCCTTCCCTGTCACTGTTGCTGTGGGGCCTCTCAGGCAGGGACATAGAGTAAAAGCCTTTGGGGAGATATATATTTAATGCACACATTTATTTAGGCCCCTAACGAGACAGATACCAGAGCCACAGAGGTGGGCCAACACAATTCCTGTCCCAGAGACGCCCGGGGCCAGGGAGGGAGGCAGGCTTTAGCAGCAGGAGGCTGGGAGCACAGTGCTGTCCCCAGCAAGGCGAGGTGGGGGGGGTGTGGCTTTGGGTGGAAAGGCAGTGAGCTCTATCCGGAATGTCTTGCTTTGGCGCACGCCCAAGCTCAAGGAAGTGTCGTTGTCTTCTCCATTCTCCGGCGCCTCCTGTTTAAACGTGGAGTCATGATTGTTTCGACCTTCATTCTGGAAGAGAAGTCCTAGAGAGTCTGCAGAAGGGCACATTGTTAATCCACTCGGACTCTATAGCCCAACAGGGAATGAGGACCAAGGTCAGATACGGTCTCTTGGAGCAAACTCAGGTCGGTGTTCCGTTCCAGGCAAGCCAGGGATGAGGTGTTTCCTAACAGAGCTATTGTTGGGCTGGCAGAAAGAAAGGGCTACTGAAGATGGCGAAAGTTCCCGCCGCAAAACCTGAGCTCGGACAGGAGAACGAAGACCCAAGCAGGAATCTGAACACCCCCACCCCCCGTCCTGGGCTCCCGTGGACCAATGGGACCCCGACGAGCTGTCGAAATATCCGAATAAAGGAAACTTGCCAAAAGACCCCTGAACTCCCCTCGAGACCCCTTAAAAGCCCCCTTCTCCCTGCCTTGGGCGCGACTTCGGCCACTCTGCTTTCCAGAGTCGCGGAACCTCGCCCGAGGGTGCCCACCTCCTCCCGGCGCAACTTTTCTGGCTCCCCTTCTCCTGAGCCCTGAAACTTCGCCGGAGATGCCTTTAATAAATCTTGCCTTGCACCCACTTTGCCTGGTGTTGTGTTTATCTCGCCGGAAAAACTTTACAGCTATAAATGCAACAATCTTGGGAACAAACCCATGAAAACAGCATTCTACACAATAGAAAAGAGAGATTTGTGTTTGAGATTTGCTAAAGCTTTGCAGAAAATGACCGGCATTCGAGGCATGGTAAATATTCAGCCAGTGAACTTGGTGTCTCTAGATCTGTCCTACTCAAGGTGTGGTCTGCAGCCCAGCAGCCTCGGGACCACCTAGAAGCTTGTTAGAAAGCCAGGATCCGGGCCCCACCCCAGATCTGCCAGTTCGAAGCCGCATTGTGACAAGACCTCCAGATGATTCATATGAAGGCCTTGGGGTCCTGGTTGACTGAGGCAAGAAACGTGGCAGGATTCAGTCAGGACTTTGAGACCTGCAGAGGACCAGTGACCTGTGATTTCTCAGGTCTTACCATTTGAGAAGTTAGTGATTTTTGGACTCGGCCACTAGGCATTCCGGGACCTCAGGCCAGGACTGTGAGGCGGTAGAGAGACAAGACCTCCAGCCCAGGCAGCCACGAAGGTGGGCACAGAGACACGATCTTCCACACGTGATGAGCCTAGCAAGCTCAGGCGTGGTTGGGGCTAGCATCAATTCTTGGGCTCAGCTTCCAGAATCAGGGAGAGAAGGTTCAGGGCTGGTCTGGCTGTTGTCTCTTGCTACACCTTCTTTCTTTATCCATGTAAAGGAATGGAGAGGAGGGAGCCTGTCCGCGGGAGGACCACCAGAGGACACCAGGGTATTATGCTTTGCTTGTAGGGAGAAAGACCCAGGGAGCACGGGCCCTTCTCAGGATGTTGAAGGAACTGTCCTGGCAGAGCTGAGAAGCTCAAAGCCATGAGATAAAAGCCGGAAACACTATATGAATTTCCTGGGCCTTCTGGAACAAATTAGCACAAGCTTCGTAGCTTAAAACAACAGAAATTTATTTTCTCCCAGTTCTGGAGGCCAAAATGCCAAACTTAGCATCCCTGTTCGAAAATCAAGGTGTGGGCAAGGCTGCATCCCTCCAGGTGCTTCAGGAGAGAATTCCTCCCCCGCCTCCTCCAGCTTCTGGGGCCGCTGCATTCCTGGGCTTGTGGCGGCAGCGTTCTAATCCCCCCCCCCCCCCCCCCGGTCCCCTTGTTTTCTCCTGTTCTGTCCTCAGATCCCCATGCCCATCTCACAAGGACACTTGTGCTAATAATTAGGATCTGCCCCCAAATCCTGAATAACCTTTCATCACAAGATCTTTGATTTGCTTTCCCCAATAAGGCAGCATTTACAGGTTCTAGGCATTAGGACTTGATTTCCTTGGAGGGGCCATTTTCAGACCACAGACGGGTTTTGGATCTGGAGAAAGGGCTTTCCAGCAACCTGGAGTCCAAGGTCAGAATAGACTGCTTGGGAGCTGGAGACCCCCCAGGGCAGAGGCAGTCAGCAGCCCACACAGATCTCCTCGACGTTCTTCTCCGGATGCCGAAGGCTGCTTACTGCCAAGCTCATGACGCTGCCTGAGGGGTCCCTTCCGCTCTAGGCACAGGCTTAGCCCGTGGGCTGTATACACCAGAAGGGCTGCAGGATAAAAAGCTTCCAGAAGCAGCCCTCCAGCCCTCACTGACACGGCCTGGAGGGTAAGATCCCAGCTGCCACGCCCCCTGAGCAGTGACTCTGGGCTGCGTTAGGACCGTGGCACAGTCCTCCAGTGGAAATGGGCTCCACTCACTCGAAGCTAGAAACCGGCTCAAAAGGACACTGTCCCTCAGCTGCTGTACCCTTCCTCTCTCTTCTACCTGCAGATGTTCCCTGAGATCACCTCCTAAATCAACTGCTTACAAGGGTCTGCTTCTGGGGGAGACCGATCCAAGATGGTTTAAGAAGTGGTTGGAAAGGAGGCGCCTGGGTGGCTCAGTCGGCTAAGCGTCTGCCTTTGGCTCAGGTCACGATCCTGGGGTGCTGGGATGGAGCCCCACATCGGGATCCCTGCTCGGCAGGGAGCCTGCTTCTCTATCTCCTGCACCTCCTGCTTGTATTGCCTCTCTCATTGTGTCTCTGTCAAATGAAAGAAAGAAAGAAGGAAGGAAGGAAGATAGAAGTGGTTGTAGGAAGCAAACTCTGATTCTAGAACTGGGTCATTTGCCTGCCTAATAGCAAAAGAGTGCCACGGGGGGTGGCCAGATGACCCCCAGTGTTCTGTGTGGCACAACGGTTAAGCACCTTCACCTTTGGTGGGGGCGCCTGGAAAGCTCAGTCAGTTAAGTGTCCAACTCTTGATCTCAGCTCGGGTCTTGATCTCAGGGTCATGAATTCAAGTCCCACCTTTGGCTCCATGCTGGTAATGGAGCCTAGCTAAAAAATAAATAAACAAACAAGTAACCCTCACCTTGGTGAGCTAAGACAGAGTACAAGTGGGTGGTGATACACCAACCATTGCTAATTATTATCATTTACTGATATTATTATAGTTAACTGTAATATAATTATTAAGAATAATTATTATTAGTTACTAATTATTAATATTGCTAACGCAATAGCTCTAGCACTGGAGAGACACAGAGATAATGGTAATTCTAAGGACTGTCAGTTGTCGTTAACAGCCATCAAACACTAAAGGAAGAAAATGTCAGTCTCAGGCCAGGTCCGACACTTACAGTGTGGCCCCAAGTTGAGCGCCTTCCCTTTTTGGTGCCAAAATTTCATCGTCTTCAATGTGAGGATAAAAGTTGTTCCTCCTGGGGCACCTGGGTGGTTCACTTGGCTACGCATCTGCCTTCAGCTCAGGTCACGATCCTGGGGTCCTGGGATCGGGTCCCACATTGGGCTCCCTGCTCAGTGAGGAATCTGCTTGTCCTTCTCCCTCTGCCCCTCCCCCTGCTCATGCTAGCTCGCGCTCTCTCTCTCTCTCTCACTCCCTCTCTCTCTCTCTCTCTCTAATAAATAAATAAAATCTTTTAAAAACTTACAAAAAAAAGAACTGCTCCCCCTCAGAGAATCATAGTGAGGATAAATAACAGGGGTCTCACCCAGGGAAGACCTCGGCATAGCAGCTCCCGGGGGTACACAGGTAACTGTTGGATGTTATGTTAAGCGTAGATATAAAATGCCATGGAGAACTTCGAAAGTACTACCAGGAATATGTCTTTAATTTATAAGCCTTCCTAACCCACAAATATAGCTTGTCTCCTCCCCCAACAAAATCCATACAGCTTTCCAAAAGTTTCAAGATTGATGACACCCTCGGTCCAAGCATCAACCAAGTCTGCAATCAAAACCCAGCCACCCCATCTCCTTCAGTGGTGTTGATGGCCAGGCACCCGAGCCTGTGATTTGTGAGCAGGATGCACAAAGCAGGGGAGGCTAGGCAGAACGATCTTTTTAATTCCCACTTTCCAAAGGGTTGTTACTCATCTCAACCCCCTTCTGTCCTAGAGTTAACCACAAGCTACCGTCATCAACTCCTGCTCAGGGGGAGACCCACAGATCAATGCCTCCACGCTGTCCAGCGGTCATTGGCACCTGGGAATCAGCATGTCAGTCTGATTAGACCTCGGGGTAGTTCCCCATCACCACCCACCTCAAGCCTGGCTCCCAAACCAATGGAGAGCTACCTCTGTGCAAGTTCCAGAGGAATGGCTCCCAGTTTGAGGTTCAGGTTCATTAGCTGCTGAGACAGGTTGGAGGTGAGGTGCGGGCTGTGCGGCGAGAGCTGTGGTTGGCTGTGAAATTAATGAATTTCCTTCCTTAACCTGCCGCATGCATGATCTGCCCCAGGCAGTAAACAATCAGGAGCCCAAAGAAAACTTACTGCGGTAAACACCCGCGGTGTTATCACGAATTTATCATGAATTCTGAGTTCTATCTGGATGAACACATTTTTTTTAAAAATGCACTTAAAAACAAGACCATGCAGAACAGAATGGTGGCTTTCTGGAGAAATCAGGAGGCTGAAAGGAACCCCTCAGGGTCTCCACGGTGACATCATCAATTAAATCAGGGCGGGGTACAAATGTGCAGGTGAACCCCGTTTCTCACTGATAGGTCTGAGGGCAATCCAGCCTTCCCCTGGCCTAACACACTCTCCAGTTGTTTTGTAACTGGTGGGCAAAGCCAAGTTTCTCCAGGCAGCACAAAGCGTCCAGTCTGCAGAGAGCCCAGGAAGAGGGGTGGGGGCTCAGAATGGCCCCCCATGCTGGGGATTTCAGTGAAAGCTTTGTCTGAGATGGGAGACACGAGAGCAGCCCCAAGCCAGCCAGTGGAAGCCAAGAGAAGAACTAGAAGGAAATCTATTTACTAAGGCCTCATTTGTACTGTAAGGTATTAATCCTTCCCCTTTTTAAAATTCATTCCTTAGTGAATTTAGCTAATAAGGATGAAATGTTCCCTCCTCGGGCACTTAATCTGTGTCAGGCACTGGAGTTAGCATTTTATATACATCCTCTATAAGGCCCCATGCTGGGCCTTACAGATGTGTTACCTAAAGACACCCACAATTGCCTTCCCCTTGCTGATGAGTCTAGGGAGCTAAAATAGTTTATTTCCTAGACCCCACTGAAGATAGGGGTGACCATTCACTGTCATTCTAGCCAACAAGACATCAGGCAAAGGCAGGCTTCCCTTCTGAACCAGAATGAATGCCTTGTTCTTCTTTCTGACTGGGACGCAGACCAGAGGCTGGAGTTGGAGCAACCATTTTGAAACCATGAGGACAAAGCCAACATTCTAAGGTAGGGGAGAAAGAAAAAAAAAAAAAAGAATTTGGGCCCCTATTGGGAGCCATTGCAATAAATGTGCACCATCGACACCAAACTTCTGGTGAGGCCAGCTTAAAAAATAATCCCTCTTCATCTCTACCAGTGTCACTGAGCATTCTGCTACCCCCAGTGAAGAACAGTCCAGACCAATAGATTCCCGTTCTACAGATGAGAAAACCAAGGCTCAGAGAGCTGAGGTGACCCACTAAAGTCCCCATAAAGATAAGTAGCAGTGAGAGGATTCACCCCGACTTCATGTTTCTGGTCATTCAGTGCCCCCCTCCCCCTATAGACTGGTGCCTGAGCCAGGAATCCCACGCATGAACTCTACCAGCATTTTTGACCATCACGTTTCTGGAATGCATCACCCCAGGAATAAGCCGGAACAATCCAGGTATATCACTGACAGTTATAATTCAGGCTAATGATAACATGAATCCTGGAAATAGCTGACATTAATTGAGATACCCACCTACCCCATTTACCCCGACAACGGCCCTCTGAGGTGTTTACTCTTTTTTTTTTTTAAGATTTTATTTACTTTTTGACAGAGATCACAAGTAGGCAGAGAGGTAGGCAGAGAGAGAGGAGGAAGCAGGCTCCCTGTTGAGCAGAGAGCCCGATACAGGGCTCGATCCCAGGACCCCGAGACCATGACCTGAGCCAAAGGCAGAGGCTTAACCCACTAAGCCACCCAGGCACCCCGGAGGTGTTTGCTCTTACAATCACTGCTTTGCACAGAAGGGTTAAGGGACTTGCCCAAGATCTCACAGCCAGTGAGTGGCTGAGCCAGGGTTCTAAGCCTGGCCCTGAAGCCACATGCTAGCTACGCAGCCATGGGCAGGAGCGAGCTCAGCAGCTCAGGTGTGCATCCCCATGCCTCGGGAACAAAGCTCCTTCGATGATTCCCTTCCACCCTCAGGCCGGGCAGGGTTCCACCAGGCGCCATGTCTGTCAGCTGTCAGAGGGAAGGGAGTGTGAGGCCGGACTGCCATCCCCCCCGTCTGTAGCTAGGCTCTGTCCCTGAGCCTGCAGACAGACAGACTTTACCTTTACACTCTTGCTCTGGTGGTCCTCGCCCTAAGAGGCACCCTCCCCACTAGGCAGATTTCCCCAAATGGGGGATCTCAATCTGAAACAAGGAGCCCTTCCCGCTCCGTCTTTCTTTCCTTCCCATTCCGTTTGTCATACACTGTAGCTTAAAAGTAACTTGGGCTGGGCCACAACGCCATGCAACGTGCAGCCAGAGAACCGCTTTTGCCAGCAGGGCGCCGCGTGACCTTGGACAAGTCACCCCTTTCTGTGCCTCACCTTCCTCAGCTGGGAGCTTGCCCTCCAAGGAATAAAACACAAATAGATCAAAAATCCATCTTGGAAGCTTGAAGAAAGCCGAAGAGGAGAAGCAGGTGGAGAGAGAAACGCTGATGGTTCTGTCCACGGAGAGCTCCGAGATTTCGGAAGATCTGGGGTGTCCTTTTCCCTTTGCACCAGCGGAGGCCTCCAGGGTGTGCTGTCACTCACCCACCGACCGGTGGGACGGCGCCCAGCAACTCCGACTCGGGGCCAGGCCGTCCACCTTCAAGCACTGGCGCCTCCTTTCTCAGCTCTCTGCCTGGGTGGCCCCCCTGTAAAAAAGAAGAGGGATAGCCCCTGTGCCATGGGGTTGTGGGGAGGGTTTGTGGACTAAGCGCAGGTAGAAGCATCTGAATGATGCCCGGCCCACAGACGCCCTCCACGGATGTTGGTTATTCGAGTCAAGGACCTTCGAGATCTATTCGCTGCCTACAGGGAGGGAGGGAAAACAGGGGTTGTCTTGGTGCTAACCAGAGGAACAGGGGAGGAGCTGCCGCCCCAGCTTATAGAAATGGAACCCAAGGTCAAGGGAGTTGTCCAAGTTCACGCAGCTGATGACTGCCACACCTGCAGCTCAGACCAGGTCATCTGATCTGTCTCCTGTCTTACTGAGCTGGGGACCACAGTCCAGGGCTCCTGGCCTTCTCTGAGAGAGTCTCCTGAGGTCCAAGAGCTCAGCCAGGACTCAAGGAAAGGGGACAGACCTTCCCAGGACACCCGTGGTAGACTCCTCTGCCCCTCACTGTCCTCCCCCCAGCTCCCCTGCAGAGGCTCAAGCCCCACCCCCCCTGGCATTCTTGGATGGAAAATGTGGCTTACACAAGCCTTATCATCCTCCCTCTCTGTAACACAAGACATGCTCTTTGTGGTAAGGAAGGACATTTCCGACATGTTTCAACTCTGCTGCCTAAGGATGTGGGGCCAGGACAGCTGATCCTGCGCCAGGTCCGGGCTAATCCAGGCAAGGCAGACTGGAGCAGGATGGGAGATAGCTCTCCCCGGTGGCGCACTCCGACCCCAGCCATGCTTCTGCCACACCCCTGAACCTGTGAGGATGCCCGGTCATCCAGGTGTCTCTGCAGCCCGGGCACATTTTTCCAGCTTTACTTTCTTTGTTTTATTAAAACTATAGAAGCTGTTTGGTTTTGCTTTTTAGTTTTCAAAATATAAAATTACGTTTGAGTATTGAGTATGCTGCTCCAAAAAACACCTGTCACAGCTTCCCCCCCACCCAGATTTCAACAAGCATAGAGGTTAACTCACCACCACTGAGCAGACACCCCCAGAATGCAGGGCAACACCCCACAGATGCTTAATGCTGCGTGGACGGCCACACGGCCAGGGAGCCCTGCGGAGGCTCCCGCCCTGTTTCCAACAAACATCTCCGCCAGAACCGGGGTCCAAGATGCCACAGAAGGCACCCTTCTGGCCTCTGGTAAACAACAGAGACTGATGTGCTTGTGGTTAGAGGCGCCAAGAGAAAGGAAGGTGCCAGCTCATTTCTGAGGCTTTGGCTTCCACCGCGCAGCCCAAAAATGCAGACACAGCATGTGGAATAATATCCAAGCCCCAGACCAGGGCACCAAGGAGCTGGGCATGCCCATCTCCAGGGCTGCCCACCTGCGGCCCCACTCGCCACTGTGGGCACGTGCCGGGCACCCAGCCTGTCCCTCGGGGAACTCTGACCCCTCTTGGCCTCTCCATCCAGAGGTTTCCCTTCACGAGGGTGGGTCACGGGTCACTCACTCCCTGTCGTCTAACAGCGGAGAAACCTTGGAAGCCATCCTGAGGCTCCTTCCCCAGGCCCAGGGGAGTTCTTTCTGTCAACATTCCAGTGTCTTCTATGACCTAGATAGCCCTGCTAGCCGCAGAGTCTCGGTCCTTGTGATTTACCTGTTTTATGGAGAAGGTAACAGAGAAGTGAGATCGAGTAAGACATTTGTCTTGATATCCCGTCCCCAGCCTACTGTTTGGAACGTGCTGGGCACTCAATAGTCATCTGAAAAGAAATAGTAAACGGACCCCTGATATGTCACCACTGAGCAGAGAGGGCAGTGAGGAGAGGACAAGCGGGTTCCTGCAAGGCATTTAGGAACACCAAGTCACACGAGCTGGGGCAGACACCGAAGACTCGTGAGCACAGAGCTGGAGGGTGTGCGGGGGAATCTGTCTTGTTGCAAATAAAAGAACCTCAAATCAATTACCTTAAGAAAAAAACACTGGAGAAGGTAATTGCCTGATATAAGAGAGCAGCTTGGGAGAGTTGCTGTCAGGCAGAGCTGGATCCAGGGTCTGAAGTGATTAGGGCCCTTGGACTTCCCTTCTTGGCTGTCTCCTGGCCCGCTGTTCTTCTGTGCTCCTTGACTCTCCTACTTAGGTTCTGTTCATGCAGTGGAACGTGGCCGCTGGTAGCCCTTCAGTCTCACCTTCCAGCCCGTGTGCCAAGTGGACACACGCCTTCTCCATCACTAGCAGCTCCAATGCTCCTGGAAGATGCTTCAGGTTGGCAGAGAAAGAGGACAATGGTTTTTCACCAGGACTGTGCCACAGCATGCCTCTGGGGCCGAGGGGACACTCTGACCTCTGGCCCCCCCCCCACCCCGGCCACCAGGCCAGCTGTGGCCCTGTTTCTGTGCAGCGGCCCCTCTGTCTCCCTCTGTTCCTTCCCCTTCCCCTCCCCACCATCCCCTCCCCGGCTCCACTAGCTCCCCCTCTCATAAAACTGCTCACTGTGTCCTCATGGATTAACTTGGGGAAACGTGAACTATAACATACCCAGGAAAACCGTCCTTGACGGACACCATGCCACTCGCCACGACAGCAGCTGCAATTAGTAAAGTCTGACATGGAGAAAAAACTGATTTATGGAGCAAACCTCCACCGTGAAAATCTAAATGCAAAAGAATTGATCTCTATGAGAATAATTTCAGCAAAATGGAAACGGAAGCAGCGGAAATGGTTTAACTGTGCTGTACAGAAGATTCATAAAGGGATTAAATTGGCTTAATGGAGTTCCCTGTGGAATTCTGGTACATTCTAGGGGAAAACTCATCACTGTTGACTAATTCTGATTAAAATGCTTGCATTCAAATTGCTTTGGGGTCAAAATGTCCACAGGAATAGAGCCTCAGGTCAAGATATTCCCAGCCCTGATCAAGGGGTTGTGGTTTTGTCAGCAGCCCCAAAGGACAGGGAAGGTGGGGGCGCACCACCTCCCAAAGCAGAGCGGCAGGGGTGGGAACCTGTCTGGACAAGCTCTGGAGGGAGGGAGTGGGGGACACAGGAGCAGATCCCAGCACAGATCTTCCCTGCAGGCCTCCCGGCCCAGGGTGGCTGGCTCAGGTCCCGGCAGACTTGGGCTGGACACAGCATGCCTGTGCCCCCCCTGCCAGCCCCACCCCCACCCCGCTGCCTGGCGGCTGCCACCTCCCCACAGAGATCTGAAGCCCCCCCAGACGTCCTCTCTCCTGGGCCCAGGTGTTCCAGCTGAGGTCAGAAAGCAGAAGAGCTCCGCAAATGCTTTTTTCCCCAAATGGTACTTACTGCTTTTGTCTTTCTGACCACAAATACAGTGCAGAAAAAGGCAGAACTTTGGGGAAAGGAAAAGCAAAAGGGAGACACATCACTCTCGCTCCACCGAGCAGGGACGCCCAGTCTCCCAGCTGCAGACCGGCCCCTGCGGCTCTGCAGGGCCCTGACAGGCCCTGACAGCCCCAGGGACCCCCCGTGCTTCTTCACCATCGGCTCCCAGGGGAGGCTGTGCGTCTCTCATCCCCACAGGTGCCCCACCAGGATCGGACTCCTGTTATTCCCATTTTATAGATGAAGGAAAGGGGGCCAGAGAGGCACAGTTATTCGACCAAGGTCTCAGAGCTGGAAGTGATAGAACAGGCCTCACACGTCAGCGTGCCAGTCTCTGGAGCTCTCAGAACCTCGTGGTTGTGCAAGGAGCAGGGAGGGGAGGGGAGGGGAAAGTTGGGGGAGGAGAGGGGAAGGAAGGGGAAGAGAGAGGGAGTACAAATGGGGAAGGGGAGAGGAGGGGGGAGGGAGGAGATGGGAGGGGGGGGGGAGAGAAGGGGGGGGGGGGGGAGGAGGGGGGGAAGGGGAGGGGGAGGGGAGGGAGCAGAGACGGGAAGAGGAAGAGTCAATAAAGGATGAAAAACTAAAAGCCTCCATGCCTCTCCGTCACTGGTCACTGGTCACTGCCCACTGGTCGGGCTGCCAGGTGAGGCGCCCACACGTGGCCCCCAGAACTCACAGGAGAGTATGGAGGGGACCTTGAACTCCCGGTCAGACCCTCCAGGGCTCAAATCCTGGTCTTCCCCATGCTGCTCAGACACTTATCTTCCCAAATCAGGAAGACACACTCCACTGCCTTTAGGAAACAAAACAAAACAAAACAAAACCTGCTGCTATTTTTAAAAGGGTATTTTCATAGAACGATCTCTGGTGTCCAGCAGGAATTCCAGCCCCAATGCCCCTGGTGAAGCGATTTCTGGAGGAGTTAACGTGCATCCTATCGGGCAGCCCGGAAGCTGGGCAGCCCCTCCTGCTCTGTTCTCTGGATGAGGAGGCAGCCCCCCCACCTCAGCAGTTTCCACCCGGGGCTTTCTGAGCCCATTTGCCCCAGCGCCTCTCAGCCCCTGCCTCCTGTCAGAGATCGGGAGATTCCAAGCTACACAGACACCAGTGTCTGCCCCTCGGGAGCTCACAGCCCAGAGGACACGTAGACCTGCACGGTGATGCTCCATTTGCCGGGGGCCTGGATGCTGGGGCCCATGCTGAGGCTCAACGATGAGTCTGCCCGGCCCCAGCAGCCTCAGGGCTGCCCACAGTCTGGTCCTAGGAGACCAAGCCCAGGGCCGGCTGCTCAGACAAGGGAGGACTAACAGATGCCTTCTACGCAGGGACCAAGGCATTCACATGGAGGCTGGAGGGACAAGCTCAGCTCACCAGGTCTGAATGGCCCAGGCAGGGGACAGCAGGAGTGAAGGCAGAAGTCCTGGAAGACCTAGAAGTTTGGAGAACTTTTGCTAATCTAGTTCATCTGGGGGCAATGGGCTGAGGGTGTGTTTGCCAGAATGACCCAGGGCACCCTTTAAAAAGACTCAGGGTTGCCTCCTCTTTCAGCCCCAACCTCCACATTCAGGGGCCCTCAGGCCTGACTTGTTCATTGAAAGCTGTAACACTGGCAGTACCCAAGACCCTTTTAGCCAGGATTTGCCCGTTTTTGTAATTCAGTGATAGTAATAGCCAAATATGTTGAGTGATTAATTTATGCAAAGCACTGTTTTAAGCTAACAATTAGCAGAGCCCAGATTCAAGCCCAGGAGTTTATTATCCAAACCTGTACTTATAACCCAGGATGGCCTTGTATGGGTGTTTAGGTTGCACACTGCACATGGGTGCCTTACCTGAGGGGGCTTCATTCACATTGTAGACATGGCACGCAGAATGCGCGGGAGAGCATGGAGTTCTAGACACCCTGGCCCGTCTGGGAGGTTGAAGAGAAAGGTAAGGGGGAGGTCCCGTCTACACCAACCCACACTGCAGTATCCACAGGCAAGAGAGCGTGCACCCTCACACTCACTTACTGGACAGCCTCAAGCTGCCTCTCTGGCCCTCCGTTGGTGTCTGAGGCTGGATTTGTACTTCTTCAGACTAACCCAATACAAAGCTCCCGGGCCCAGGCACTGTGTAAACGTGCAGGAAGGCAGGTTTGTGCGCACTCACACACGCACACATTTGTTCCTCCAGAGTGCAGCCTGCCGGGCTCCAGAGTGTCCCCGGCAAGTTCCTCAGACTGTGCCGTGTTGGACTCACTGCAAAACATCTTCCTTGAGCGAGGCACACTGGGCTTGCCCTTGTGTAGAGTCACCATCAGAACTGACCTTGGCCGTGCTGCTGTCCTGACATTCCATGGCCTCGCAGTCTAAGGCTCTGCCTGGCTCTAACCCAGAGGAGCAGGCCAGGGGCTGGTGGGAAGGAAGCATGTGACGGGTGCACCCACCACCGCCTCCCTCTCCTGGCCTGTCCACTCAGCTAATTCCAGTGGCTCGCCCACAGTCTTCATCAAAAACCGCTAACTCCAAGGTGTGTCCTTTGGAAAACATGTTTGGAAGCAACAACACCTCCCGCTCCCCCAGCCGCTGTTCCCGGCATCGTCCTGGAAGTTCGGGGTGTACCACTCTTCAGGCTACCCCAGCTAGCCTCAGAAAGTCCCTGCTGATGTTCTCTCCCGCACCCTTTCTATCTTTCCCCTGCAGATGCACCCGGAAGCTCAGTAGGAGACAGCAGGGAGAACCCCTGCGCTCAGCTCACTATTGCTGCTTAACCAGTCACCCCAAGAGCCACATGGCAGGGAAGTCCGGAGAGGAAGACCAAGCAAGATCCAAAGGTGGACCTGGAAAGGGGCAAAGGGACAGTAGAGTGATACTCAGGGAGGGGACAAGAAGGCAGAAATGGAAGGGGAGGGAGGGAAGATGTGGTGTGTCCTGGGGAGGAACAGCTGGGGAGAGGAACCGGGAGGGCACCCCCCAACAGGACGTGCACCAGCCAGCCCCAGGGAAGGAAGGGAGGGGTGTGATCTCCTGTCTCTCTGTCTGCTGCGCCCATCTGCTCTACCAGTGCACCTTGCTTGGCTCCTCATACCATCTTACAGAAATCTGAAGTGGTTCTATCACTTAAAAATTGGGAGATTTCTGGCAAATCAATCAACATGATATGTCACATCCACAAGAGAAAGGATAAAAGCCATATGGTCATCTCAAGAGATGCAGAAAAAGCATTTGACAAAGTATGACATCCATTCATGACTTTAGAAAAAAAAAAAAAAAAGCCCTCAACAAAATAGATCTAAAAGGAACATACCTCAACATAATAAAGACCTTTATGAAAAACCCACAACTCACATCATTCTTAACATTCTTAACGGAGAGCTTTCTCCCTAAGGTCAGGAGCGAGACAAGGTTGTCCACTCCCACCACTTTTATACAACATAGTACTGGAAGTCCCAGCAATCAGATGACAACAACAAAAAATAAAAAGCATCCAGATCGGTAAGGAAGAAGTCAAACTTACACAATTTGCAGATGTCATGATACTATATATAGAAAACTCTGAAGACTCCACCAGAACACTGCTAGAAGTGATACATGAGTTCAGTAAGATCGCAGGATACAAATCAATGTACAGAAATCCATAGCATTTCTACACAGTAATAATGAAACAGCAGGAGAAGTAATTAAGAAAACAATCCCATTTCTAATTTCACCAAAAGTAATAAAATATCTGGGAATAAACTTAACCAACGAGATGAACGACCTATATTCTGAAAACCATAAAACACTGATGAAAGAAATTGAAGAGAATACAAAGAAATGGAAAGAATACAAAGAAATGGAAAGACTGCTCACGGACCGGAAGAACAAATACTGTTAAAATGTCTATACCACCCGAAGCAACCTATAAATTTAATCCAATCCCTATCAAAATACCCAGAGCATTTTCACAGCTACAACAAACAATCCTGAAGTTTGTGTGAAACCCCAAAAGACCCTAAATCGCCAAAGCAATCTTGAAAAAGAAAAAGCCGGAGGCATCACGATTCCAGATTTCAAGTTATATTACAAATCTGTAGTCATCAAAACAGGACTGGCACAAAAATACACACATAGATCAAAGGAACAGAACAGAAATCCCAGAAACAAATCCATAATTATATGGTCAAGTCATCTTTGACAAAGAAAGTAAGAATATGCAGTGTGAAAGGACAGTCTTCAACAAATGGTGTTGGGAAGACTGAACAGCAACATGCAAAAGAACGAACCCGGACCACGGTCTTACGTCATATACAAAAATAAACGCGACCTGGATAAAGGACCTAAATGTGAGAAACACTAATTCGGAAAGAGATATGAACACCGCTGTTTATAGCAACATTATTTACAACAACCCCGGTACGGAAGGAGCCCACGTGTCCATCAACTGAAGGATGGATAAAGAAGATGTGGCTTACATACGCAGTGGAATACTACTGAGCCAGAAAAAAGAATGGAATCTTCCCATTTGCAACCACGTGGATGGAGCCAGAGAGTACAATGCGAAGAGAAATAACTCAGAGAAAGACAAACACCATATGATTTCACTCATGCAATTTCATAAGTGTAAAAAGGAAAAAGAGGGAGAGAGATAAAACAAAAAACAGACTATTAACCGTAGGGAACAACCGGATGGTGACCAGAGAAGAGGTGGATGGGGAGCATGGGGGGTGAGATAGGGGTGTTAAGGAGGGCACTTATACCAGGGATGGATGGAACTGCTGAGCCACTATACTGGACACCTGAAACTAATACAACACTGGATGTTAATACACTGGAATTAAAATTTTTTTTAAGATTTTATTTATTTATTTGACAGACAGAGATCACAAGTAGGTAGACAGGCAGTCAGAGAGAGAGAGGAGAAAGCAGGCTCCCCGCCGAGCAGAGAGGCCGATGCGGTACTCGATCCCAGGACCCTGAGATCATGACCTGAGCCGAAGGCAGAGGCTTAACCCACTTAGCCACCCAGGTGCCCCTGGAATTAAAATTTTTTAAAACCGGGAGGATTCACACACAGGCACACAGGCCTGCCTTTCTTCTGTGGTGGATACCGAGCATGCTGCCGGTTCAGAGCTGGTGGGCTCCCCACCTCCCTGCAGAGCCTGTCTTGGGGGAATGGCTTGGCCCCATCCATTCTCCACATCCGAGCCAGCGGCCTGGACCTCCAGTCAGATATTTGACCCCTGCAGCCCTGGACCCCACGCCCGCATCAGGTACGGGAAGGAAGGGGGAGCCCCTTGTTGAGACTGTGGTTAGCCATCGGGGCACATTCCAAGCTTCGATCGTAATCCCAGGAGAACAGAGAAGGACAGTGTGTCACCCAGTCCATGGAGCCGATGCCTGAGGAAAGGGAGCTGAGGCTGAGACAGGATTCCGACCCAGGCAGAGGGTCCAGGGCTCACTCCCAACCCCTTCGCCATTCCCACCTCCCCCCGCTCCCGCCCCGGCAGGGGAGGTGCTGGAGGGCAGGGGGAGGCACTGAGTGATGGCGCTGATGCCGGGCATTGCCAAACCCCACGCTGCCTTACCCACTCCTTGCTTTGAAGACGCCTAGACTTTGGGCAGAATGTTCCTCCTGCCTTTCCTGCATCGGGGACATTTGCCACTGACTTGGGGGTTTCTGCCGTCAACAAAACTGATGACACATTTCTACCGATTGTCACTATTCCATGGCAACCAAGAGCAACCTTACATCATGCGTGGTGTCATACCTGGGTTTGGCTAAAACTTCACCCAGAATGTTCCAGAACGTAAGCACAAGATGAGGGGAGGTGAGGGGTGGATGTGATGGAGACAGCACTGTTGACAGTGCCACCCAACAAGTTGTGGGGAGCCGGTCTCCCAGGTCAGCGGAGTCGATGAGGGTACCCCCAGACCTTCCTGCGTTCCTCAGCAAACAAAGACTTGGAAGTGGGACACGAGGCCAGGTCCCCAGAGCAGTGAGGTGTCCGTGTGACCGTTGTCAACAGGGACACATGAGTCAGCTGCTGGCAGATGGTATCAAAGCTCCTGGCAGGGGGGCTACAAGTCCACCTGCTTCCTTCTCGTGGTTCAGAAACCTTGACTTTGTGATCACGTAATTCACCTCCTCCTTTGCCAGTTTTTCACACTCACGCTCTGGGCTTCTAGAGCCCCCTCTCCACATATCAGGAGAAACGAGTCCTTCTCCCGGGAAAGCCTCACTTCCCGGGGCTGGGGCCTGGACACGGGCCATTGTGGGGGGAATGGGTCCTCCTCTCTTAAGAGCAAGATTCCTCCAGGAGCCCAGCAAGGAGCCGGCACTTCCGGGCTCGTCAACGGGAGCAAAGGGTGTAGCAGACGCCCCTGGGAACAGGGGTGGGGTGTGCGCCGGGATCAGTCCCAGCTCTGGCTCCTTCCACACTGCAGCGGGCCCCCGTGGGTTTAACTGTGTGAGGATGGCTGGGTGGGGGTCACCTCTCCCAGCCCGTATCCCCCAGACTCTGGAGGTGCGCAGAAGAGAGAAGGGAGTGAGCACAGACTACCGGCCGCGACGCATGGCCTCCTCCCAGCACCCGTGTAGGCTGTGGGCTGCCCACCCCCCACCCCCGCCCAGAATTCCAGCCTTGCACACACAGAGGGAATTTCCAGGAGGTCGAGACACCTCCCCAATGTCACTGGCTGAGCCAGAGGCCTCCAGAAGCACACAGTGTCCCTGCAGTTCACGAGCCGCCCCGAATTCATTCCTGGGACGCTGGCTCATTTCCGTGCCGGCCGAGGGCCTCTCGCTCATTCTAAAGCCGGCGCCACAGCCTCGTCTGGAGAGAATCTGCACACTTTGCAGACACAAACAGCTCAGAAAATAGGCCAAACCCAACGCACGCATCCACAACACTGTCTTTGCCAATGCCTCCCTCTAAAATCAGATTGGCAATGTATGCAAACGCGTTGTGAGAATTCATTACGTTAATTTATCTAATTTCAGAGGCAAACCTGAAGCAAACAGCGCCTCATTCCACAACACTTAGGACCTCCTAGAATATTGATTTCAGAGTTTTATTAGCCTTGCACCAAGGCCCTTTTATAGCCCAGAGGTATGGGATCGTCAATTTTCTCATGAATACAAATGTCCCTGCTTCAAGGCCCCAACATATGGTTTCCCAAGGTCATTTCCAGGGGTGACCTGCATGCCAGGCTCAGACTCGGGGTCTACGGGAAGCCTTGGCAGGAGCGTGGGGCCATCTGTCCCAGCAGGATCAATGACTGAGAACACGAGCAGTCCTTGCAAAGGCGTCCAGGGTAACAGGCGTGGAATTAAAAGTGTGTCGCCTTATTGAGCATCCACGGGCAGGGCGGCCAGCAGCAGAGCGGTGCTCAGGGCGGGTCAGCTTTATGAGCCCTGATGACGTCATCAGGTCATCTCAGGGGACCAATGTGATGTCTTCGGGATGCTCCATCTCACCATGAAGAACCCGGATTTACCACCTGTTCATCTGGAGTCGGCCATTTTAGCACACCCCATAAAGGTGGCCCAGAATGAGTTTCACCCAATCTCCTGAAAGGAAAGTCACGTGGCCAGCTCCTCAGAGCAGCTCCATTTGATACGTGGGACCACAGGGAGCCCTCTCTGCCCCCAGACACCTCTTTGCAGCCTGTTGGGAGGGGAGCCAGAATCTCCCGCACGCGGGTCGCGGGTCTTCAAGGTCGGCACAAGGTAACGCATATAGACCTTGGGGCACCCAGATCTGCCTTGGAATCCTGGTTCTGCCTTGAGATGCCTGATTGCCCAGGACATGTCCCCTGACCTCCCGAGGACTCGGTTTCCTCAAAGAGAAAATGGAATGATAACACCACCTGGCAGGGCCAATTTGAGGACTGGCAAGAATGTATGCAGCCCTAAGAGGAGCCTAATAGGAGGGGCTCTTTTTAGGACTAAAGACTATCAGGGTCACAGAGCACCTTTATGAAGCTGCGTGACAAGTGTGGACCTGACCTTTTACAGAGAAACTCTCAGGGGCACCTGGGTGGCTCAGTCGTGATCTCAGAGTTGTGACACAGAGAGCCCCACATTGGGCTCCACGCTGGGCATGGAGCCTGTTTTGGATTCTCTCTCTCTCTCTCTCTCTCTCTCAGTCCCTCTCCCCCAGTCACATATGCACATGCGTGCTCTCTCTCTTAAAAATTTTCATAAAATAGGGGCACCTGGGTGGCTCAGTGGGTTAAGCGTCTGCCTTCGGCTCAGGTCATGATCCCAGGGTCCTGGGATCGAGCCCCACATTAGGCACTCTGCTCAGCAGGAAGCCTGCTTCCCCCTCTCTCTCTCTCTGCCTGCCTCTCTGCCTACTTGTGATCTCTGTCAAATAAATAAATAAAATCTATAAAATCTATAAAAATTTTTTCATAAAATAAAAATAAAAAAATAAAGAGAAGTTCTCCAGCCACCAGTATACTGGGTACTCGTGCTGCTGGCTGCTGACTGGGTCCCACTCTTGAATGTGGTGGCAAAACGGATTCTCGTTTGGCGATCATTCATTCCCCCCGAGCTGCCTCCGTGGGTTTGTGCACTTTTCTGCCCCATTCACACTGGGGTTAGCCATACAGCTTGCTTTGGCCAATGGGATGTGGGTAGAAGTGACAGGCCTTAAGGAACATGGCATGTTTCCACTCACCCCTTGAGGAAAACGTGCCCTAGCCAGGCTCTGTCTCTTCATCCTAGACCCCAGAACAACATCCAACCCACTGCCTGAAACAGCCGCCCATCCAGGCCCAGCGCTCATCCCATACACCCTTGATCTTGCGAATGAAGACTTGCTGTTGAAGGCCATGAGTTGGACGCTGGGCACTGGGCGTTGGTTTTGCAGCATTTTGCAGCAATAACTAACAGACCAGATCCTTGAGTGCCCTGCTTATGTCTTCGGTCCTAGTTGCTCCCCATGTTTTGGCAACGTTGATTTTAATGTTTGTGGCATCTCCTTGGTACCTCCCCATCTTTGCGCCCTACCTGCTGCACAAAGTTCTCCCACCCCCGCTCTTCCCCTGGACCCCAGACCCAACGCACTTGGTGTCTGACCTTACAGTTCTGACCTTACACCTCTTGGCCTCATTCCTGCATTGCCCCTCACACCAGGTATAGCAGAGGCCAGGTGACAGAGCAAAGACCCTCCGCAGAGAGATGGGGGCAGGAACCCGGCATGTGCTGGCACCGTGCTGCGCATGCCAAGTGTGCGCCTCCATGAACCCTGGGAGCTGTGGGGCCAGAATTAGAGCCAAGAGCCTTCTGACCCCAGAATCGGAGTCTTCACCTCAGTGCGTGGCTGAAGGTCCAGCTTCTCTGGGCAAGCAGAGTCTCCCAGCAATATAGAGCCTTTGTGTTGGAAGGGATTTACACAGTGCCCTAGTCCAATAAATAGCAGGTAAAGCACACAACATGGCCGTGTTTGTAGGTCAAAACAGTCAAATATTGGCAATCACGGCTTTACCAGATTCCCAGCTGGTTGAACAACCAAATTCAATCCTGCCTTAACCGGCCAACATTCAGTTCCTATTTCCCTGTGGTTCATGAAGATTTCGGGAGGGACTCTCCAATGCCCTGCCAAATTTCAAAAGAGCCTACGTGCAGGGCATTTTCCTGGGACACCCACGGTCACCCCAGGGCCAAGGGAGAATGGCCTCACTCTGCCTTGCAGACAGTTCATTTTCAAGTGCACAGACTGAGCACCAGTCCTCTTGCTCAGCCCTATAAGTAAACAAGTAAACACAGTAATAACAAACCAGACTCCTTTATGATCCCCATTTTCCTTTCTGTTTTATAACGTGTCCGGGAATTCATGCCAAGGGTGAGCTCAATCAAAACGGTGACCCATCATTCTCAGATTTGGAAACCTACCGCTTCTTTCTTAAGTATCAGGAGACGCGTCAGTCACCACTTTTAAAGACCATCCCCACCCAAATTCTTTCCTGCTGGCCTCCACCCTCAGGCCTGTGGATTTCCACACTGGCTGGAGTCCCCGAAGACGAGCTCTTCAGTCCTGGGCAGCTTTGTTCCCCACCGAGAGGCTTCTATTAGGGGCAGGAGGCAGACGATCGCTAACGGATCATGCGCTGGGTGCCAGGCCCCGCGCTGCCGTCAGACGTGTTGTTATTTCCATGAATCCTCACATCATCCCAGGGTCATGACTGGGGCCTCGCCGACTCCGAGCCCATCCCCGCCCTCACGCAGAGGCCCCATTTCCTCTGAACGTGTTGGTTCTTCTGCAAATGCGCCCCGGTCCCTTCAGTGTAAAAAGACCTTCCCAGCTATAGCTGGGCCTCTGCTAGGCCAGGCCCCCTTCCCTCCTGCCCCCCACCCCCACCTGGAAGTAGGTGTGGGCGGTGCAGCTCAGCCGCCAAGGGTAGCCTGTTCCTTGCGGGGCGCAGTTTGAAAATTCAGGCAGCCATGGTCCCCCTCCAGCCCAGCTACCTAAATGCCCTTCCTGTCTTCCTTCCCACGCTGGGAGCAGAGCATCCAAAATTAAATGGCCAGAAATAGATCCAGTTGGCCCGGAAGTGGCCAGAAATGCTCGGGGCCTCCTGGAACTTCGGGCAGCTCAGCCCGCCCCATAGAGAACCAAAGGCAGTTAATTCTGGGCAGCTCAGATGACGGGCACAGGAGGCGCCCGGCCGGGAGGGAGTTTCTATCCTCCGCTTCCTCCTCATCCTGTTCTACCTCCAGACTTCCTGTTGCTTTGCATCTCCTTTCCCAGATTTGCTCAAGCCTTGCCAGCTTCCAGCCAACTTAGCAGAACTGGACGTCAGAGTCCTTGAGCAATCGTGCTTTCCCACAGTCTGTTCAAACCTTCTCGCCCTCTGGGGTCTGCCCACCCCCGCGTGCTCCTTCTGTAGCGGCTTGCCCTGGCCAAGAGGTTGGGGGAGAGACCGGGCAGGCGGAGATAAGGCTGGAGAGGTGGGCAGGGGACTGACCGCGGAGACACCGGCCCCTAGCCAAGGATGATAGATGGGCCAAACTGGTAGGTCAAAGTTCAGCTGCTGGCAAATGGGCGCTTTCCAAATGCTGCCCTCTGCAGGGTGGAGAGGAGACCAAGGCACGTGGAGGAGGAGAGGCCAGTGAAGGCCGAGTGTGGACCTGGAGGGGCTGTGCTGGGCTTCCCCTCTCTGGGCAGCCTTGGAGTCAGTCCATGAAAGAGACCCCCACTCCAGGGTCTCACTTTCGAGAAGCCTGTGTCTGCCCTGCCTTCCCGAGGTCCTGCCTGCTATGAGGCTCCTGGGACAGCCAGCCCTCCGTCCTGGTCCCCCCGGGGTCCAGCATGCCCAGAGGCAAGCATTCATTCCTGGGCGTCCCTGACATTGTGGAACATGATGATACGGGAGGGGGCAACGGGGTGGAGAATGGCTAGAAGCTGGGGTACAGGGAGCACCCCCATACATCACAGAGGGGCAACACAGAGCCTGGGCAGGCAGTGGAGCTTCCCACAGAATCTTCCCTGTACCTAGAAGCTGTTGTTGGCCTGGTCTCCCTTCCCCTGGCCCCGGGGGTCGCTTCCTGAGCCTGTGACCCTTGCGCTCACACGAGCCCCACGCTCAGAAGGGCCTGGTGCTCCCAAGGCCACGGTACTTGACGTTCCCTTTTGCCATCTGGAAATTCTTAACACCATCTTTGAACTCTTGTACTTTGTAAATGCCGTGGGACGGGCCATGAAGCCCGCGTGTGAGCAGAGGAAGTAGGCACAACGCACCGACCACAGCCCTCCCTGCTTTCTCACACTCCTTCAGCGCCGCCCCTGCTCACGCGCAGCCCCTGAGGCCCGAGGACCTGGTACGCCCGGCCTGACGCCGAGGAGGGTTCCTCGTTTGGTTTAATGCTGGGCTGTCACTATCCTGAAATCATTAACGATTCCATCTCTGCAGTTGTGTTTGGTAAATGAGACGCACTGGGACACGGAGTCACGCACATGACCGTGAGCGGGGCGCGGGGAGGGGTGGGCAGGCAGGTGCGTGCCGTTCCGGTGGGCCCACGGGTGCGTGCAACTCAGCCGGACTCCGAGTGAGTACAAGGTAAGCGTGTTACATCTGCGGCCGAGCCTGCCTGCCGACACCTCCTGGAGGCCAGCCTGCCCTTCAGATCAGAGCACGCGCACATACTCACGTGACTCTCATCTTGAGAAACAAGAAGGACCAAGGCCCTGTGGCACACCTTCTTGGTCGTGTCCCATCCCTGCATTAGCCGATTGCTTCTGTGACATGTAAGGCACAAAAGGAAGGGGACAGATGGGGCCCCCGTAGCTCCCTTTGCATCGTCGGCCCTTCCTCACTCAGCAGGAAGGCGAAGGCACCGCGTGTGGGAGGAAGGTGATTCCATCAAGAAGCAAAATAAAAATACTTGAGCATTCCCACTCTCGTGGTAAGAATGAAGTTCATGTGCGCACAAGACCTCTGAGATAGGCCGTGTCGCTTCAGTGACTCTGCTTACGAGCTAAATGCTCTTGGACTTCCGTTTAAAACCAGGATGGCATCAAGATGAGGGTAAAAGGTATGCTGATCATTTTAATTTTTAATTTCTCTTTAGAGTATCATTAAATAGCAAAAGAAACCCTATGATAAGATGAGAGAGGTAATGTGGAAGAAAGGGGAAACCTTTATATTTTAGTGCCTTTAAGTGGTACTTGTCTTTCTTTATGAACGAGAGGCCCTGCATTTTCCTTCTGCCTTGAGTCCTGTGAATTATATAACCATCGCTGCCTGGCCAGCTCCTGCCTATTCATCCTACTGGTTAGGTGTCACCTCCTCCAGGAAGCCCTCCATACCTCCGCAAGCTGTGAAATGCCCCCACCTGTGCACTCCCACAAGAAACAGCACCCCGCGCTTCACTGTGCTGTAAGGGTCTGCTTGTCTGACCAGCTGCTCCTCCGCTGGATGGAGCATCAGAATTAGATCGCCAAATTTTCAACCTCACAGAGCCCTCCCTACCTGTCCTCAGCATCAGCCCAGGGCCTGGAACATAACAAGTGTTCCTTCCCAGTCCCATGGATGGATGGATGGATGGATGGATGGATGGATGAATGAAAATAGTGTGTCATATGCCAGACACGGTTCTCAGCATTTTGCATATATAGCCTGATTGAGTGAATGATGGCACCAAGATTTCTTTAAAGGCCCTACCCAGTGAGCTTCCCCTGTGTGATCCTGTGTGGTTCCATCAGCGTTGGGCTCTCAGCCATGGTCTCCATGTTGGCCTCTCTCTTTCCTTCCCCCCTTACTGTGGACATACATGCTGACAAAATGGCAGGTTCATTGAAGGCAAGAACCCTGGTATGTGTCTATCTGGGCCCCAAGGGTGACCCAGAGTTTTGCACAGAGTCAGTACCCCTGATGTTAATAAGTGAATTTGTGAAAACAGCCTCTAAGAGAAGACATTCTGACCAAGGTGATTTAGATCCTGATGAGTCCATTCCAAACCAAGCCACGAGTCACCCTTCTCTTCAGAATATATAAACAGAAAGGAAGAAAGGGAGGGAGGGAAGGAGGAAGAGAGGGAGGGAGGGAGGCGGCGGGATGGAGGGGCTAGAGAAGGAAGGAAGGAAGGAAGGAAGGAAGGAACAAAGAAAGGAGGGAGGGAGGAAGGGAGGGAGAGAGGAGGGGAGAGAGAAAGAAGGAAAGGAAGGGAGAAAGGAGGGAGGGAAGGAAGGGGGAGGGGGAGGGAGGAAGAAAGGAAGGGAAGGAGGGAAGAATGGGAGGGAAGGAGAAAGGGAAAGAGAGGGAGGGAGGGTCTTACTATTCTTTAAATCACACTTCTGAAAAATGTCAATACCATTTTTTTGCAGGACTGAAAACAACAAAAACAGAAATTGGGTGCTTGGCACGGTTGCCCTGGATGCCAATCACAGACTGCCAGTCTTCAGGCACAGCTCAGCCACTGCACGTTAGAGCAATCTCGCCTTCCAGATCCAGAATGCACATTCCCAGATGGGTCTTGGCAAACCATGATGCCAACGTGTTCGTCTTCGGGATGTTTCCCTTTCTGGGAGTGTGGAGCAGAGACTGGCTGCTTGCTCACCAACCCTGTTTCTTCCTCCTGGGCACACAGAAAGCCTCCATCCCAGTCTCTCTTCCAACCGGTTAGATTGAGGCCCTATGACTGGGTGGGTCCTGGTCACAGAGATGTCAGCAGAAGTGACCCATGCTGCTTACAGGACTGGCCATAAGGTCATGGACATGGCTGTCTGTGCTCCCCTCCCCTTCCAACGCAACCCTGGAGACTATGTGTGAAAAAGATAATGTCGCAGGATGGAAGGAGCCTAGATCCCTGAGTCACGGCTTGGAGGAGCACTGCCCACCCCACATCAGACTGTGACATGAGTGAGAAACGAACTGTACGGTGTTTAGCCGCTGAGACATTGTTACAAAGCTAGCGTTATTTATCCTGGCATATTTCTCAGTAGGAACACATTCAGATGCAAGTAACTGAGAAGCCAAAGTAACATAGATAAATATAATTCTGTTTTTCTGCATAGCAGGAAGTAAGTCTTGGAAAAGACAATTCAAGAGTGGACCAGCTCCTCATGGACACTGGTTCATCTGTCTTTCTGCTCAGCCATTCTTGCTGTTTGTAGTCATGCTTGTCAACTTGGAGTCACAAAAGGGCTGCTGTGCCTCTGACATTTCATGTGCATTCCAGGCAGCAAGAAGGATGTAGGGTAAAGGACTGAAAGCATCCTGCCGATCAGATCTGTCCCAGCTTTGACTTCTACTTTACTTTTACTCTTGCCAACGTCTACGTACATTTTATTAACCAAAAGGGCATCACATGCCTTCCTGAACCAATGACTGGCCAGCAGGAATGATATTATTACACTGGCCTTAGTACAGTTGTGATTCGCCCCCTGTAGCTGGGGTCTGGGATCCCCCCGCCCTGAGATCCAGGGATCTACACGACTGCCTGAAGAAACTACAGATCCACCGGTGGGAGGAACACAGGAGTGATAAAGAAAACTGCCAACTTTTCACACCTGTAGGCCCTGCTCCCGGGATCCCAGAGAAGCTCTCCCTTAACATTTTACCAGTGTTCAAAATGCCTCCAGAAAACCTCAAAGCACAGGCTCTAGTTCTGCCCCGACCACGTGTTGAATGTCTGCTTTATTAAAAAAATAAATAAATAACCAAAAAGGAGGATTCCAAACATAAAGATAAGAAAAACAAACACACCAAAACAAACAAACAAACAAACAAAAAACCTTCCTGGCTCCCAAAAGCTTAAAGTCATATGGTTTTGCACGTACTAAAAACATAAGATAAGGTCTGTAACTTTCTGGAATGCCCTTGGTCATGATGATTTGTAACTCTTTTCATGTAAAAGACACATCACCCTGCACCGAATGTTCCTTTCCCGGAGCACTCTTTGTGAAGATCGTGTGTCCTGGGCAGCCGTTCTAACTTGGGCTCGAATAAAACTTTTTCTTTCTTTTTAAAAGTGTTTAAAGAGGTTTGTTCAGTTTGCATCAATAGCAGTGAAATAGATGTTGGGTGGCCAACAATAGCCCCCCCCACCACCAATGGCTATTTTTCTTCCCTTCTAGCACATTCTTTCTCCAGAACGAGTTGCGGTTACGAGCAACCAAAGAAGTGCCCGGATGGATCCTTCAGCCTTCAGGTCCGTGGGCTTAGGCCTCAGCTTAGCAGACCATAGAACTCGATTTGGTCATTTTGCCTGGGGTACTGGCTCCCACGCAGTCCAATGATGGCAAGCTAGAAGTCAACCAGACAACAGCATCATTCACAATGGAGGACGAAGTTTTCCCAGGACGCGGTACTCTAGGGCAGCTCCTGTCTTTTCTAGGATACCACTGATTTCCACAGACTGGTCGTCACAAATTAGCGGAGCTGTTTAAAAATTAGATGCTCGAGGCTCCTGAAGGTGCAGTGGAATGAGCTTGATCTCAGGATGCCTGCAGAGGGTGAATTGTTGCCATACATTTGGAAAGCAATCTGGCAGCAAGTCTCATGAGCCTTAAATATATTCAAACCCTTTGATCTAATAATTCCACTTCTGGGAATCTCTCCTAAGGAAATAATTTGAATACTGAAAAGGCTTTTTGCACCAAGATATTCCTGGCAGGATTACTTATAATAGTGAAAACCTAGAAACAGCCAAAATAACCAGCATTGGAATAAAAATATATGTTCTGTATAGAATATATTCCATAAAAGGTGGGAGAGAAAAATGGACAGACGGGTAGATAGATACACGGATTCCACCCAACAAACTATGTACCTTCATTAAAGATAATAACCCCAAAAGGTTTACAATGCAAAAATGTGCTTGGATAAAAGACTAGAGTTAATATAATGGGTATGATATAATTATTAGTATATGGAAAAGGCTGAAATGAAATACTCCAGAATGTAACCACGAGTGCTGAAACCATGCATGATTTTTGTTCCTTCTTTCTAGTTTATGCATTTAAATTTTTTCTTTTATAAGGATGCCCTGTTTTATAAAAAAAAATTATTTTAGAAAAATATGAGGGTTGCTAAGTGAGCATGGAAATTGGATGGGGCTAAGGGACAGTTTGTTCAGCTGGGGTAGCACTTGGAGAAGTTGCCCTGCCCCGCTGTGGGCCGCTGGCTGGTGACTGCAATACTGGGTCAGCCAGTTTCAAGGTCTTTCTCACCCCCACACCTTGGGAGCTACCTTCAATCCCTCTGCAGTCCTGGCAGAGGCCCCCTCCCACCCCGGCTCTCCAGGCTCCAACTGTGGTGCATTGTAACTTTCTACAGGTACCTTCAGTTCTGGTCACCTTGACTCAACTTGGCCACGCCTCAAGCTCCAAACCAACCTTGGCAGTGGTCTCCCTGCAGACAGAACCTCGGTCTTGACGTTTGCTCATCCTGTGCTCAGAAGGTGGTGGTGGGCTTTGGCCAAGACCGTCCCTAAATGCTAGACAACTTTTTGGAGTCCCGTATATACCAAGTAGAGAAAAACCTCAGACTCCCTTTTATTTTATTTGAATATCCATAATTATTTGCATTTATTTTATTTGAATATCCATTATTGTTTGAATATCCATCCAGATTAGATTCTAGGATTCGCTCACATTTGTGTTCCCTGCTGTTGTTCAGTTTTACTGCTCTGACATCCCAATGTTTAAATAGACCATAATTCATGTATCTATTTACCTATTTCTGTTGCCAGGATTTGGGCTGTTTCCAACATTTTTTTTTAAGATTTTATTTATTTATTTGACAGAGAGATCACAAGTAGGCAGAGAGGCAGGCAGAGAGAGAAGGAAGCAGGCTCCCCACTGAGCAGAGAGCCTGATGTGGGGCTCGATCCCAGGACGCTGAGATCATGACCTGAGCCGAAGGCAGAGGCTTAACCCACTGAGCCACCCAGGCGCCCCTCCAACATTTTAATACCAGCAGTGGTGCTGCCACGAACATTCTGGTAATACCTAGAAGAAGAATGGCTGGTATGCGAGGTATGTGAAGGCTCGGCTTCATGAGACAATGCCAAAACGCTTTCCAAAACAGTAATATAATTTTGAGAGGAAAAAAGAAAATCCAAAAAGATTATACAAATCCTCTGTATTCTCAATTTTTCTGTGCATCCAAGACTATTCTAAAACTTAACGTTTTTTTAATTATATAGCAGAATACTCTTTTTCAAGCTAAAAAAATGACTAAACTTAAAAATGTTTTTGAGAATCTATTTAGATGTGATCAAATGAAACCAGAAGAATGATAAAGAGAAGACTTCTGCGCGTCTCTTCCCGGGGTGGGGGAGGAAGGCTCTGGATGGGGGAGCACAACATGGCAATTGTTGTCAGCCTTCCAGTTTTCTTGTCGGATGTTGATTAACGGGTGTTCGTTAGATTAAAATGCAGGAAGGAAGAGAGGGAGGGAGAAACAGGGAGGGAGGGAGGCAGAAGGAAGAGGGTCTTGCATGAGAGCTCCGATGTCATAAACAAAGATGATGTGTAGGCCAGCTCTCTACACCTGGGGTCCGTTAAACAACAGGAGGGAAGGGATCTGAGACGCACTCACACTGGCTCAAGAGAAAGAGGAACAGCTTCGTCCAACGAGCGGCATGGGGAACGCTTCAGGAGCTTTCAGACCAGTGCCAACCCCAGGCACAGGCTCATCATGTCACCCAAGGTGGGTGTCTGCTTTCTGAACCTCAGGGGGCAAAGCACTTCTGCACTCAGACTGCCTGGTACAGGATCCAGCTCTGGTACCGCCAGCCATGCCTAGAGTCACCTGTGTGCTCTCTCCAACGCTGTGTTCTCGTCTGTAAAATGGGGAGAAGTTAATAAGATGACATGTGTAAAGTGTCTGCTCACAGAGTAAGCACTCAATAAATGTCTGTTATTATACCCCCAAGCTCCACCTGTGTGTGTGTGTGTGAGTGTGTGTGTGTGTGTGTGTGAATTCCCAGGTCCTCACCATCATACCCGCCTAGCACCCTGCTCCTCCTGGCCAGAGTATAAACTGCTCCAGCCAGTTGACTTGAACCTGAAGCCCAGTAAGGTCGGGGGTACTGACGTCTTCCTCCTCCCACCTCCTGGGATATACCAGCCCCTCCTTCATTCCTCAACCCCCCGCTTCCCTGGGGTGAATTGCTCTGATCTCTTGAGCATTTCTCAAACCCCATCCCTTACCTGGCTGGGCCCCCCAGACCATTGCCTCCACCTGCCACCCCCAGCCTGCCCTCTGAGGAATGACCACATCACTTCCTGCTCAGATTCCCCAGAGATCCCTCCTGTCCCTCGGCAATGCAGCCCAAGAGCCTTGGTTGGCATTCAAGGCCTCTGTCTGGCCCCAGACCCATTGAGCCTCTCCCTGCCACCCACACCCAGAGTCCAGTCCCCCACCCCCAACAAGCCCCCTTCCTCGCTCACTGTCATAGGGCTGATGCTTTCCCTCTGGGGGATGCCTTCCTTCACCTGGAGAGCTCTCAGTTCCCTCCAAGACCCCTCCCCAGGCCTCCCACCTAGTTCCCTGGCTCCCTTTACATCAGTCCCCCCACTGGGATCCCTCTCTCTCTCATCCCCTCCACCAGACTCTGAGTGTGTTAAGGGATGGAGCCTGTGAACCCATCACATCCCAGGGCCATGCTCAGAAAGTATCCACTGAAGACATGAACGACTTTTCTCGTTCAAGGGTAAAGACGTTTGACTCCTCACTGCAATTATATTTTCCCTTTCTCGATTCAAAACTTTGCCTTGCCTGGGACAAGGCAGGACGAGTGGAAAACATCTGTCTGGTGGGTTGACACGGGCGGGGATAGAGGACGGAAAGAAATCTGTTCTGGTGTCTCCTGTTTACCATGGACGTTGAACTTGGAAATGAAAGTGCAGCCACAGCAGGAAGGACGAGTGGAGACATCCACCCCGCTGGGACTGCCTGAGGCTGGCCAGCAGATGGGGGTCGGGGGGCCAGGGCTCCCCTCTGGCCATGGCAGGAAGCGCCAGTCCAGGCCGGCTGTTTGCTCAGACTCTCTCAAGAGGACGTTCATCCCTTTTCCATCCTTCGCAGAGGGCATGCAGGATCTTTGTCCGTGTCCCTGGTGCCTCCATCAGAAAGGGAAGCTGGGGGCAATGTTACAATTTGTAGACAACTCCATGCTTAAAAGGCTAATAGAAAGCTTACGTTAGGACAGTTGCTGTCCTGAAATTACCTTGTGGAGAGAAAGACAACCAAGGAGATGTGGATACAGCAGGTGTCAGCCTGGTTGTGGAGAAAGGGGACATCCGTGCCCCTGCTGCTGGGGCTGCAAACTGCTTCATCCGCTCTGGACAACAGTGTGGAACATTCACAATGGAAATACCGTATCACCCAGTAATTCCATTTCTGGGTATTTACCCAGCATGACCCCCAAGGGCCAGCCCAACAGGCACCCTAAGCACCAACCAGTGTGCTCCCAATGCACCAGCCAGCCTGCCTCCTGGGCGCCCCCCCGAAAACAGGTTTCTTCCCCAGCTGACCACGTGGTGGCCTTCGCCTCCCCCCTCAGCCGTGCCACCACAAAGTCCCCAGGACAGCAGGGCCGGTGTGATTACAGGAGTGATCCAGATGTGGGCCCCGAGTGGTCTCAGGGTCCTCACTTGAGGGAGGCAGGAGGGGCTTCTAAGGAGAGGCTGTGAGGATGGGAGCAGAGCTCAGGGTGGGGACGTGGGCGCCTCTACAACAGCTGGAAAAGCAAGGGAATAGCTTCTCCCGTGGTCCCCAAGGGCACTGATCATGGAGACGTGTTGGAGCCGAGATAGGAAACCTATGCCGGGTTCTAGAAGCTCTCTGTTCCCAACCTTGTGAGCGTGAACGGGGGCTGTTCTCTCTCTCTGGCTGAGGGCCAGATGCAACCCAGCCCCGGGGGGACCGCAGGCCACAGAGTGACAGAGCATCCCCAGAGTGGCCCAGGGCAGGGAAGCCAGCGCTCTGACCGGGTACACTGAAAGGTCGGGACTCGGAGCAGGGCGGCTTGCTCTGTGGAGGGGCAGGGATGGCTGTTTTCACCACTGCTCCATTCTTGACCCCAGCCCTAGAGGAGAATTTGCACCCGCCTCTAGCATCCAGGAGACCCAGTCCTGGGGGCATCTCCTGCGCTCCCTCCTCACCCCACCAATGCCCCCCTGACACGCCTTGGCTCCCAGGCCCCATAAGCTGGGCGTTTACACTCCTCCGGTCCCCCAAGGACCCCTTCCTCAGAGGAGTGAGCCTTCTGCACAAAGCCATCATCCATTTGACTTGACTGAGGGGGCCTGGGATCAGTGCCCGTTTCCCGAGGCTGACCCTCCAACTGGCCAGCTGACCCCCACTGGACCAGGGTCTCCAGGAGGCAGGGGTGGCCCATCGCCGTTGGGATCCCTGAGCCTTGCTCACCTCCGCGAACTTAGTAGGTGCCTTGAAAGTGTGGTTGGATGGATGACCAGGCAGAGGTCAGGCTTCTATGCCCCCCCAAACCAGCTTCCCTGACCCACGGACACCCTGGGGACCCCTCTGATGTGCCCCTGAAGGCTGCTGCTGAGGAAGCTCCCTGAGCCGTGGAGAGGAGGTTTCCTGGCCAAACCGGACATCCTCAGGCTGAGCGCGTGGCTTCCTATGTTTGTGGACGCAGGATGTGTGCCCCCTTTCCTGGTGGCCTTGTGGGGCACGGCGTCAGAAAAAACACTTCTTTATTCCCACACTCGCAACAGTTCTGACACCTGATGTGGGTTTCCCACCCATGGAGCTCTCCTCCGCGACACCAGCCAGGCGTCCCCTGATTCAGTTCAATTCCGACTCTGACTGGAGTTGACCCAGATGCCGCAGGTGCGGGGCTCGGTCCCACAAGACTGCCCCCACCTCAGGTGCCAATCCCAAGTCTCTGGGTGCCACCTGTACGTCTGACCGACCGGCTCTGCATCGGGGTGCCTGCCGCTCCCTCCCTGGGCTCCATCGTTTGCTAGAACAGCTCACAGACCTCAAGGAAACACTCACACTTAGCAGGGTATTACACAGTGAAGGACGTGATAAAGGATAGAGATGAACATCCGGGGGAAGAGGTGCATAGGACGTGGTGTGGAGAATGGGGCATGGGGCGTCCACACCCCCCGCCCAGATGCCACCCTCCTCCAGCAACCGGATGCTCTCTGAAGCCCTTACCAGGCTCAGACACTTTGTTCGAGGCATACAAAGTGGTAGAGCCCTGGTTGGAGAAACTTCTTGTCTTAGACTGCTCAGCTTGCTCTGAGCAAACACCACAGACTGGGTGGCTTATAAACAACAGACATGTCCTTCTCACAGTTCGGGAGGCTGGAAGTCTGAGGTCAGGACACCAACATGGTCAAGTGAGGGCCCTCCTCTGGTCACAGACTCCTTGCTCTGTCCCCAAACAGGGTTGAGGGAGCTCTGTGGGGTTTCTGTTAAAAGGGCAATAATTCCTAAGGGTTCTTCCCTCAGGACGTAACCACCTCCCAAAGGCTCCACCTCCCAATACCATCACCTCAGGCAGTTAGGATTTCAACTCATGAGTCTGGGGGGACTCACACCTGGACCACCACACCTCCCCAAGGCCAAGTAGGATCTCACTGCTATTTTCCAGGCAGCTGGACATGCTTCCAGCTTTTCACAGCACAGCTCTAGTGAGTTGAGTGGTGACCCCAAAAAGATAGTCCATTTCCCAGAACCTGTCAATGTGACCAAAGGGTCTTCAAAGATGGAATTCAAGGATCTCAAGATGAGATCATTTTCCATTAGGGCAGGTCCAAAATCCAATGACAAGTGTCCTTATAAGACATAGGAGAGAAGGCCATGTGAGGACAGAGGCAGTGATGGGAAAATGTGGCCACAAGCCAAGGGATGCCAACAGCAGCCAGGAGCTGGAAGAGGAGAAGAAGGACCTTCCCCTAGAGCCTCCAGATGGAGCTCAACCCTGCTGACATCTACATTTTGGACTTCTGGCTTCCAGAGCTATGAGAAAATAAATTTTCATTGTTTTAAGTCACCAAGTTTGTAGTATTTTGTTGCAGCAACCCCAGAACACTAATCTACCAGATTATACATAAGAAAACGCTACTATATCTACAGCATTCTATGGTTCACTGAGGCTCCTTTGCTGGATGCTTCTGGCCTGGGGGTGTTGCTGCCTGTGCACACCAACCCCAGCCTCACCATGGACTGAAAGGTCAAACACCATAAACCTCTGTTGGGAAGCTCTGGTTCAGAGGCACTGGGGTCAGCAGTAACCACGGTTCCCTGTTTTGGGTAAGCCACAACATTAACGTGTTGTCTCACGTTGTTAATGGTTGCTTGCTCCCATTTGTTTAAGGTGGTGGTTTGGAGAAAATGGCACTTTGCCTCACTCCCATCTGGGGGGACAGTTCAGTCAGAGTGCTATGAGGGGCCAGCAGTGTGTGAAAGGGGGACGTGGATACAGAGATGGTGGGAGCCCTGGGCCTCCAGGAAGAACTCCCCATCCAGGGCCTGCTCCAGCCACCAACAGCTGCACTCAGTGAAGGTACCATGGATCCCACAGAGAGCAGAGTGCCCTGAGCTATGGGGACCTAACGTGAGCCCACCTGCCTCAGAATGTGTGACCAGGTGTTCCTGTCCATCTAGCCTTCTTCTGTCAGTGTTGATGCTTAAAGAAACATTGGAGTGGGGTGCCTGGGTGGCTCAGTCAGTTAAGAGTCTGCCTTCGGCTCAGGTCATGACCCCAGAGTCCTGAGATCAAGCCCCACATCGGTCTTCCTGCTCAGCGGGGAATCTGCTTCTCCCTCTCCCTCTGCTCCTCCCCCTGCTTGTACATTCTCTCTCTCCCTCTCATAGATAAATAAAATCTTTAAAAAAAAAAAAAGAAGAAAGAAAAAGAAACATTGGGGTTCTGCCTACATAAAGCTAATAATGCTGCTCTTAGATGAGAGAGTTGAGGATGATTTTTTCTTTCTTTCTTCTGCATTTTCTGTGTGACTTAAATTCTTTATAATTAAAATGTATCCTTTACAAAAGGAACAAAACTTTTTTTTTTTTTTTTTTTTTTTTTTTTAGTTACCAGGCACAGTTTTGAAAAATAGTTTTCCTCAGCCCAGGTCTGTGAAACTCTGGTTCTGTTGGCCTGGGGAAGGACCAGGGGCAGGACCCCATTGACTCGGGTAGAAATCCCATTTGGGGGATTGCTGGTGTTTTCCAAAACATCCCAGATGGGAGTCAGCTGAGCACTTGTCCCACAAACACAGCCCCCAGCCTGCCTCATGTTGCGCAGGTGGGGCTCCCATCAGGACAGGCTGGCCTGGATGCAGAATGAATCTTCCCCAAGACTATAAGGGCTGATGTCCAGCCCTGTATCCTGGAGTGTGACACAGCCATGAGTCACCACTAGAATCAAAGCAAACCTGAGCTAGAAACAAGAGGGGTCAGCCAGGTGGCAGCTGTGGCCAACAGAAACCTGTCACTCCATCTGGAAGATTGTAGACTTCCTTCTCACTCACATGTGTGGAGTTTGTCCCAACTGCCGCATCCTGGGGGCTTTTGCTATTCTAGGGACAGTTCCTTTTTTTTTTCCCTTTCTTTCTCTCTCTCTTTCTT